>NC_135783.1:13521446-13873946 GCF_051106095.1 Pogona vitticeps | reverse complement strand
TGTATAAGACGCCTACCACTTTTTCTAACTCAAAATTAAGAAATCAACATTTTAAAATATAAAACAGAATACATTTTAATTTAGTAATTAGGTAACATTTACATACCAGTACTGCCATATTATGCATCACACTTTAACTTTATTCAACCCCTGGGTTCAGAACGCTTGGACGAGTCACTGTTGCATCTGAGCACTGCCTACATGCTCCGCCTCCAACAAGGTGTGTTCCAATTGGTTTGTTCAGCACCAGCTAATGTCAGTTACATAAGGCTCATGATTGGAGGAAGCTAAGTCTCCTGACTATAGGAAGCTAAGCCTCTTGATTGGAGGCAGCCTGTTTGCAGAGGTATGGGCCATTTTGTTCTCTCCTCAGCTTACTTCTGTGTATAAGATGACCCTCAATTTTTAGTCTAAAGATTTTAGACAAAAGTATCATCTTATACACGGAAAAATACAGCAACTGAAAGGTGCCATAAAAAATGAAGCAAACGAGCAAACACTGGAAGACTACATTAGGGACTGAAGTTGTGAACAGAGACTTTTCTTTGTTAAAGTAAGATGATAGAAGTCGGACTGCTTTCCACACCCACCAGCGTAAAAGTGAAAGGAATAAAGATATAAATGTTTAGGATGAAATGAACAAATGGAAGAGTGTTATTCATGGGAAAAAGTGTTTCTGTTTTGTATGGAAGCTAACATCTAATGAGCGCATTTCATGATGAATAATCAGCACAGTCAAATTTAAACTTGACCATTTTTTAATTAGAGCTGACATTTCCAACCTCACTGTTGTGCTAAAATTGATTGTATTGCTAAAAGATTAATGGGTGTGATGAGTTATTTACATTTTCTTACTCAATGCATCCTGAAGGGCTCAGAGCAGCCAGGAACATATTAAAAACAACAACCAGCACCCTGTACAGAAAAAGGCCATTAACAAGAACACAATAAATGAGCCAAGGTCAACCTTGTCACCACTAAAATCCAGCTGTAATAAATAGGGTTTTTACAAGATTTCTGAAATCCATTCAAGTACTGTACATGCTTGGGGTGTCTCTGTTAAAAAAAAATGATTATATTCATGAGGCATGAGTTCTAGACTGGTGCATAGAGAGTAAACCCCAAAGACAAATCCTTACAAAAAATTTCAGTGGAAATCTTCTGACCCAAAGTGTATTTTAACAGACACCCAGCAGCAAAAGTTGGGAATGGAGCATGTTGCATTTTCAACTGGAAGTGTTTGGGGGAATCTATCAGTGGCCTGTTTCAGTGAAACAGGTTCTGGAATGATTTTAATATACAGCAGAGGGCTCGTTAGTGACTAGTATACTGGTATGCTGGAAAAACAATTTCGGTAGAAGGGCAATGGAAACAGAAAAGGTGGGGGGTGGAAGAAAGGAAAATAAGTGTGCCTGCAGAAAGGAACCAAATGAATAGTCTGTCCTGAAGGCTTCCTGCTTTTCCCAGCTTATAAGTAGCTGAAATTAACACGGCCGTTTTTGTGGTCATGGTGCAGCACCACTCTTTAAATCTATGAAGCTTCCAAATTACAAGGATTGTTAACTGAGCACTGCACAGTGGGCTTCAGGGGAAAATGAAGGCTTAGAAAGCTTTTAGCAGCTTTGTGTCATCAAAAGAGCATTTTTGTTAAGTGTGTTAATACATGCCTTTGCAGCCTTTTGTTAGGCACGTCATACATAAACTTGCTTACATGATAACAGTAAAACCATCTTCAAAACATGGTATAACACAAACCTAACCACTTGGAGAACCTTTACGGATGCAAAGAATAACTACGGATGCAAAGAATACCTGATAAATTCCTTGTTCTTGTTGATTGGTAATTCAAGACAACTCAGTAAGGACTTTTCAAATCACATGCGATTCCTCACCTTCAGCATGAGAATGAGACTCTGAGCATTTTTTTAAAATCAAGGCTTCTGCAATTTCAGTGTATCCTTATAGTCTTAGTGCAAAATTTGTGGCTTTTCCTTTTGTGAAGGAAAAAAGCACACCCTGCAAACACCCATTCCAATCTTTTTATTTTTAACACATTTTTGCCATGATGCAGCAGCTGTTGTAGCTTTGTACCATTTGTGTTACCAGCGTTACTTGCATTCATTGGGCACAAAACTGTTCACAGAAATGAAATGAAAAAACTAGACTAGATGATCTAGTTAAGATCTAGCCAGGGGGCCCTCCTGAAAGAGCCATCCCTCAATGAGGTAAGAAGGATGGCTTGTAGAGAAAGGGCCTTTTCGGCAGCTGCCCCCAGACTATGGAACACCATCCCGAGTCAGATTCGTCTGGCACCAACATTGATGATGTTTCAGCACCAGGTCAAAACCGTCCTGTTCCAGAAGGTTTTCAATGGAAATAGTAATCAACTGTGGGTGCTGCTGGCAATTTTTAGACCATGTATTTTTAATTGTTTTTATCTTTTTATTGAATTCCAATTGTTGTAAGCCGCCCAGAGATCTTTGAGTGGGGTGGGCAGCATATAAGTTAAACAAACAAACAAACAAACAAACAAACAAACAAATAAAATGGAGACAAATATAAAAACCAATTGCGATATCGCTGATTCTTCAGATATTTGTTTCTTTGTATTCTTGAGGTCCAGAGACCTTGACGAATGCAAAGCAATGAATACAACCCATTTATATTTGTTCCTTCATCTACCCCTCTCTGCTTATGCCCCCACATATCAGCTGTTCCTTGGGAGCATAGGCAGAGAGGGGTTTTCTCTTTGGGTGGCTTGCTAAAGCCTGCTTGCAGGGAAACCCACCCACCCCCGTTTACAAAGACGGGGGGGATCGATTTGTTCAGGCTTCCCTTAACATACCATGTCTATGTCCACTTTCAAACTTATGCCTCAGATTTGAATTCCACTGGGCCCATAACCTGTCCAGGATAATTGCAGAGTGTGTATTTTCTCCAGCAACCCAAGTTATCCAGTTCTAGTGGAACAAAGACTCAGACAGTCTAAAGGTAAAGGTAAAGCTTCCCCTTGTCATTTATTTTAGTTGTGTCAGACTCTAGGAGGCAGTGCTCATCCCCGTTTCAACCATAGAGCCAGCATTTGTCCATAGACAGTTCCTGTGGTCATGTGGTCATCCAAACCTATAATCACAATAGCCAATGACAAATGACATTACATCAGCTTCTTGCATCATCTGCCTACTCAGCATGACTCTTCACTTTTTCCTAATTAATTGCACCAGCTGTGTTTGACCTTTTGTCATCGTTTAGTCGTTTAGTCGTGTCTGACTCTTCGTGACCCCATGGACCAGAGCACGCCAGGCCCTCCTATCTTCCACTGCCTCCCGGAGCTGTGTCAATTTCATGTTGGTTGCTTCGCAGACACTGTCCAGCCATCTCATCCTCTGTCGTCCCCTTCTCCTCTTGCCATCACACTTTCCTAACATCAAGGTCTTTTCCAAGGAGTCTTCTCTTCTCATGAGATGGCCAAAGTACTGGAGCCTCAGCTTCAGGATCTGTCCTTCCAGTGAGCACTCAGGGTTGATTTCCTTTAGAATTGATAGATTTGTCCTCCTTGCAGTCTAGGGGACTCTCAAGAGCCTCCTCCAGCACCACAATTCAAAGGCATCAATCCTTCGGCGGTCGGCTTTCGCCGACAGCCATAAAGAAAGCTTGACCTTTACCACACACCTATTTGTGTTAATAAATTCGATCTGTATGACAATATCAAAACCTTGATAGAGTGACCAGTTGTCTGGGCCGCACAGGCAGATAAAGGAGTCCACTGATTCATTTCCACAGACTTGTACACATCAACAAACCACATCTTATACACAACACAAATACCAGGATTTTGTGGAGTTTTAGAAAAGGTAGTGCCCAGTGGGTCATCTGAATCATCTGATTATCTAACAGAGGGGGTGCATAAATGGCTTGAGCCCAAATTATCTAAAAGATCACATCATTCTTTATGAGGCTACCCAAATCAATAGGAAATTACTTTCTCTTGTCCTTCTACCCTCACAGGCATATTTGGTGGGGACACGGGAGAGGGCCTTCTCTGTTGCTTCTCCCAGACTCTGGAACTCCTTCCAATGGGGCACCAGGCTGGTCTCATATTTGCTGTCCTTATGAAGACCTTTCTCTTCAGGCAGATTTGCCTTCAAATGACTAGTTGGCCAACGGGATTTCTTAAAAGGAGCATTTTATTCAGTGTTTTACTTGTGCTTTTAATATTGTTCTTATGAGTTTTAATGTGATATTTGTTCACTGCTGTAATAATTTATTATTTGGGTTTTAATTTGGTTTCTTTTAAATGCTGTAAGACATCTTGGATCCTTTAGGAGAAAGATGGCATGTGGATATTTAAAATAAATAAATAATAAACACACCAATCAAGGTTTGCTGCATATACCATTTTACCACCTTGAGACCACCATCCAAAGAGATGATGACACTTCTTGGCCTTTTGTTGGTCTCCAGGTACCCAGAAAGCACATAATCTTTGATCTCCTTGAATCATCTTTGATTATGTAGTTCAAGACTTCCTTCTACTTGCTTTCTCAACATGCCTGTTAAAAGAAGGCATGAAATTGCAGATGGAATGGAATGTTCTGGTGGAACAGAATAAGGTGCATCATATTGGAGATCAGGGTCTGTCTCAGGGTTGTGAGAGTTGTTTTTAGTTGGTGGGGGCTCTTGTATCCCCAAGACTGGCAGAAAGTCAAGATAGGAGGGCTCTAGTTCTTATGGAATACATTTGACTTATTCAAATATCTTTGCAGTACATTTTCTGATTCTTCCGCAGGGCTTACAGATGGGCTGTACTGGTCACCTCAGATTCATCAGATGGAACTTTGATCTTCTTTTCTCTTTCATGCCTTCGATTATGTTTTATTAAATGGATGTTGTGTTCCATTGAAAGCCCAGGCTCCTATTTTGCTTCTTTTGCTCTGTGAAATAATTTGGCATACTCTTATTGTAGTGGATTTCTTTGCTTAATGATCTAAAGAAAATTATTCCCCTCTGTTCTTCTTCTCCCTCCTCTCATTCTTAAAAGTAGAGCTTAGAAAAGTAACTTTTGGGATGATAGCTCCCCGAAACTCTCAGGTCATACTTAGGTGAGAACTGTGGTCCACAAAAATCATGTTTCAAGCTCTGGATCCTAAACTGGGATTGTATTTGCCCAATGCATATTCTAAAGGAAATCAACCCTGAGTACCCCTCAACCCTGAGTGCTCCCTGGAAGGACAGATCCTGAAGCTGAGGCTCCAGTATTTTGGCCATCTCATGAGAAGAGAGGACTCCCTGGAAAAGACCCTGATGTTGGGAAAGTGTGAAGGCAAGAGGAGAAGGGGATGACCGAGGATGAGATGGCTGCACAGTGTCACCGAAGCAACCAAAATGAATCTAACCCAACTCCGGGAGGCAGTGGAAGACAGGAGGGCCTGGCGTGCTCTGGTCCATGGGATCACGAAGAGTCAGACACGACTAAATGACTAAACGACGACGAATGCATATTCCAACAATTTTATGTTGTGCAATGCTAGGCAATGGCCACATTTTTTTTAAAAAAAGTCACCCTATTTTGTTTTGTTAGGTCTTGCTTCAGTTTTACTGGGTCTTGGAGTTCTTTCTGAATTTTAGGTAGTTGTTATGATTCCCCAGATCTCTAGAGCAGGAGACAAATTTCCAGGCAATGTCGGTGAACAATATTTTGTTTTTTATTTTGATTTGTTTAGATTAACCTTTTACAGTGGGGTCTTGACTTGAGAACTTAATCCGTATTGGAAGGCGGTTCTCAAGTCAAAAATTTCTCAGGTCAAATCTGCATTTCCCATAGGAATGCATTGAAAACCATTTGATCCGTATCTGCTCTTTTCCGTCCATAGAAACTAATGGGAAGCTGCTATTCTGCCTTCGACCACTAGAGGGGGATATTTTGTTTCTTTTTTTCTTAGGTCAAGGAAGGTTCAGGGAAGGCAGGGAAAATACAGTCCAGGCAGTACCAGGCAGTCTGAAGACTCCCAATCCACTCTCTAAACCCTGGGAGGAGTGAGGAAGCAGACAGGCACCCTTTTCACTGGCCAACAGTTAACTGAAAGTTCAAATTTTGCACTTTCCCTGCCTCCCACGTGGTTTTTTTTCAGTTCTTAACTCAAATCTAAGTATGTAAGTCAAGTCAATATTTTCCTATGAGAGTGGTTCTTAAGTCAAAATGTTCTTAACTCGAGCCATTCTTAAGTCAAGACCCCACTGTACTTGTTTTCTTGTATTCATCCATGTTCTTGGGAAGCCTGGACAACTGGAACTTCCATTCAAAGATAAATGAAACTCAGCCATGCAGTCCATCACTAAAATCAAAAAGTACAGTGTGATAATGACTTTATTGGTCCTTCAGAACTTTTCATCAGGCTGGCTGTTACAAATCTTGGCCTGCAGTCTGCATTTTGGAACTTATGGAACTGTATATCACATGATTACAATACCAAGCCAGGATATTGCAAGATTTTATTTTTGTGCACAAGCATGTACATTAGGAAATGATAGCTATGAATCCTAGACTGACAGTTTGCTAGGGACACTTGATGTGTCCATGGCTATGCTTAAGCTGATGAGCTTGGGTGAATCCAAGGCCCTGACATTTTCATGTGATTTGAAAAACACTGAAGGGTGATGCAGGCAGTCTGAGTGATGGGAGAAATTCACATTCTGCAACTAATTGTTGTAAGTAATGAAACTGTTTGTCATCAGCCTGGCTTCTGTTAGCCATCATGTATTGAAAACATGTCTGTTTGTTATATCAGTGTTGCTGTAATGAATGTAGCCTCTAGCAACCACTTAATTATCCTAAATATGTCTTAGAAACATAAGGTTTGATGAATGCAAAAAAAAAAAAAGTCAAAGGTTGGGAGGGGAGAGATTTGGGATTTTATTAACACAAAAACATTTCTCCTTCCCCTTTTAATCACGGCAAGCTTCTTACGAAAAACAATTTATTATTTGAAGCAGTTTCAAGCAAATTATTATTTTAAGTAGGGAATTAACTGGGTTCAAACCTCTGCTCAGTCGTACAAAGGCACTGGGCAAATGGCATCGGCCAAAAAAGGTAAAGGTAAAGGTTCCCCTTGACAATTTTTGTCCAGTCGTGTTTGACTCTAGGGGGCGGTGCTCATCCCCGTTTCCAAGCCATAGAGCCAGCGTTTGTCCGAAGACAATCTTCCGTGGTCACATGGCCAGTGCGACTTAGACACGGAATGCTGTTATCTTCCCACCGAGGTGGTCCCTATTTATCTACTTGCATTTGCATGCTTTCGAACTGCTAGGATGGCAGGAACGGGGACAAGTGACGGGCGCTCACTCCGTCACGTGGATTCGACCTTACGACTGCTGGTCTTCTGACCCTGCAGCACAGGCTTCTGCGGTTTAGCCCGCAGCGCCACCACGTCCCTTTTATTGGCCAAACTACTCCTTAAATATTTCAGTTGCCTTGAAAAGCCAGTTGGAGTTGACATTAAGTTGGATGTGACAGATAGTTATAGATATAGATATATGCTGAGGAGAAGCAAATTTATTTGAGTGTAGTCATGTGAAGTATCCATTGTGCCACACAAGGATCATATATATACTGCAGGAAAGTTGTGCTGTATACTCAAAAGGCAGCTTTTCCCTTGACACATTTTACAAATGGGCCTCTCTACTACCCAGATAGAGCTCAATGGAAAATAAATTAATATCCCAGGCATTGACACTTATTTAGGAAAACAAGATGAATGCTTCTAAAATAAATGACTTCTTTAGCTTGGAGAAAAGACACTTTTTCACAAGGCGGGGAGACAATGTTCCAATCCGGCTTCATCCAGGGAAGAAAATGGCCCTTCCTTGTGCCCCTAATAAGAGATGGGGAAATCTCTTAGTCATGCCTTCTCTGACATTCAGTTAAAAGAAAAAAAAAGTCCTCTCCCTTTTCTCCCCTGAATATGAAATAATTCATGGTTTTTAAAATTCTTCAAAAATGAACTAACCTGAATTTTACTCCCATTTGCACCGGCTAAATTCAGTAGGTACAGTTATTCTTACCACGGAGAGAACCATATCATAAGTGCCTGTCGTACTGTTATTAAAGGTGAGGAACCTGTCCTAGAAAAAGATAGCAATCCTGATCTAAAAATAGTTGAATGGCCCCAGAGTGTGGCCCTCACTCTACAAAACTATCAATGTTGGGTTTCCCTTAGTTCTGTTTGTTCAGTCTTAAGTTCTTTCCATCTTGAATAGGGAGATATTTGTGAATGTTGGCAAATTCTTACCAGATACAAACTGCGGTGAAATTTTCACAGTCCCTACTTCTAATATAAGACAGCAAACACAATATGCCTCTTCCAGAAATGAGTTCACACTTTTTCTCTGAGTTTTCTTTTTTTTTCTTTTCTTTTTTTTTGGCATCCAAGAAATTTACTTGGATAAAAATATGACTTAGAAGATTATGCTGTGAGAAAAAAAATTAAAAACTAACAATTGCAAAGCAGATGAAGAGAAGGTGTATCCCGTTCTTCCTGCCGATTGCAGCAGTAGCTCTGCTCGACTGGCCACTCCAGGCAGGGGGCGGGATGACGAGTATCCCGATATGGCTGCTGATGGGTCAGTTGAGAAGGGAGATGGCAAAGCTACTTCCGTGATTGGTGGGAAGAGTTGAACACCAATGGCGCGGCAACAAGTGAATAGATGGGATGGTTCTGAGGGCCAGACCCGCCTTAGTTGCAGCTGAAATGAAGATATTCCTGTTTGTTTATGAATTCGAGTATCCCATTTGTAAATATGATGCAGCCCACTACTTCTAACTATGGCTTGTATGGAGCAAGCTACCCCCTCCGGAACCTCAAACAAAATCCTCTTCAGACCACCTCCAAAAGCCAGGTGAGACCTACAAGAATCAATTCACTCTTGGAATGAGGCCAAGGCTAAGAAGAGGAAAAACTCAAGAGTGAAGCCCAATTGCGTGCTTACCCACGGCAAAACTTGGCTAGGCATTCCTGGCTCCTCATTGCTGCGCAGTGTGGGTGTCACACCCAACACCTTCTGGACACCCAGGTGGCTGCCTTGCCACTTGTGAAAACATGGTGGAGGCCCAGCTCTGTCAAGACCTTCAAATCAGTGATATATTATTCCTCAAGGCGGTCAATGTGGCCAGACAAGTGACACGAACAGAGCCACAGTAAACTCTTATTTCTGAGGCAGTGTGGGACTGGAACCTCCTTCCAGTGCCCTGGAGGAGAACCTAACTGGCTTAAGCTTTCTGCTTTGTCTTGAAAAGTGAGGGATGGTGACAAGCTTCTGTCCTTAACTTACAACAAGAACACCATCAAGTGATGTGCACATTTGTGCTCTTTATTTTGAGCTCATGTGTTATTCACCTGCATTTATTTATTTATTTATTTATTTATTTATTTATTTATTTATTTATTTATTTATTTATTTATTTATTTATTTATTTATTTATTTATTTATTTATTTATTTAACTTATATGCTGCCCACTCTACCCAAAGGTCTCTGGGTGGCTTACAACAATTAAAATACAATTAAAATACAATAAAAGATAATTTAATTCTGTATTTAATTCTTTGAATCAATATCAACAAGAAATCTCGGAGATCTCCCAGGAGCTCAGCAGGCAGCAAAAGTGGAAAATCCTGAGGGAGTATGCCATAAAAATGTTATTTTGGGAGCTTTTCAGGAAAATGAGCAGCTATAAATCAAAAACAACAAGCAAACAAAAAACAAAACAAAAAACAGGAGTATGACATATAAGTCTGTGTGTGATGTGCTGCATCAAGTCAAAACTAACTTGTAGAGACCCTAATAGGGTTTTCAGGGTAAGTGAGATCTTTAAGGAGTGGGTTTACCAGTTCCCCAGTCCCCCCGTGAATTTCCATGGTTGAGCAGGGATTCGAACCCTGGTCTCCAGAGTCCTAGTCTATCACTCTATGTATCCACTACACCACATTGGAAATCCTAAGGTATAAATAGAGAGTGTTAATCCTTCAGATCATACTGCAGATAACTGCTGGGTCCTATAGCACACCAAATAATTTCAGAAGAAAATAAGTCTATGCTTCGACTGTGTAGCTCATGAGAAACTATGGGTTGTTCTGAAATAAATGGGTGTTCCTCAGCACTTGATTGTCCTGATGTGTAGCCTGTATTGTGGGCAAGAAGCTACTACTACAGCAGAATATGGAGAGAGAGAATGGTTTCCCATAAGGAAAGATGTCAGACAAGGGTGCATTTTATTCCCTTGTACATTCAATCTGCATGCAGAATATATCTTACAGAAAGCCAGACTAGATTTAGATGAAGGCAGAGTGAAAACTGGTGGAAGAAACATTGATATTTATGCAGATGATATGTGAAAGCTGACAGTAAAGCATTCCAACAGAAAAAAAGCAGCAATGAAACAACTTTTAGTTAAAGTAAAAGAAGAAAGTGCCAAAGCAGGACAGTGGCTAACAAATAATAAGATCAAAATCGTGACTACAGAGGAATTACACCAATTTAAAGATGCAATGAATAAATTCAAATAGTGAAAGATTTTGTATACCATGGTTCAGTCATCAATCCAAATGGAGACTCCGACGAAGAAAGGGCAGCTATGAAGGAATTGGAAAAGATCACCAGGAGTAAAGATGTGTCACTGGAGATGAAGACCAAGATCATCCACACTCTCAATAATAGAATCACAGAATAGTGAAGTTGGAAGGGGCCTATAAGGCCATCAAGTCCAACCCCCTGCTCGATGCAGGAATACAAATCAAAGATATCTGCCAGGTGGTTGTCTAAGTTTCTCTTGAATGCCTCCAGTGTTGGAGCATTCAGCACCTCTTAAGGTAATTGGTTCAACTGTCGCACTGCTCTAACACTTAGGAAGTTTTTCCTGATATTCAGTCTTGAGCCCATTGTTCTGCATCCTGCACTCACGGCGATCGAGAACAGATCCTGCCCCTCCTCTGTGTGACAGCCTTTCAAGTATTTGAAAAGTGTTATCATATCACCCCTCTGTATTTTTTTCTCAAGGCTAACATGTCCAATTCTTTCAGCCTTTCCTCATAAGACTTGGTTTCCAGGTCCCTGAGCATCCTTGTTGTCCTCCTCTGAACTTGTTAATAAAAATGTTGAAGAGCACTGGACCCAGGACTGAGCCTTCAGGTACCCCACTAGTCACCTCCTCCCAGTTAGAGAAGAACCCATTAATCATCACCTTCTTAGTACAATTCTGTAGCCAATTGTGTATTCACTTGACACTTGATCTATCCAGCCTACACCTAGTTAGCTTGCTTATCAGGATATCATGGGGCACTTTGTCAAAAGATCTGGTAAAGTCCAGATATAGTATGTCCACATACGGGTGTGAAAGCTAGACAGTAAAGAAAACCAGTGGGAGGGGCAATGTTTTGTTTGAAACATGGTATGGATGACACCTTTGTGGATACCCTGAGTCTCCATTGTTTGCACAAACATTTTCTACATGAAACTAGTGTCCTTTCCTATTATGAGACAAAGCATATGCACAGAATGACTAGTTGATTATTTAAAATGCTTTTAATGCTTCTGGTCTTAAAAGTCCATGCAGTGAAAGGGCAAACTTTTGGTATGTCATGCAAGTTGTGTCACTTGAGTTGAAGCATTATTGCATTAAAGCACTCTTTTCAGCTGTTTTCCTTAATTTATGCCCTCCCTACAAATCTTAGCACATTCCACCCATGTGATTATGTGATAATGAAACAAGCAAGGATTTACATCCCCAATTGAATCAATTTCTTTCCTATCAGCTTTCTTAACTGCCCGACTTTCACACTCATACATGGTGATCTGAAATACAAGAGTGTAAATGATCTGGGTCTTGGTTTCTGGTGACACATCCTTACACTTGATGATCTTTTCTACTTCCTTCATTGCTGCCCTTCCAAGTCTCAGTCTTTTTCTGATACCATGGCTAAAGTCTCCATTTGGATTGATGATTGAACCAGGATGTAAAAATCTCTGACTATTTCAAATAAAAGTATTACATAAGAACATAAGAAGAGCCCTGCTGGATCAGGCCAAGGGCCCATCTAGTCCAGCTTCCTGTATCTCACAGTAGCCCCACCAGATGCCTCTGGGAGCACATGAGACAACTAGATACCTGTCTCCTGATACCCTTCCCCTGCATTTGGCATTTGGAGGTACTTTTCTTCTAAGCCTGGAGATTGTACATTCCCCTCATAGCTTGTAATCTGTGATGGACTTTTCCTCCAGAAATCTGTCCAATCCCTTTTAAAAGGCATCTAGGCCAGATGCCATCATTACATCTTGTGGTAAGGAGTTCCACAGACTAACAACATGCTGGGTAAAAAAATATTTTCTTTTGTCTGTTCTCCCTCTCCCAACACTCAATTTGAGTGGATGTCCCTTGGTTCTGGTATTGTGTGAGAGGGAAAAGAGCTTCCCTCTATCCACTTAATCCATCCCCTGCATAATTTTATACATCTCAATCATGTCCCCCCTCAGGTGCCTTTTCTCTAGACTAAAGAGCCCCAAACGCTGTAGCCTTTCCTCATAAGGGAGGTGCTCCAGCCCAGTCATCATTAAGAGTCCCTTAAAATGGTCACAGTGTCAGATGACTGGAGGATAGCATATATCACACCAATCTTTAAAAAGGGAAGGAGGGGGGAACCTGGTAAACTAAAGATAGGTTAGCCTAATGTCTCTTCCAGGGAAGATGGTGGAAAGCTTCATGCAAGATAAAATCTTAAAACACAAGGAAGAACAAGCCTTGCTGAGGGGAAATCAGCATGGCTTCTGTAAGGATAAGTCTTGCCTCAGAATCCTTTTAGAATTCTTTGAAAAGGTCAACAGGCATGTGGATGTGGGCGAACAAGTGGATATTGTCTATTTGGATTTTCAGAAGGCGTTTGACACAGTCCTTCACCAAAGGCTGCTGAGAAAACTCCACTGTTGGGGGATAAGAGGGCAGGTCCTCTTATGGATTGAGAATTGCTTGAGAACCAGGAAACAGAGAGTGAGTGTCAATGGGCAGTTTTCACAATGGAGAGAGGTAAAGAGCGGTATGCCCCAAGGATCTGTCCTGGGACTGATGCTTTTCAACCTGTTCATAAATGACCTGGAGACAGGGATAAGCAAGCAAGCAAGCAAAATAATTTTATTGCATGGCACACAGGCCATTGCAACATGCATCGGACAAACAATATAAAATGGTATAAACAGTATAATATACTCCATTAAAATATTGTACAATAAAATATTAAAAGCCATTTAGAATCAGATTGATTTTTATTACAGCACAACATTTTGACATCTAAGGAGAGGACAAAGACAGATGGAAAACATTAATCAATGCCAGCAGCAAGGACCTATCATGGGGGTAATAACTCCAAATATGTAGTTACTTAAGTATTGACTTAATTGGTAGAGGTGGGGGATAAAGATTTCATTTTTATCAATGCAGAGATAAACTGTGCCATTCGGAAAACTGTGCCATTGTCTCTGTCGGAAAGTTAAGAGATCAGTAACTTCATTTTTCAGTTTCTTAATAAGCCTTGGTGGATGGCATCTGGGTCTGGTAACTTAATGATCTTCAATTTATCAGTTAGGTCTAAAACATCCTCTCTTTTAACCTGTATCTGATGTAATTCATTTCAATGCATTTCTATGGGCAAAAAACTTAACCATTTTCGCTGCCCGGTATGCGAGGAATCCGTCCCAAAACACAGTGGGTGGCCATGTTTTTTACCCAGTGGCCATTTTTGAACCACTGATCAGCTGTTGGGAAAGCATCACTTTGCGAAAATCGGTAAGCGAAACAGCTTACCGATCATCGCAAAGCGATTTTCCCATTTAAAACATCGCAATGCAATCGCTTTTGCGATCGCAAAAACCAAATCGCTGTGCGATTTCGTTGTTAACCGGGGCACTCGTTAAGCGAGGCACCACTGTAGTTTCCTCATCTGAGAGATGTCCACCCTTCGGAAATCAAGAGTTTTTGTGTCAGATTTGCTTCACACTTTTCTCTCAATGCGCGTGGAGAAATATACTGCAGCATGGTCACTATTCCCTAGTGGCTCAGTGACATTCACATCCTTGACCAGGTCCTGCCATACAATATTAAATCCAGAGTCACCTGTCTTCTGGTGGGCTCCATGACTTGCTCCAAGGGACAGTCATTTAACATGTCAAGGAGCCCAGTCTCTCTTTCTTGACCCGAGCATGCATTGGCCCAGTTGATGTGAGAATAATTGAAGTTCCCCATAATTACACTCCTGTCTCTCTTGGACACCTCCCTGATTTGTCTCCTCATTTCAAGTTTTTGATCTGGAGGACGATAGCACCCATCCACACCCACTATCACATCGCTCCTTGGCTCTGGTAGTTTAACCCAAAGTGATTCTGTGATGGAGTCGAACCCACCATCCATCTCCATTCTGCTGGATTCTACCCCTTCTTTGACATAGATGGCCACCCCACCTCCAGCACACCCCTCCCAATCCCTTCCTATAGAGGTCCCAACTCCTATATTATATTTTCTCTAGACAAGTTTCACTTGCCAGTATCTTTTCTAAGCACAGAACTGGATACTTCAAATCTGTTTTTAAAAAAAACTTCAGGTGATGTCAGTGAAGTTCCACACCTGCTATGTTTAAATGCATTTGATTTCTCTTGAAAGCATCTAATAATGTACTGTGGACTTTCATTCTCCATCATCTATTTATGCCTGACTTCTTGGCACTGCATTGCTATGGCACAGATTTTTCAACAGATAGATAAATAGATATACAAGCACAAGTCATGGGCCAGGGTGTGGACTCACATCCCTCTATTACCATCACACAAGAATTGGAAGTTGTTCATGACTTTGTATACCTTGGCTCAACAATCTCTTGACACTCCTCCCTAGATGTCGAGCTGGATAAACGCATTGGCAAAGCAGCTACCATGTTCTCTAGACTCACAAAGAGAGTATGGCTTAATAAGAAGCTGACGGCATATAGCAAGATCCAGGTCTATAGAGCCTGTGTCCTGAGTACACTCCTGTACTGCAGTGAGTCCTGGACCCTTTGTGCACAGCAGGAGAGGAAGCTGAACATATTCCATATGCATTGTCCCTGACACATTTTTGACATCACCTGGCAAGACAAAGTTCCAAATAGTGTAGTCCTAGAACGAGCTGGAATTTTTAGCATATATACATTATTGAAATAGCGACATCTACGTTTGCTTGGGCACGTCATGAGAATGGCTGATGGTCGGATTCCAAAGGATCTCCTGTATGGAGAATTAGTGCAGGGAAATTGCCCAGAGGGAAACCACAGCTGTGATACAAGGACATCTGCAAGCCTTAAGAATGGACCTCAACAGATGGGAAACCCTGACATCTGAGCAAAATCAGGGAGCTGGACAGGGGACAGATTGTATTTGTCTTCAGTGTGGAAGGGATTGTCACTCTCAAACTGGCCTCCTCAGCCACACAAGATGCTGTTCCAAGTCTTCATACAGAGCACGTTACCATAGTCTTTCGAGACTGAAGGATGCCTAACTAAAACTATACAAACTCACCAGAACTGTAAGCACGGTGTCCTGCATCAATCAAGTTGAGTCTCTGCATATCACATAAGTCTATTTGTGCATGCTAATTTGAATAACAGGTTCAATAGACAAGCTTGGTGCTAAGTGCTCCTAATGTGACGTTTGCGTTTCCATGGTGTGCAAGTTGATGGTGGTTTAATTCAATAATATTGAAATACGTCTGACCCACATTTCATCTGTTCAAAATGTTTTACTTGAATAGCAACTGTCCTACCCCATAATTTGCATAGCTTTGGCTATTGTTAAAGAGTTACACAACTGTTAGAAAATATGTGCAAAGAAGCACATTTGCATAATTTCAGCTGAATGTTAACCACGTATATAGTATTAAAAAAACATACATTTGCACAATGTAATCTTGAGTTATATAAAGACATTTAGCCTATTGTCTGGCACAGAATCAAAGTGTAACTGGTACTGAAATTTTGGGGAAACTCAAATTGGCATTAAGGAGTCCCAGCATTCCACCCATGGTTACAATTGTGTAAATTCAGATCTCACTCCAGTTTAGGGATGTGAAGGCTGACTTTGACTGAAATTGCAATAGAATGTATCCTTACTCACTGAATCAATTGCCAAAGGATAAGTCATCAATTATGTAAATCCCATTGAATCAATGACTAAAATCCTCTTGCTTTAACTAATGCTACATAAAGCGGATGATGTCATCAATTGTGACTTTTCAGAAATTAAAAATATCTGCCCTTCGCCAAGGTCCTGAGGGTTTCTTCTGATTCCTTTTGTCTTGCGGAAGCCATTAGGGGCCCCAGGATGATGATGGTGGTGAAGCTTTAATTTTAATTTAATAAAATTACTGCTGGATGATTTTACCAGAAGTGGTGATTTTTCTGAAATTAATGACAACTCTCACAATCACATCTTTGAGGCTTCCCCACAAAGAAGAGGAATCTAGGGGAGCATTGGGACCTTTGAGGGAGGATTTAAACTCATTAATTTGTGAAGAATTGCTAGAGCTGATGACATTGTTATGTGGCATATGCTAAAGCAACAGGATTTCAGCTACTGTAATGGATGTGCTCTAGTTGTAATCACCCATCAAACCCTGGCCAATGATTTTGTGCACCTTGTGTACATACAAAATATAAATAATTTTGTAAACATCTAAAATTCAAATAATTTCCATTGCATGATAGAGTTATAGATTTCCTCAGATTATCTAACACACTGGTTCCCAAGAAATTCTGGCAGTGGTGAAGGCTTCTGGGGGGTTTTAGTCCAAGAACATCTGGGAACCCAAGTTTAGGAACCTCTAATCCAGCAGAATCCCCTACCAGTGTTGGATGCCAGCAACAACACCTCTGACAAGTGGTCAAACCCTATTGACAGCTCTCTAGTGAATGACAGCTCACCCACCTCTGAGGCAGCCCATTGCACTGCTGAACTCTACAGTTCTCATTATGAGGAAATAACCATAAGTAATTTCTAATGATTAGTTGGAATGTCCTTTCTTGTAATTCATAAGCATTGGTTTGCGTCCTGACCTCCCCAGTAGGACAAAATGAGTTTGTTCTAACTTCTGTATGATAGCTCTCCAAATAGTTGGATATTTCACACTCCGGCTTCTGTTGATTATGTTTCGACACTATTTTTCTCCCGTAGCTGATCTCCTAAAGAACTATGACACCCTATTAGGCTCTCTTCCCATGTCTTTTTCCAGCTCTAACCTCATTTCCTCACAGTGTCAAAGCTAGACTTAATCATGCTAGATCTTAGCCATTGATCTAGGCCCACTGAAATCAACCACATTGTATATATTAGTGACTTTAAGCATGACCGTGCATGGATAGAAGCCAAGTGCTGCATGTGAAATCTCAATTGCTTTAGTTATTGAAGCAATACATTGCTAACCAATTAAAGAATTTCAGCAGATTAATCAACTATCACTGAATGGATTAATTGCCAATCAATTGGTTAAATTTATATAAAATTGCATATCAATGAAAATTCAGTCGGGGTGTCCCATTGAAATATGGAAGGAAACAGGTAGTAATTTGCATGCAAAAATCCTATTGCAAGCAGAAGGTAAAAGGCATAGCTTTCGGTGCCTCCTAGTTGGCAACTAACGAGTCTCTACTGACATTCTTGACTGCGCATGAAGCCAGCAGGTGTATATGCGACCAAGAATCCCAGCAGTGACTTGTTAATTGTGGGCTAGAAACAAATGAATGTTATGTCACTGAAGCAATGAGGCATCAGACGCCTGTGGGCAAGCATCAATAATTATTCAATATTTATTTTATTTTATTTATTGTTTACATTATTCAATAATGTTAAACTGCTTGTGCAATGGATGATTCCCTAAACATAATGATACTCAGTGAAGTTCACTTCTGAGAAGATATGTGTGCATATATCATGGAAACCTAGAACTGCATTGCTGAAAGGCATCTCAAGGGTTGTATGGTCCAACTCTGCCAGAGCAGAAATGTTGCAGCTAAATCACCTTGATGGAAGATCATCCAACCTCTATTTAGCAACATTCAGCAAAGGAAAGTCCTCTACTTTCTGATGCAATCTGTTCCACTGTCAAACGGCTCTTGTTGTTAAGAGGTTCTTTCTATTGTTTAGCTGGAATTCCCCTCTTTTTGGGGTGGAGGGGTCCTGTGATTGGCTTTTAGTTGTTCAAAGAAGGCTATCAAATCAGTTCTCCATTATTTCTTCTCCGTGTTAAATATACCAGCCCCTTCAACTCACTCCACAATTTCAATTCATAAGTGTTTGTAGGCATACACACTCCCAGTCATGCTTTGTACTAATTTTGTTCCAGCTTCATTTACGTACCTTTTTTTAATTGTAAGTTGGAGGTCATCAGAGGCTCTCCCTCCATATAATGCTGATCCTGTACTCAGTACTAAGTGTTACATGTTAAATCTGTTCTTTTCTTTTTCCAGCTCCTTTGAGGAAAGAAGTCCCCACCCTGCTAAACCTTTTGTATGTGTGTGGACTCTGTTAGCTTTGCTACTGAACCTGTCACCTTGTTTAAACATGGTTCTCATTGTCCAGGCTGAAAAAGACAGAACTTAATTGTGTTATCCATTATTTATAGACTTGTAGTTAGAAGAACTGCTAGAGAGAGGAGAGATGTGTTTGGATGTCTAGATGATAAAGTATACCATTCTTCCTCTCTCTCTCTTTTAATAAAATCTGGATTGGTTTGGAATGGGAATGAAAAAAGAGTACTGTGATTGATAGATAGATAGATAGATAGATAGATAGATAGATAGATAGATAGATAGATAGATAGATAGATAGATAGATAGATAGACAGACAGACAGACAGACAGACAGACAGACAGACAGACAGACAGACAGATAGATAGATAGATAGATAGATAGATAGATGTGTTGTTGTTGTTGTTATGTGCTCTCAAGCTGCAACTCTATGAATGAGCATTCTGCAAAATGTCATCTCCTCAACAGCTCCTACAGACTCAAGCCTGTGACTTCCTTTAGGGAAACAGTCCATATCACATTTGGTTTCCCTCTTTTTCTGCTATCTTCCACCTTTGCCAGCGTTATTGCCTTTCCAGAGAATCTTGATGTCTCAAGTAGGAGAGGCCCCTCTTCAACATTTTTACCTCTAAGGACAGTTCAGTTGATAATTGATTTGAACTAGGACCCACTTGCCTGCCTTTCTGGCAGTCCAGGGTATCTTCAAAGCTGTTCTCCAGCACCACATTTCAAATGAATCATTTTTTTCCCTCTCAGCTTTCTTAACTGTCCAGCTTTCACACCCATACATGGTAATCGAAAATACAGTGGTGCCTCGCATAGCGAGGTTAATCCGTTCCGGATTAACCTTCGCTATGCGAAAACATCGCTAAACAGGACTAAAAAAGCCATAGAAACGCATTGAACTTTGTTCAATGCGTTCCTATGGCTTGAAAACTCACAGTTAAGCGATGTTTCTTCCATAGCGCCGCCATTTTCGCGCCCTCGGTAAGCGAGGGCAGGGCGCGAAAATGCGGCGTAGACCTTCCGGCGGCCATTTTGGAACCGCCGATCAGCTGTTCTTCCCCGCTTCGTTTTGCGAAGATCGCTAAGCGAACCGCTTAGCGATCATCACAAAGCAAAAAATCGCCATGGGGCCATCGCTGAGCGAACGCTCCAGCGATGGCCCAGACCCCCTCGCTATGCGAATTCATCGCATAGCGAAGCACTCGCTAAGCGAGGCACCACTGTACAAGAGTGTGAATGATCTTTCTTTTGGTGTGTGCCTTAGTTTGACTGTACATCCGTTGGTGACTGCTATGATAATATGAAGCCATAACTCAAAGGGAGAACATATCCTTTGTCTGAAGGAGGTTCCACACTACGTTGCTGGTTTTTCCAAGTAGGGTGGGAGGTTTTTCCCACCCTACTTGGAAAAACCAGCAACGTAGTGTGGAACCTCCTTCAGACAAAGGATATGTTCTCCCTCTGAGTTATGGCTTCATAGTATCATAGCAGCTCAGTATAGATGAAGGCTTGTAGGTTGCCAGACTACAGCTTCAACAAACCTAACCAGCAGGAGCTAGTTTAAACCTAATCTAAATAAATCAAAAGCTGGTAATGGTTGGCAATCAGTCTTTCATGGGAGCTGGTCTTTAACCATTGATCTTACCACTGAGGAATCTCTAATGAATGATTCTTCTGAGAAATGTAAGAGTTTTCCCCAAACAGAGTGTAAAAACCACCATTGTATACCTTTACTGTACCAAAGAACATCATGCCTTGACGTGAGAGGAAATACAAAATATGAAAAGTTCTACCTGTGTATCTGTGACAGCCGATCAATAATAAAATACGGCAATTATCAAGTGATTACTGAGCATTCTTGGAATTAGCTCCTGGGTTTTCAGAATATGGTGGATCACAATATGGGCTCCTGATCCACGAATTTGCAGTAATGGAGGCTAGTTAACATCTTGTTCCTGCAGAAAGCACTGTTAAGTGACTATGGATCTTCATACTTAACGGATTTCTGTTTTCTTTGGTTTTGTTGTTTCATTTTGTTTGGCTTGCTTGGGAGAAGATCAGTTTAAGAAACCGCTGCTTTAAACATTCAGGAAATAGGCACAGTCATTATAAAGTTGACTTTGTCAGTATTAATATAGAATACTGAGGAGAAAACATAAGAATGCTTTACCCAATACAGTACTAGATTTCCAGGACTTAATGAAGCCAGACCATGTCCTTCTGATTTCCAGGAACAGATAATTAAAAAAAACCAAACAATTTTATTAATTTTTTCAATCTATCTACATTTAATTCATGCTTATTAAACATTGTGTTACATGGGTTGCTTATATAATTATTATTTTTTTTGCATCTTGGTGTCTCTTCAAAATCTATACATTTTTAAACATTTAAACCATTCATGTGTGTATTTTACTACACAGTATTGGCTACTATCATAATATTGCTCTCAGAGTATACATGGGTCTCAAAATCCTTTAGAAGCATGCTTAATAAAAGTAATTCTGGTTCCAAATCTATATAATTTTGAGGTGATTTAACCAACAAACTTTGAATTTTATAGCCGTATTAACTGAGTAGTTTCCTAACATATAATAAATGTTATCTAAAGCATTTTATACAGATTTTCTTTATATAATTGTTTAGCCATTTCTATCTCCACATTTTCTACCATGTCTATATGAATATCATATCTAATGTATATTCATTAAGTACAATTTACACTGGTTCCTCACTTGACGACTACCTCGTTAAATGAGGAAATTGCTTGACGATTAGTTTTTTGCAATCGTTATTGCAATCGCTAAACAATGACTGAATGGGCTTTTTTTACTTAACGTTGATCAATTCCCTGCTTTGGGAACTGATTTTTCACTTAACAATGATCAAAAACAGCTAATCATCGGGTTTCAAAATGGCCGCCCGCTGTGCTTTAGGACGGATTCCTCACATTACAGGCACCAGAAAATGGCCACCCTATGGAAGATCTTCGCTGGACGCTGAGGTATTTCGCCCATTGGAATGCACTGAAATGGTTTTCAATGCATTTTAATGGGCTTTTTCATTTCGCTTGACGAGGATTTCTTTCAACAGTGATTTGAATGGAATGAATTATCCTCATCAAGCGAGGCACCACTGTATTTGTTTTGTCCCATCCTTATATCTAGCTTCCACCGTGTTATGCCTTTGCCCTGATTAATGATCCCTTATTTCAGTTTAATCCTGTTTTTTAATATATAAGATATGCCCCTTTACAATTCCAGAAGTTAAGCATATTCATGTTTTCAACATTGAGGGCCACCTTAATATTTTCACTTTTTCATCTTTCTAAGTAACTCTTTCTCATATTTGTCTTTTCACAATTCTTGTTTCTATCTCCCTAAACATTCGGCCATCCCTTGTGTCATCTGAAAACATTTTATACACTTGATCTTTATATATTTGGTCTATCTCTAATAGATCTTCCAGGCTATTTTTAATTATTTCTGCTGATTTTCTCCCCTTAATATATCTAAAATTCTCCTTGGTTCTAGGGTTAGAATTAAATTTCCTAAATTTTTCTCTCTGGTTTTGTCCAGCCCTTCCTTTGGTTGGCATTAGAGATGGGGACGACTCACCATTTTGGTGAGTTGTCCTGCTTTGTGAGTCGTCAAAAGTTGATGACTCATGAAGCACGACATTGCTCCCATGAAGTGATGAATAGTGAAATTATTCATTGATTCGTAGGGGGGTTATTAACACACACACACACACTGCCACTGCCACCCTGCTGCCACCCACCCCCACTGTGCTGCAGCCATTTTGCCTACCAGCTGCTGATCAACTGATTGGTAGCCAATAGACAGCCACCCCCTGTAGCCACCACACTACACAGCCTACCCCTACCCCTTCCTCTTGCTACCTTAGCCCCCCCGACACCCCCTTACCTTAATTGCCACTGCCAAGGTCTTCATCTGGCCTCCCAGCAATGGAATATAAAAAGGGAGACTGGCTGCCCTTTGCAAAGATGGCAACTGCAGCTTCCCTACCGAAATGAAGACCTTGGTAGCAACAATTAAGGTAAGGGGGTGGGGGTGGAGTGGGGTGGGGGCTAAGATAGGGAGAGGAAGGGGTGGGGATATACTGTGGGGGTGAGTGGCTATGGGTGGTGGTGGCTGCCTATTGGTCACTGATCAGTTGATCAGTGGCCAATAGGCAGAATGGGGGTTTGTGTGGTGGTGTTGGTTTTTGTTTTGGTAATATGAAGGATGAATAAAAACGGGTAAATATTCATCCCTTCATATTCGTGGGGCGTCTCTGGAACCCACGAATATGAAGGGACAAATATTTAATGCATTGGCTATTTTCGTCAAAAAAGCCAATTTGTTTTTATATTCGTCCCCATCTCTAGTTGGCATACGTTGTCCTCCACCCCCACATTTCCTTGTTCATTATTCCCTATCTCCTATTAAATATAGCCCTTCTTTAGTTGCTCCTTGAATGATTTCACCTCTTCATTATGGGATCTCACTATTTCTAAGACTGCTTGAAGGGTAGATTTTGTTTCATCCCCAAATTTCCCTTGCTGTAGCATTATGTCCCAAGATGCCAAGTACTTGTATTTCAAGTAAAACATGTCCAGTAGCTTAGAGCAGTCAGTCCAGTGCCATCAATAATTGCTCCAATAAGTCCACTTTAGTAAACTGATAACCTTTATGGTTAATTTAAATCCAATCTCTGACGCAAGTTGACAGCCCCATTCACTCGATGTTTGTATTAGATTTTCCAAAGTTAATTGTCTATCTTTTAGTAAGTTCTCAGGGGGAAAAAGGAAAGTCAAAACAAAATTCCAAGTATGAGTATTCAAGGTCATGTTTTGGGCTCTTTGCCAACCCTGTAGATAGCCATAACAGTTTAACTCCCAGGGTTGTTTGGCTAAAATAATTTTAAGAGGAAAAGTTTGTAAGTTTAACGTCAAAGTAATACCAAACTTCCTTCCTTGAAGTATAATTTGGACCTTTTGGACCAGATAGGCGGGATATAAATCAAATAAATAAATAAATAAATAAATAAATAAATAAATAAATAAATAAATAAATAAATAAATGTTTAATTGATGTGCATTTTAATTTCTTTGCATCTCTTTGTGTCTCTTCCCCCTTCTCCAGATCCACTGCTGCTCAATCTAGTGGTGGGGCTAAGCGACACTTTTCCCCCCTGTTAAAGGGATTATTCCATCCAGGGATAGTCACAGAGCAATATAGTTAAGAGTTTGTATCTCCCCCAGTGGTAACAACGATGTTTAATTGGCTGATTTATCGCCTCTTCTTTTGCCGGCTGCCGACAACTTGCAAGCAAGCTAATTCAGCTGCTTGTTTCCACCCACTGGTTGATTGGGGAGTTTCGTGGATCAAACGTGGGTACCACCGTCTCCCTCCCTGTGATCAACAGGTTTCTCCCCCATTTCGCCACTTCTTCAGGGTGGTTTTAATCCCCTGCGGGGTCCCAGACAGGTCAGAATTCAGCCCAGGGGACGGAGCTCCATCCTCCTCCTGTTGACTCGTTGCAGCAAGAAGCCAGAAGTCCCCCGGAATAGACAGTTTTTGACATTTTGACCCATTTGATTTTATTCCTCCGCACTGGAGTGGTACTATCGGAGGAAGGACATTGCTTATCCTTTTCCCCTGAGTTCTCAGTTGATCCTGAATTACTATGTTGACTGCCAATAAAGTGAAATCTTTAAAATATATTTGAGAATATTGAAGAAAGTGTAAACTTGTTGATAAGTTGTTTCATAAACAACAGCTGCTACTTCTCACCTTTACTTTTTTGTAAAATCACTGATTGGGTTATACCATATGCCCTATGACAAGAACACACATAGGTTCTAGCAGCTTCAGAAAATGAACAGATTTTAATCCTATCAGTATTGTAAAAGAGTCCAATTAAAAAGGCATACTGAATCTTGATTTTAACCGAATATCATCATTTTCTCTTGCCTGCAGCTGTTGTTGCTAGAGGGAAAAAACTATTGTGATTTCACACCAAAAATTAAAAAGGAATCTGTTATATTCTCAGATTGCAACACTGTTCAGTTTTCTAAATCTGCATCCCTGAAGGCAGTGGAAGGCCCTGTGTCCTCTTTCAGGGCTGGCAGTCAGCTCATTGGGAAAAGACTGATCTGACATTTCTGAGGTTAGAAATGCAAAAATTAAAATATTTGGCAACCATTGCTGTTCAGGATGAGATCTTTGGTTTCTGGGACATACAACGGTTCAAAGAAGGGATATTTCTGTGGGAGACACCCTCATAGTGCATAATGGGCATCAAGACTACCCCTTCCATGAATTGTTATGAGTCTCAGGTAGCACTGCAACTCCCAGGATGCTCTAGGGCAGTTCCCATGTGATTCAAAGGAGCTTGAAAGGACACAGATGGAAGTGCCATGGAGGCAGGGAAAGCAGATCTGGTGCCTACCGTTTTTCCTCTTTCAGAATTCTGCCTCGTAGATTCTTGGTGAATTCTGGTAATGGAAGTTTAAAAATCCAGAAGCACCAAAAGGAGGAAGCTCCAGACTAGAAAAAGACTGTTGAAGACCCTGGAAACTCCACTTGCTAAGTTCCTCAAGAGGATTGAAATTGATATCACCAGACTCTATTTCATTGCATTGACCCAGCCAAGCAGCCATTTCATATCCAGGCATGAGAAAGGGAAGCTGCTGTATTCTGAGCTGCATTCTATAATTTTCCCTTTTTTCCCTTTTCTTTGAGGAAGCTATGCTTTGTCTTTCCAGTACAGTTAAGATGGAGTGGGCGTGTAAATGTGGAATGAGTGACTGACTCTTGTGAGGCTTTGATTGGATAGGTCAAAGCGGATTGAGGATATTCTCCTTCAATTTCCCCCCTTACTTTTATTTGTTATGCCTTGCTGGCAGCTGATGCAGGATAGAAGCTGGGCATGGAGAATACTGCATGACAGAAGGGAGATGGAAGCTGGTATGGACTTTGCCTTTAAGCTGATGGTCCACCATATTATGCAGTTGATCATACTGCATAATAGCCCCCAGGCCACGTCAGAGCCTGGTTTTTCATTCAATTTCCTGGATCTGGAAATCTGCTGAAGCCCAAGAAGAAAACAGTTTGGGTCATCTCCAAACCAGCTTGGGAAGGGTCAGTCCCAATCTACATAGCAATTACAGTATTTGGATGAAAATTGGATCAGACAATCTTTACATACTCTTAGATGGTACCAATATTGGACCTAGACCATTTTATGCACATTTCACTGCCCAAACACAAATCTTTACATTTAGATTCAGCTGCTATATATCTTTTTCTTGGTTTCCTGTTTCAACTTTATAGCGAAAGATCTTTATCTCACCTTCTGTTTTTCTCCCTTTAAAAAGTTTTATTTCTGAAAAAAATAATCACAAATAGACTTCATTAATAAAACAGTAGCAATTATATCATGTTTCATAATTATGCCAAAAATAATAAGCTGTTTTCTAATCAATCCAGAATTTATTTTTGTACATCACTGTACATCACAGGTGGAGGCTCAGCACACTGACTTAAGCTGTCAGTAAAAGGAAAGCAGGCTTTAAATTGTCCGCTTCACCTATCAGTATTTTATAGACTCATATAAAACACGGGCTGGAATGGACTGCAGGGGTCATCAAGTTCAGTCCTGTGCCAAGGCTGAAAATCTCCATGAAAAGCATCCCTGATAGATAGGCAACCAACCTATGTTTAAACACCTCCAGTGCTGGCGAATCCACTACATTTCAAGGCAGTGCATTTATCAAACAGCTCTCACTGTTAGAGATGTTCTTCCTAATGCTGAGTCAAATCTCCTCCCTCATCTATTTATTTAATTTTTTAACAACACTGAATTTAGGACAGATGGCTGTAGCAATCCACTACATTTCTCTCCAGGATGACAAGGAGATACAGTAAGACCAGTCCATCAGGCAGCTACAAATCTAGTTAATGGCAGCATGATCTAGTCCAGACACTTATAACCTTTTTTAAATTCTTCTTTTGGCCATGGCCATTTTAGGAGCCCTTCTCAGGTTCCAGGGCACCCTGTCGAACAAGGATGCAACATAAACAGATGAAGAGAACATCATTTATTATTGAACACCAAGAAAATGAGCTAAGAGTGAACTAAGTGTACTTGATGTCCCTCACCTTAATATGTATGCGATACAGATTTCTAGATTTCTAGAATATTCTAGAAAATGGAATTTCATTGGGCAACTGAATTAATTTATAAAAAAACTTCACAGACGTGTCTCTGTGTGTGTGTGTGTGTGTGTGTGTGTGTGTGTGTGTTTAGCAACAGCAATTAATGATGCTATATATAGCCAAAGGGTATTTTATCAGTTCAATCACTAGGTCCCCTCAAACTCTTTGGAATCTTATTCTCACATTTATCAGTCTATGCCCCCCTCCCCCTTCATATGTGCTATCGAACCCTCAGGGGGCCATATGGGCACTGTTGAGACTAGCTGATCTAGCTTACATTTTACCAGCTTGGCAAAAAGAATATTATGAAAGGCTTTGTTAAAATTGCTGAAATCAAGATATAGCTACAACATTCCCTTCATCAACTAAGCTTCCAAATATGTTTTTTTTTTTTTTTTAAATAGTTTGGCATGACATATTTGTGAGAAACCTGTGCTGGGTCCTAAACATTCCAATGTTTTTTAAGTGTTTGCAGCCAGTTTAATTATCAGTTCTAGTCACCCCTTCAAAATGAAACAATTATAGGGCAGTCATTGGGCAACAAAAAGGTTTAGGTGCTTGGTTCTACAAAAGTCATAGGAAAGATAGTTCCAGAGTAATTTTAATTTTTTCTTTAGTTGTTTTTGTTGTTAAAAAAACTCCAGGCACAGACAAAATTATAAAAAACATTGACTGGTGTTATACAATAGAGACACGTTTTAACCAAAAACCTAAGTATCTGTTAGATATCAACATAGTATGTATGCTGTTCCTAATATTTTTTGTAGCTCCGATGGTGTGATTTCTGAGATCTGCAACTGCTTATAGTACTGTGTGAAATTTCTTAATATTGTTCCCAAAGCCTGAATGATTACAGGGATCACTGAAGTGTGTTTCTTCCAGAGGCTAGATGTTCGATTGCCAGGTCTGTGTAATTTGTTAGTTTTTCCAATTCTTTATTTTCAACTCTGGCATCCCCTGGAATTGCAATGTCAATAATCCAGACATTTCTTCATTCTATTACTACTATGTCTGGTGTGTTATGTTCTAGCTGTCTGTCCATTTGGATCTGGAAATCCCACAAGATCTTGACTTCCTCATTTTCTGACACCTTCTCTACCTGATGTTCCCATAGGTTTTTGCAGGACGGCAAGTTATATGTTTTGCATAATGACCAGTGCACTAACTTTGCCACTCTATCATGTCAAACTTTAAAATCTTCTCTGTGCAATCTTTGGACATTAGCAGATGAGGTGTGACACAGTTTTATATTTTTCTTGGCAGAGTCGACATTTGCTGTTAGCACTAATTCTTTGGCTATTAGCTTTCATCGTGTTGATTTGGAGTGCTTGTTCTTGTGCAGCAAAAATCAAGCCTTTGGTTTCTTTCTCAAGGGTTCCCAGTTTTAGCCATGCCCATGTTGAATTATGATCATGCTTTCCATCAACATTTCTCAGGTGTTATCCATGTAGTGGTTTATTTTTCCAGATGTTTAATTTATTTTCAAATTGTTGTTGCGTATATTGAGGCTTTGTTTCTGTTATTTTCAAAATATTCTCCATTTTCACTGCTTTCAGTAATTTTTCTCTGCTTGTACTGATTATTATTATTAGTAGTATTATTATTATTGTTGTTGTTGTTGTTGTTGTTGTTGTGTGTTGTGTGTTGTTGTTGTTGTTATTAGCAGTAGTCGTCGTAGTCGTCATCGCCGCCGCCACAGCATTATTAGCATTTACACTAGTATTATTATTAGCATTATTAGCATTGGCATTGTTAGCATTAGCATCATTATTACCCTGTTTCCCTGAAAACAAGATCTAAGCTGAAAATAAGCCCTCTTATCATTTTTCAGGATGCTTGTAATATAAGCCCTACCCCAAAAATAAGCCCCAGCTAAGTGAAACCCCGCCCTCCACCCTTGTGCAGCAATCAGAAGAAGATGACGTGACTGTCATTTGAATAAACATAGATTGTAGATGAAAAAATAAAGCCTCCCCTGAAAATAAGCCCTAATGCATTTTTGGAGCAAAAATTATTATAAGACCCTGTCTTATTTTCAGGGAAACAGGGAAGTAGCATTATTAACATTATTACTGGCATTACTATTATTAGTAGTAGTATTAGCATTTTTCTAGCATTTTACATATATGCCGCACCATAGGGCTAGAGTACTTCCTGGGCAGTTTGCAACATGTAAGGAACACTTTGCTACTGCTGTAAAAGATCCTCCACTAGTGGCACCTTTAGCTACCGCTGCTGCCCAGTAGCTGCCATCCAAATGTTTCTCCATCCCCATTGGAACTATTCATTCTCTTCTGCAGATGTGGCTGTTATTCCTGAAGAGGGTGGATACATCTTAGCACCTGACTTGTGAACATTCCGTCTTGGGTGACCTTGCTTGGAGTCCGGTCTCCTGAATTCATTGCTCTCAGCTTCCAGGGATGTTGGCAAATCTTAGAGTCCAAGTCTCGAGTCCTAGTCTTTGGTACCCTATCCTGATTCCCACACTCCAAGTCTGAGTCACTATTAAAACCAGCCTTTATTCCCCAGAAAAAAGAGGAAGGGGTGGGTTCCAAATCATGGGTCGCGTCCAAGTCATTGGAAAAAAAACAACAACAACCTGATTCAAGTCGAAGTCGAGTCACTGCTGCAACTTAAGTCCAACTTCACAGCGCGCCCTGTGACTCGATTCCCCTTTCCTATGAGCTTCTCTGACACACACAGACATCCTCACCATGTTAAGTGTGCCTCCAAGAAGGGGTCCTTTATCTTACACAAAAGGAGAATGATAACAGCCAAAAGGATTCAATTAGGAGCAAATCCATTTACACTACATTCAGCCACTACTCAGCGTATGTCCACTGGACTGGAAAACACTTGTGCCAGGTGAACTGCTGGATAACTCAGTGGTTAGGTATCTGACTGCAGAGGTTGAGAGTTCAATTCCCCACTGTGCCTCCTTGATAGGGGCTGGACTTGATGATCCATAGGGTCCATCCCAGCTCTGCAGTTCTAAAATGATTATAAGATATTATTATTATGTCCACCTTCTTCTCCACCAGTAAGTATATTCAGATGATTGTAGTCCTCTCTATTTGCAGATTTCTCTGTATGTGCCCAGCCACCGTATTGTGGTGATTTTTCCATTTAATCATTCCAGCTAGCTATGACCTGCTCAGCATGATGAACAGCCTCCCTGTTGTTTCTATGTGCTGACTGCACTGTATCCGGATAAGCATCACTGCTGAAAAGCAGCCAATTCCCTCGACCTGTCAACCCTCGCTTGAGGAAGAGCTGCCAGATATTCCAGTCAGGTAGCTGCATGCTAGTAATGTAGATATTACATACCCTCATTGTGTTATGAATGGCAGGTTTGCTTAGCCATGAATTTTTGCAAGCCCCTCACCCGTTTTTTTTCTTTATTAAGAGCTGGAAACAATTGTGAACAAGGGGACTTTCAAACAAGGCCATTGAACATGCCAAGTGACCCCTTGCAGTTTTCTTTGGACTTCAGTCCAGCTGATTTCAATAGGGCTTCCTCCCCGTTAAGTGGGCCAACTTAAATGGCTTAATCCATTCTCTCTCAGTAGAGAGAACTGGAACTGAGCCCCGTGGCGCAGTGGTTAAAACACTGTATTGCAGCTAAAACTGTGCTCACGACCTGGGGTTCAAATCCCAGGTAGCCGGCTCAAGGTTGACTCAGCCTTCCATCCTTCCGAGGTCGGTAAAATAAGTACCCAGCTTGCTGGGGGGGGTCAATGTGTAGCCTGTATAATTAAAATTCTAAACCGCCCGGAGAGTGCTTGTAGCGCTATGGGGCAGTATATAAGTCCAAAAAAATAAAATAAATAAATAAATAAAGTTTATGAGAACCTGGGATCTACAGAGAAGTTTGGCTTCTCCAAAATAAGCTGTGAGAGTTGTATAAAAATGATGAAACAGAAGTATACCGACATCCTTCCTTTTCCACATCTTTACATTTTGTCACCCTACCGGATAACTTACTGAGCAAGTACTTGGATGTAGAGTCAGAGATACGGAGTTCTATTTCCCACTGTGCCTTTTGGGAGAAGAGCCAGCTGATGGTTGTCTTGAGCAAGCTGCGTAGTCCAGGATGCCCCCAGAAGAAGGGAACATTAAAACAATTCTGAGAAATCGATACCTAGAAAAACCTGCAAAGGGTCAGCATAAGCCAGAATCAACTTGATGACAAAAAATTATTACTAACTATATATCTGTATTTACATTATATTAGATAATAAGAATGAACTATACTTAAATCAAGGTTTTTCTGGATCCCTTTGAAGGATGCAGCTAATCACTGATATCTGTTGATGGAAACTGGAGAACTTAAAAGACAGGATATTCCAATACCGGTGTGTGGTGTTATGCGTTGTCCTCGAGGTTCAGGCCATGAGGTAGTAAGATTAACAGCCTGTAAATTCTGTCCCTCTTTTCTAATGTGTTTGAGGCATCTCAACCAACCAAAGGTAAGATTGATAGGCCATTATGTCCAGAGTTAAACGGTTTGGACACTGGTAGCTCCAATGACTTAGTCATGGTGGCAGCCATATGCTTTGTGAATCTTGCATGTTGGTCTGTTGTTTTGCCTTCATACTAGAGATGGCATCTTCACTTAATGAGGTAAAATACACTGCAAGACCCATAGATGTTTTTTGTTTAATGTAGTAGGTCCTACCAGCCACAGTGCCAGTAAAAGTGATCATCTCCCTAAGAAACACACAAACTATACGGTGTCTGGAATCACAAGGGTGTGATCCAGAATTGCTGGCAGATAGTTTGAGGACAGCTCTTACTATTCATCTCCATAGATTTGTTGGTTGTAATCTATTGACATTAGGAGTACAATTTGAACACCTTTTCTAAAGGCAGTCTAGGATAAATGCAATTATTTATGGTATACAGGAAGAGGAAAGAAGGAAGGAAGGGAGAGAGGGAGGGAGGAAGATCTAAAGGTCTTCTTGTCATGTTTCTGGCTCCTTACAAATCAAGAATGGGGAGCATGTGGCCTTTCAGTTGTTTTTTGAACCAATACTTCCATCAGCTTAATCCAGCAGAGCCAGTGCTGGCACCTGCAGGCCAGTGACATCAGCCAACAATATTAAAGCTTTGATTAAACATATAAGAATGTGTGTTGTGAATTTTTTTTGTTAGAATATGCATCGCCCTTATCATAGCAACCTGACAAAATTAATGTAAAAGAGATGGTGGCTGCTTTCGGAAAACGTCCCATCTGTTCAGTGAATCTTTAATTGTTCATTAACTGTTAATTAATTAAGTAATTAATTTATTGCAACAATTATACCTTGACCTTCAAAAACACTTTTTTTCCCTTGGGAGACTAAGAATACATTAAAAGAAAAATGCAGTCCATAAAAAACATAAACTGTAAATGATGTATTAGAAATGTATAAAAGATCTGAACTGGGGGGTGGGGGTGGGGGAGAGTGTTTGCCTGATGCCAGTGAAATAACAAGGTAAGATCTAAGCACATTTTCCTGAGGAAATGATTGAACAACTGGAAGATTCTTATTTACAACTTCTGTCCCTCAAAAAGGAAGCTATGGGTGGATATAATACAATAAAAATAAAATAAAATAAATATAACAGTTACTAGGGCCGTCAGTCTATGCTTTATAGACTACAAAAAAGCCTTTGACTATGCAGATCATGAGAAACTATGGGTCATTTTGAAACAAATGAGCATGCCACAGCATTTGATTGTCCTGATATGTAACTTGTATTGTGGAGAAGAAGCTATTTTTAGGACAGAATATGGGGAGAGAAAATAGTTTCCTATATGCCAAGGGGTCAAGCTAGGATGCATTTTATTCCATTGTCTGTTCACTCTCTGTGTAGAACATATGATATGGAATGTAGAATGTATCATATGGAAAGCCAGACTAGATTCAGGTAGAGGAGTGAAAATTGGTAGGAGAAAATATCCATAATTTAAGCTATGTATATTACATGAGCGTACTGGCAGAAGGTAACAATGACCTGATACCATTGTTAAGGAAACTGAAAGAAGAAAGTGCCGAAGGACGATTGTGACAATAATAAGAAGAAAAAGCTCATGACTACAGAAGAACTACAGAACTATAAGTTTGACAATGAAGACATTGAAATAGAGATTTTGTATACTCCTTACTTCAATCATCAGTCCTAATGGAGGTGCAGCCAAGGAATCAGAAGGCAGGATTAAGTCTGCAGGAGCTGAGCAGAGCTGTTTAAAACAGGTCATTTTGGAGATCACTCAAAGTCAGAGGTGAATTGACAGCATATAACGACAACAAAAAGCATCAACAACAGGCCCCTGACCATGATATTTTCCATGGAATTAGAGATGTTAACTATTTTTGCGCAAGTGTGTAAATATGGATGGAATTTGGGCTATTCTGAGGCAACCTCTGGGCAGAACAAAGAGCCCAGGGCTATTCATAGGGTTGAACTGCACACTTAGAGATCCTTCATGTTAAATACAGCAGTCAAGAGATTTTATTGTTAAAGATGCCATGTGGTTAAAAGAGGAGGGAAAGGGCATCCAAATTCCCTCTCCCTCTCCCTCTTTGTCTGTCTCTCATTTATATACCGTCCATCTAACCAGAGGCCACTTTGGGCAGTTTACAACATGATCAAAACAATAAAACATCCCTACAAATACAAAAGTAAATTCAATATAATAAACATAAAATATCGTAACTACTAAAAATTACACATTTACACATTAAACATTTAAAGTGGTGGTGCAATGGTCTTGGTGGCTGACAATTTCATTAGGATTTGATTGATGGAACAGAGTGGAGTGCCTGTCTGAACAGCCAGTTTTTAAAAAGGTTTTTAAAAGTTACCAGCAAGTGGGCTGGGCACAAATCCAGGGGCTAGCTGGCTTCAGAACTGGAATATGACTGCTAAGAAGGCCTAGTCTTCTCCCTCTCGGCCTCTCTTGGGGTCAGCATCCTCAGACATCCAGCTTGGGGGGGCAGTTCTTGCTGGAAGAAGGCATTATACCAGGCCCTGAGGCACCAAATATTTATTTATTTATCTATCTATCTATCTATCTATCTATCTATCTATCTATCTATCTATCTATCTATCTATCTATCTATCTATCTATCTATCTATCTATCTATCTATCTATCTATCTATCTATTTATTTATTTATTTATTTATTTATTTATTTATTTATTTATTTATTTATTTGTACTCCACCCATCTACACCGAAGTCTACTCTGGGCGGCTAACAATAATAGATAAAATAAAAACAATATAATAAAATAAAAACAATAGTAATAATATAGTTCAAGATGGGAAAAATAATCAGGTGATGACAGGAGGGAAAGCTGCCTAAAGAGCCAGGTCTTAAGTTTGCTTTTGAAAACACCCAGTGAGGGAGCCAGACAGATCTCTGGGGCTAGACTGTTCCAAAGGGGACAGTCTAGCCCCAGTTTCTTGTTCTATCTCTCTGGGCCTCCCTCGGCGTTAGGCCTTCAGCTGCCCTTCCTGGCTAGAACGAGTGATTGGGGTAGATCTAGGTGGGAGGAGGCGTTCCGCTGGATATCAAGGCCCTAAACCATTTAGGGCTTTATATGTCATCATTAACACTTTGAAATCAATCCGGAAACGAACGGGCAGCCAATGCAGGGCAGCCAGAGTAGGGGAGATATGTTGATGTTTTCTCACCCCAGTAAGAAGTCTGGGTGCTGCATTCTGCACCATTTGAAGCTTCCACGTCAATCTCAAAGGGGCACATTACAGTAGTCTAATCTTGCGACTACAAACGCATGGACCAGAGTGGTGAATGCCCCAACATAAAGATAGGGACACAGCTGGGAAATCCCCCAGAGATCGAAATAGACAGAGCGGACCACGGATGCTACCTTGGTTTCCATGGCAAACGCCGGATCCAGATGGACCCCCAAGCTCTGACCTCACTCTTTGTGGTGAGAGTCACTCCCCCAAAAGAGAAGGAGTTTCCCAAACCACTGATGGAGAGGCCACCACCCTCAGGACCTCCATCTTGTCCAAGTTCAGCCTCAGTCCATTCTCCTCCATCCATTGCAGTACAGCCCCCAGGCAGTGCTGAAAAGACAGAACAGCATCCACTGTGGTTGGAAAAAAGAGATGTAGAGCTGGGGGTCATCAACGTACTGATGGCATGAAGCCCCACACCCCCTGATGACCTCACCCAGTGGCTTCAGATAGATACTAAACATCTTATTAAATTAAACGTATTAAACTTCTGCACTTTTAACAGCACAACATTCAACTACAAGGGCAAGTATATCAATTGCATAGGCTCCATGGAACCACTGCTTGTATTGGGAAGCTGTTCTTGCCTCCAATTTCAGTCTTCCTGCTCATCTGAGACACTCTACTTCAGGATTACTGAGATATCATCTTCTGAAGGAGGAAACTCAATCTTACAGTATTATTGGCAAATGTACCAAAACGTGAACACGGATCACTCAGTTAATAAGCAAAGCATGGATTTTAACCTTATTGGGAGGGAAAAAAGATTGATTCAACAACATGCAATGTTGACCTTTTTATGAAGTTTGTGTGAGTTTTAAACGAGATCAATCCTTAGAACTCTTACGTGGTTCATGTTTTATCAATAAGGTTTTTATTTTCGAATCATTCCTGACTTCTTCCATTTCCTCCTGAGCTAAATGATTGTTCAGCATTTTCAGCCCTTTAGTAATGAGTCTGAAGATCTCCACCGACTCATCGTCGCCCCCACCCCCTCCACTCTATTCCATCCAGGAGTCTCCACTGAATGCCATCTGCTCTTGATACATCCTGAGAGACGTTACGTTGACTAAGTCAGATCAGTGATGAGGAAAAAAAAATTAATTGAAACAAATGGCAGCTCAAATGAAAAAAAAAGATGAAACTTAGGTGAAGGGGGGGGAAATGAAACCTATTTTCACATTTAAAAGGTTCTTTGTTCTTCTGTGACTTGACTCCAATCCAGAGGCTATGTTTTAATTTTGCCACGTCCACATTTCACTTTCAGTTCCATTAGCTCAGCTTGAGTTAACTCTGAAGAACACGAGGCCGTGGTCACACCAGCTAAATGTTTCCCAGTCCTTCCTCTTGATTTTTGTAAAAATCATTATTTTATTTAATTTTTTGGTGGTCTGATGACACACAACCATTATCGAATCTTTTGGTCCGCCTCCATGCCATCTTATCATCAAATCCCACAAGCTGGGAGGCTTCTATTTTTTTTCCTTTCCTTTCCTTTCTTTTTTTGAGGGATTCATTGCACAAGAATTACAAGTGGTGTCCTATGTACATAGCTGTACCAATACGTTTTCTGACAAGCTACCCTGTGTTGCTTCCATTCATGATGTCATTTGCCTATACAGTATGTCCTTTTATTTTATTTTAAAAAATTTTAGCGAGCAGTGACACTGCATTGGAAAACTTACGTCATCAGCCTCTGTGCTTCACTTATTTGTGGATCCTTCCACCAGGTGATGCTCCTTCAGTTCATTAGGGCGGCTGACCCATCATGGGGCACTTCCTAAAGTCCTAAGGAACTGGTTCTTGTGGGGTTTTTCGGGCTCTTTGGCCGTGTTCTGAAGGTTGTTCTTCCTAATGTTTCGCCAGTCTCTGTGGCTGGCATCTTCAGAGGACAACACCAGAGCACAGAGTGCTGTCCTCTGAAGATGCCGGCCACAGAGACTGGCGAAACGTTAGGAAGAACAACCTTCAGAAAATGGCCAAAGAGCCCGAAAAACCCACAACAACCATTAGATCCTGGCCATGAAAGCCTTCGTGAATACATCTTAAGGAACTGCTATGCTTCCACAAGTCTCCAGGCCAGAAGACAAAGCTTCGGATGAATCTCACTTAAATCATGCTGGCACATGCTGACAGAGAAATACATTTGATTTGGAGATGTTGTTCTTTTGGTTTTTGTTACTAGAATTCTCTTAATACTTTGTTTGGTTAAGCTAGACTTTGTGACCCTAAATCATTCTGCCGGTAGAGTTTCCAACCTTTCCCAGTCTTGTGTGGATCTCAACAGAGGGCTAGAAAGACAATGAGTTTTTCTAAAAGCGTAATAATTTGAAAAGGAATGGTGTCCCCCCCCCCACTTTGTTCTCCCACTACGTTGAGTTTAACATCCCAGCATCCAGGATACATTTGAAATTAACGGCAAATCGCTTCAACTGAAGCACTCATAAACTGGCTAGCTTTGATAGCCTTTTACAAATTGTACAGCATGTTTGCTCATTAAAGTGGAGTTTTTCGTTTCTTTTAGCTCCTGTACTTATTGAGCTTGAACCTTATTTAACCCCAATCTGATTAAACAGCTTTTTATTAGTCCAAGGGAGTTTTAAAACCAGCAGAGCCCTGTCATTAGCGGAAGAATAGTTGTTTGAGGGTGGGGGTAGGCTGGGTTGTGTGTGTGTGTGTGTGAAGAAGAGCATGGTCCACTTTGATACTGGCATATTGTTAAAGCAAGAAAGGATTTGGTAAGGATTTGACTAAAGCTACAAAGGAATAAAGGCTGAAGGGGCCACGCTGCCTCTGCCAATTTCTTTCTGTGCCATTTTAATTGTACATGCTTTGTTTATGGTTCTCACTGTGCAAAGTGAGCCCCCAAAATAGATCAGCCTGAGTTTGCTGTTTAGCAAAGATAGGTGATTGGAACCATTTAATGCAGAGGTCCTGGAGCTGTGCATAGACATCCCTGAACCTGGAAGGAGATATCCACTCATCATCATCATCATCATGATCTTGGAGCTGCAGAGCTGGAAGGGACCCTATAGGACATCGAGACCAGCTCCTGTCAAAGAGGCACTGTGGGGAATCGAACTCCCTAACTCTGACTCCACAGTGAGATGCCTATGACGCTGAGCTACCAAGCCATTCATGTGACTCTGTCACTTTCAAAACTGAGATTTTTAAAAACAAATCAAAAGGCCTTCTTGGGTCTCTAGCGGCTAATTTTTACAGAAGTGAGCAGGGGAGAGATGCTGTGGGGCTCGAACAATAGAAATTTGCCCCCTCCCCTGAGGGCACAAGGGTGATTTCTGAGCATCCCCCTCACAAAAAAACCCCTCCAAAATATTTTGGAGCAGTTGGCAGCGACGCATGTTGTCCACCCCATGGATTAACGTTTCATGCCATCAAATGTTCTGCAGATCAAAGTGAGAGCCATTTTGCCATCCGTATTGTGTGTTCGTTTTAGAATGGAAGAAACACTGGATCGAATAAGGTCATTTCCGTTCCAATGCAGTTTGCTTTGAAATCAGTGCAGTGAGGAATCAGCTTTGAATGGGCATGCTTTATATTACCTCAATTTGTATCCATTCAGTTCACATTTTCATTTAGGGGAGCTGATCTTTTTCCTTCTATGACAGCAAGAGAGGTAATCTAGTCACTGTTCCTAGAGGCTGGCAGGAAGCCCTTAACATGGCCTCATTCCAAGTTCTTCTGGTCGATAAAGGTCATCAATTAAATTAATTGTTTTAAATTGAAATTTGTAATTTTATGATTTTATATATTTTAATACTGTTTTGTTTTATTTTGTAAGCCGCCCCGAGTAGACATGGTCTAGAGGGGCGGGGTAAAAATCAAATAAATAAATAAATAAATATCAATTGAGTGGGAACGACTATTTATTTTTCTTGCTTTCAAATCTGTTTTATTAATGCTTTTACCTAAACATTTTAATACAATGTTCAGTTATTTCTTTTTGAATTATTTTAATAATTAATGCTTTTCACTTTTAATATTGTATTTTCAATTATGTAAATAAAAAACCCACCTTGAGTCCTTTTTTATGGGAAAGGAGGAGTGAAAATATTTTAAATTAAATAAAATAAAGGAAAAATATTTCTTCCTAGTATGTCCCCAGGATGTATGATGCAGTGCTTGAGGCGATCTGGGAAATAAGAAGGTGACTGGAAGAGAAATCAGCTTTTCCTTCTGCATTTGGAGACCAAGAAAAATGATTTAATCTATTTACTACAAATATTTTTATGATACCATACTTTCATCTTATTTCTAAGGAAGTTTATAATTTAAAAGAAAGAAAGAAAGAAAGAAAGAAACACACACACACACACACACACACACACACACACACACACACACGAAAACAATGAATCTTGACAGTAACAAAATCAAAGACGTCCTTAGCAACCCAAAAAAGTGAAGATGATGATGATTAAAATCTCAGAACTTCTGAGATGGAAGGGACTCTATGGATCATCGCATCCAGCCCATCAAAAAGGCACAGCAGGGAATCAAACTCCCAACCTCTATTTACACCATTGAGCTATTCCAGCAGTTCTTTTATACTGAAACAAAAGTCATTTTTTGCAGACTATTAATTCTGGCACCAAATGTTACAACCGCACCTTGCTCCACAATCATATAATACCAAAGGCTTATTTAATGCCAGCTGTGTGATATATTCCTTTTAATCTGAAGGGTATGGCTTCTGAAACAGAGACAGTTAGTCAACATGACTACCACAGCTTCCTTAAAAAAAAAAAAAGAAATAAAACTTAAGCATGTTTAATAGGATGCTTAATTTCCCGGTGGATCGGGTTGTATTTACTGTAGAACAGCTGAATCTCAAAACACATTCTGCTACATTTACCATCTGCATAGCTGTTATTGGTAGTGGCAGGAAAGATAGACGAGGGAAAGTGCTGCATCTTTTTTTTATGTTCAGTTGCATGTTGTTGTTGTTTTGGTTGCTTTATATTTTATATTTGGTTGAACGAGCAGTGGGAGTAAAGCCATGCCATAACAGTTATAACATAGTCCAGAGTAGCTTTCTTAAAATAAAAATCATGGTAAGTAACAAACATGTAACAAGAGAGATAGATTAAAATTAGAGACAGATTGACTCAGCAACAGAAGCCACAGCTTTGAGTCTGCTGGAGCCAAAGAGGGCTATGAATGGCAGAACCTTTTGGAGGCAGGGTTGCCGTAAGTTCTAAGTGACTTAATGACATATAGCAACCCAATAGACAATCTGGTAATCAGTCATACGATTGTCTCCTTGAAATGGAAACAAAATTCTTTCTTTCCAAACAAACTTCCCAAATTTGTGCTACGTTGAAACCTAAATATATTCAGACACCGAAATCTACGCTTTTCCAATATGCACAGTGTAAGTAAGTAAAGTAAGTAAAAAAACCCCTATATTTTGCATTTGAAATAGTGCATACACTTAGAAGAGATAAAATGCATCTATTTGGGAGTGGGGGAAATACACACAAAACATGTATTCAGCAGGAAGAGAGGCCAATGTTTGAAATATGCCAACTTTTGAGAAAGCGTGCACAAAAATGTGTACAATGTCTACTGGGAAAAATGTGAGAAAGATGTATATGAGACACTGAATTTATTATTTATTTAATTGCGATATATTTATCTTGTCTTTCTCCTTAGCAAAGGACCCAATGTGATTTACATCACTGAAAGACAATATTTAGGAACAAAGCAATGAGTAGACAAAGGTGGGGTGCATCACTAAAAGGCAATATTTAAAGCTAAAAACGCAAAGTATAGAAATATTAAAAAGGAATGAATAAGCACCACTGAAAAATGGAAAACACAAGAAACACTAAAAACACAGTCAAAGCAATCAGTCACTGAGAAAAAGTTTGTCTGGAGAGAAAGGTCTTCATCTGCTTGAGGAAGGAAAACAAAGATGGGGCCAGGCTGGCCTCCTGTGGGAGGAAATTCCAAAGTCAGCAACAGAGAAGGCCCTCTTCCGTGTACCCATCAAGCACGCCTTTGAAGGTGGTGAGACCGAGAAAAAGGTGTGCCCTGATTATCATAACACCCGAGCCAACTCATAATGGGAGACATGATCTTTGAGGTAGCTTGGACCCAAGCCATTTAGAGCTTTAAAGGTTAAGACCAACACATTGAATTGTGCCTGGAAATGGACTGGCAGCCAATGGAGCTGTTGTAATTCCATTATTGCACAATCAAATCAGTCCTGAGCAGACAATCGGTCCTCAGTCACTCCTACCAGCAAGGAAGGAAGGAACCTGGACGTACTAGGTCATTGTCTGTATTCTCTGGCTTCTTTTGTTAGGAGGGTGTCAAACTATCAAACTATGGAACAAAATCCTCCCTGTCCTTCAAGCTGCTCCTGAAGAGGTTAGAACAAGTGCTCTCAATACCTACCTTTAGCCTGCTTTGGCTAAACAACAGCATCTAGCTTCTCGCCATACGGCTGCCGCTGCTTCAAAATCTTTGGTTTCTTCCATTGCCCTTAGATGGCATGCATGACTGCAGTCTGCGGGGATCACTGATGATGCTCGGTCCATTATTGAGGATTTGCCCTTCGATGGCATGGGCCTCTTCGACGATAAGACTGACGAGGTGATGGAAAACCTACATAAAATTCATAAAACTGCCTACTCTTACTCCATTGTGATCCCTGTAACAAGTCAGCTGTCTGCTGCTGCATTTTCGACCCACTGAAACTTCCTGACACTTTTCATAGGTAGCCCCACATAGAGCATGTTACAATAATCCCATTCTCTTAGTCTTATGGTGTGAAAAAAAGTATGTTATCCTGTATCTTTTTAGCTTTCCCTTTGGATCCTTGTCTTCCCTTTGCTCATTCCCCACCCTTGAATTTATAGATGTCAAAATTTAATAAAATCTAGTGTTGCTGAGCACACACCAAAAGATGGATCCCTGAACTGCACACTAAAAAGGAGGATAGAAGCATTTCCCCCATGGAGCACATTTGTAATTAACTTGTACTGAAAATGGTGCTGATTACAATGTAGCCATGGCAAGAAGAATGAGGATGCTCTAACCTACTGAATGTAATTTACCAGAGGAAACATCACATGTAGAACATAAGTGCAACTGATCCTTATGAATATTTCATTTTAGACTGATATATTGTTAAAACTCGTCATAATGAGGTGAACGTTCCTGGTCAAGCTTGAAAAGAGAGAGATAACAACATTGTTCTTCCCACCAGACTTCTCTCTCTTGAGCGTAACAATTAGATATGAGATATTCGTATTTGTAGATGAATACGAATATCCCAGATGCTAGGGGTTGGGATCCCACCTCCCTGAACCAACTCGTCCACCTATGGGTTGCCACACAGCATGCATGGCCAGTGTCCTACTCATTGTGTCAATCTCAGATGAAGTCTGGCTGGAGGTGCTTTGCCTTCCTGTTGTTCTGACCACTCCAACCAGGGGGCAAGACAATGGGTCTCCCCACTCAGCTGCTGAAAGGGCAGGAGAGCACGAAGGCGGAGGAGCACCAGCTGGGCTTCATCTGAGATTGGTGCAAGGAACAGGATGTTAGTCATGTGCATTGCGCAGTAACCTGTAAGTGGGCAGGTCTGTTCTAGGAAGCAGGACTGGGGATCCTGGCCAGATATAAATATAGAGAACAGAGATACAAATACCCCATCTGTAGTAACAATACTCTTACAGAATGACCCTAGGTGTTCAGAAAAGGGGTAATCTGAACATGTGAACCAAGGAAGACTTCTGGCTGCACCCACACTGTCTCTACACAGAAGGAAACTCTGAAGAGGAGACTGTCAACGACACATGGGAGCCCCTTAATGTGATCAAGAACTCTGATTTTTCAGAGCCCCAAGTCACATGGAGGTGTTCCGCATTCAACTCTCCTCTACAACCAATCCTTCTCTTTGCGGATACAACAACAGACACATATTCAGACAGACCATTTTCTGTATGCCCGTGACACAGAAATAAACTTTAAACACAGAACTCAATGACAGGATTTCCAGGATTTCTTTTTCTTTTTCTTTTTACCTTCCAAGGCTTGCCAAAGGCAGGGGGAAAGGGTGGGAACTTCAAAAATGGTGCCGGGCAAACCTCTGCAAATGCCCATCGCCGTGCGGAGGGACCCCCGTGAGTCCTGGGATGGTGCAAGGTAAGCACCAGGGGACCTCCAAAGCTGGCGAGTGGCGCTTGCAGAAGCTAGACAGCACCCCTGCGAGTCCTCGGATGGTGCAGGAAAAGCCTCCAAAGTGCTCTGAAGCTGGTTCGTGCAGTTGAGGGGCACCCCCGGCAGTGTGCTGAGAAAGCCATCAGAACACTGGCGGGGGTGCCCCACAACCGTGTGCGCCGGCTTCAGAGCACTTCGGAGGCTTTTCCTGCACCATCAGAGGACTGGCAGGGGACCTCCAAAGCTGGCGAACGCAGCGAGGGGACCCTCCGCCAGTCCTCCGATTGTGCTTCCCCAGCTTCCTACCTGGTAAGTGATTTTTTTTTAAAAAAAATTCCCATAGGAATGCATTAATTAGATTTCAATGCATTCCTATGGGAAAACGCACCTCACAAGATGAATTTTTTGCAAGACGGCATTTACCGCGGAACCAATTAAATACATCTTGGAAGGCACCACTGTACCATGATTATTATAATATTGACTACGAAACAAGTAAGATATATAAAGAATAACTGACATAGTTTGGATACGTTATTGCTGCACAAGGGTGAAACAATGATCTTGTGTTGGCTGACATAATAAACGTTCTATAAGACAATTCTAAAAATGGGGGCAGCCTGAACAAATAATTATAACTGAAACGACTTCAAACCAGCACCAAATTTAGCACAGTTGTAGAAGGCAGTCGGCATGTGCTCTGTGCAAAACAAAACAAAACAAAAAACCTACAAAAGAAAACACCTTGGGGAACTTTTAGCAAAAGGTTTTCAAGTTATGATTTTTTAAAACGTAAAACTGTTCCTCCACCCATTAAGGAACAGGTGACCCTAAATGTCTCCAGATATAAAACAGTTCATATAAATTGAAAAGAATAATCTTGCTTATTTCAAAAGAGAATGGTTGGCCCCACCATTTCCTTTTAATTTGGAAATAATACAGGCTGTAGGGGCTGAAATATTGGTCCTCAAAAAAGGCCAATCTCCAAATAAAGAAATGGTGATACTTATTACATTGAATATACATGTAACAGGCTTACCAGCAAGATCTTTGGAAAGTAGACACAGTATTGCAGCTTCAGAGGTGAGGAAGAGAGATATTTGAAGAGCTTAGGGCAATTAAAGGTCACAGAAACAGAATCAAAAGACAAGCTTTCTTTAAGTCAAAAAAGAAAACACCAAAAAAGCATCAGGATTGCTTTAAAGAAAGTAATGGAATGCCAGTCCTCCAGAAAGAAACACATGTTGCCATATATTTCTGGGAATTAGCATACAATTTGGCAAAGCACATTCAAAGTATTTCTGCACTGCAGAAGCACAGAGCAGTTGTGTTGTCTTGGCCTGGAGTGCTTTCAGTAAACATTCTCTCAGGATTTCTGAGACCAGGCTCCTGACACAAGTCTTCAAAGGGAAATTAGCTCCAGGTCTGGGGCAATCTGATCTTTTGAACCTGTCATTCATAACCCAGTTGAAGTTTTAACTCCTTCCTGGACAATTAGTTCCCCCCCCTCCATTTTCTGGTACTAGTCCAAAAAAGCAGTAAAGATTGTAGTGTCTGGCAGCAAGGCAAACAGAAGGAAGAGAATGAGCAGTGTGAACAGCCGCACCAAGGACAGGAGGTGTACAGGAATGATGGTATTGGCAGTGGTAACTCATGAAAGAAGTGGGAGGGGAAACAGCAGGGTGGACCAGTGGGCACCCCAAGGACATAGGCAAGAAAAAGCAAATTTCCCAGGCAATTTGGGTGAAGGAAGTTTAATGAAAGAGGTAAACACCCTCCCACAATGAAATTGTTAAATTTCTATTTAAATCAATTGCAAAAGAATTGACCAAAAAAAATAAAGTAAGAGCCTCTTTTCCCTTTTATTTCTAAATGAAAGCGCCATCCCTAGATGCTACTTCCAAGAATATTTGCATATTTGTATGCTGTGTACACTTCTGTTAATATGGAGTGTTAACAGGCACCTGAGCCCCCTTCAGATACATGACTTTTGAAATCTAGCAGAACTGCAGCTTGAACAGTTTGAGAGCTATAAGATGTAGTTAAGCAGCATTTTAACCCTAACCCTAACCCTACAATACCCCAAATCTCTTTAAAAAAATGGAAAACAGAGCAAAAACAGGCATGGTCATGTAACAGGATCAAGTACCAAACACTCCTTGGTAAATATATCATATTCTGAGAGACAACTGAGCATGTGAACGTATACTGGGAGGTTTTCCTGCCACATACTATCATCAAGCTATATTTGTTCCTATTTACTCATTTCTCTAGCTCCCAGAATTCAGTCTAAACTTCTTTAATGCAAGTATAAATCAGAAGACATTGCATTAAGCTCCAGAAAGGTTAACAGGAAGCCATGTTATAAGAGTTGCTTAAAAGTTTAAATATCCCCCATTGTAATCAAAAGTGAGTCACATCACCAGAATCCCAGTTTAATGCATTCTTGATCTAAGGAAACAAGCGCTGAGATTACTGTATATGGTGGAAGTCTCTCCTTTTCTTTTAATAGCCTTTTTAAAAATAATGTTAATACAAGGAAGTATCTGGAGATTTGGTCTCTAGACCTTTTTCCATTTTCTGCCTGTCCAATAATCTGTTGTTAGTTTTCATGCATTCATGTCCGATAGATTTACCATCATATGGCGCACATGTAAAACTGCCATTGCGAAATAGCCACTATGCTATGACTGTATGAGCACATCCATTTGCTGACTTGATCTATGGAGGCATTGCTGTGGATACCTCTGCTGATAGCAGGGTGAAGTCCATGGGCATAGTCCCTTCCCTATGGCAGCAAAGATGGCAACCAATGCCACATGACTACAACTTGCCCCATGGGACATGCCTCTGAACATGTCCAGTTATTTTTTTTTAAAAAATTTATTTTACAAAATACAAGATACAAAATATAAGATACAAGATACAAACTAAAATAATTGTGCTCCCCTCCACCATGTCCAGTTATAGAGTTATCATGTACAGACTCATTCTCTGACCTCTGTTAATATTTATGTGCTTTTAAATTATTTGCCCACCACCTATATTATATATAGTTCAAGTGAAACGAGGACTTTACAATTAACTCTTATCAACATGTGCATGTAGAAGGACATAGACAGCATGTAGTTTTAGACATATGGAAGCTTTTTCAGATGGTAACCATGATAATGATAATGATGATTGATCTATTTCCCTTGTGCCTCCTTTAAACTTTTGGGCAGCTGTTTTTATTTTTTTTTTTAAAAAGCACCCAAAATTTAATTTAAAAATTTAGAAATACAAAGCAAAGATACGTTTTTTTTTCCTCTGCTCACCCTGCAGCTACCTATGTGTTCCAAAAATTTGTGTCAGATGATACTCCAACCTTCCAGAGAAAATGTTGAGGGTCTTCAGAGTTATAGGAAGCACCAAGAATTTTTCCTCTCTGTTCTGCTTATGGAAGTAATTCCTTTACCATAAAAAATTAACTGGATTTCACTCCAACTTTATTGACTTCAACATTTCGAACTGACGAACAGGGACGTACATTTCAGATTTTTTTTGGAGTATAAATCTCATAATTGTTCTATCAGGGAGTCCTACCTGGAGGACCTAGATTTTCGTCGTTTAGTTCTTTAGTTGTGTCCGACTCTTTGTGACCCCATGGACCAGAGCACTCCAGGCCCTCCTATCTTCCACTGCCTCCCGGAGTTGGGTCAGATTCATGTTGGTTGCTTCGGTGACACTGTCCAACCATCTCATCCTCTGTCGTCCCCTTATCCTCTTGCCTTCACACTTTCCCAACATTAAGGTCTTTTCCAGGGAGTCCTCTCTTCTCATGAGATGGCCAAAGTATTGGAGCCTCATCTTCAGGATCTGTCCTTCCAGTGAGCACTCAGGGTTGTTTTCCTTTAGAATTGATAGGTTTGTTCTCCTTGCAGTCCAGGAGACTCTCAAGAGCCTCCTCCAGCACCACAATTCAAAAGCATCAATTCTTTGGCGGTCAGCCTTCTTTATGGTCCAGCTCTCACTTCCATACATCACTACAGGAAAAACCATAGCTTTGACTATTCAGACTTTTGTTGGCAAGGTGATATCTCTGCTTTTTAAGATGCTGTCAAGCATCTTAGATTTTACAGACACCTAAAAGGCCCAGCTGGCAGGCCTAACTTTCTGTTTGAAAAGGAAGCCTCCCAGCAACCACTGGGGCATATATATCACAAGACTGTGGTCCAGTTTCCATAGATGTGATGGTGGTAAGCTATCTCAGGAGGCTTCCTGATGGCTTTTGCAAGACTTTTGATGTTTTCTAACAATAGATGGCTTTCTCTAATTGCTTTGCTGTAATTTGGAGATGCGGGATGGAAATCCCTGTTGGATTTGTAATTCCAATGGAAAGGAATTCCTCTTGGACAGGGTATAGCCTTTTTGATATTGGCTTCAATGATAATTGGAGGATATCCTCTGAAGCAGATGTTTCTTGAATTCATGTGTTTTTCTTTGTAGATTTCTTTCTTCAGTGTTAGAAATTCATCTGATTCTAAGAGCCAAGTTGCATATAATGTTCTTCTTAATATGTTTGGGGTGGAAGTATTTCCAGTCAAGATACATTGGGGCATCAGTGGACTTGTTATAAAGATGAGTGACAATTTCCTTGTTTTCAGTTGTAAAGAGTACATCAAGGAAAGGAATGGATGTGTTTTCAATGGGGCTAATTTGACTGTGGAACGGAATTGATGTATGATTTAAATTTCTCTAGGCATTCCTTGCCTTTCACCCAGATTGTAAAGATACTATCAATTTATTGCCACCATATTAGAAGTATGGCACTGGCCTCTTTCAGAATATTTTCTTCTAGCTTGCCAATTAACAGATTTGCATAAAAAGGTGCCAAGCAAGTGCTCTTAGCAGTACGTTACAGTTGTAGGAATTTATCCATTTAATGTAAAATTATTATAAGTGAGGACTGGTAATAACAAGTGTGAAAAAAATCTTAAAATTTTCTTGTGTTAAGGAAACCATTTAAACCTTGAACCTAATCATGATATACCATGGAAGAATAGAGAGATATGATGTCCAGTGTAATAAGTGTGGTATCATCAAACCGATGTTAATTCAAAGACTCAGTTCTTCTGAAAAAAAAATAATTGGTGTCTTTAATACAGGATGGGGTCTCTTTTTTTAACCATATTTGATAAGTGTCAGTCAATACATAAAGAGATCCCCTCAGCAGATGTGTTATTAGCTGAAACAATAGCGTATCCTGGGTTATTGACCTTGTTGGTATTAGGGAACATATAAAAATGTCATGAAATCAGAATGAGACCAGCTGCCTTGCGGTTAAGACTCTCTCTGCATCTAAGGTTTTGAATGGCTATAATAATATGATCATTGAGTTCTGTCGTGATGTTTTTGTTCAAGATTTTGTGTGTTTATTGATCCCTCATTTGTCTTTGGCCTTTTGCTATACAGTCTGCATTGTTTAGCGCTACAATGGCACTTCCTTTGTAAGCAGGTTTTTTGACAATATCTGTTCACCTCTGGAGAGTTTTCAGGGCCTTTCTCTCTCTCTCTCTCTTTTTGGAAGGTTGTTATATGTAAGTGGTGGTGTGTGATTATTTGAACGGATAAGAAAAAGGGTTCCAAGACTAGATTTCTATTGATATTAGGTGTCCAGGTTTTTGGTGGCTGAACCTATAGCAGAAGATATTTTTTGTAGATATCTGCTGTGTTTCTAGAATCATGACGGGCATATTCTACTAATTTAAACCTTCTTTCAAAGTCTTTATTGGAATTTGAACAAAAGGGTCAACAATTGTCTGTTCAGACAATAGTAACACCCCAGGCTGTTGCATTCACTAACCTGCTGCATTCTTGTCTCTCTCCACACCTCAAGTGGAACTGGAGAGGGTGAGTCTATTGTCTGTCATTGGGGTGGGTGCCGCAAGATTCCAAGGCTGGAACCTTGCCTAAGAGAGGGTCAGTATACCTAGACTGAAGGCAGGGAATAGTTTGAGTAGAGGGTGCCTATGAGATGGTGATGCTCTTTATGCCTCTTCAAGCTCTAGCATAACATTTGGGTCAGGGAGCTGGAAGTTGTGGCACCAGTCTTTCTTAGTCTGCCCCCCCTTGGGGTTTTGCTGCATCTTCCTCTCTCCTTTAGTTACCTGCAACTGGATCAGGACCCCTTCCTTCCTTCCTTCCTTCCTTCCTTCCTTCCTTCCTTCCTTCCCAATTGTCCTCTGGGTCTGGTTCCTCTACATTATAGGCTTCACCTATTTCTTTTTGGGCATTGTCCCAGGATCCTTCTTCCTATCCTTCAGAGGTGGCTTCTTCTGTCCTCTGCTTCTCCTCCTTTGACGTCCTCTACCTCCTCCAGAGCCTCCTCCGTGTCCCACATGTCCAAGTTCTTTCCTCCATTCTCCTCCAGGAGGTTCCCCTTTCCTACAACAGTCAGCAGTTCTTCCATCTGCATTTTACTGTCTGGGTCCTTCTAATCCTTAGGTTCTGTATTCTCCACACTCTTGGCATCACTCTTCTCCTTGAGGCCTGGGAGGAGGCCAGATGGTCCATGGAGGACACTCTTGCCAACATACCCTTCATTCATTCATTCATTCATTCATTCATTCATTCATTCATTCATTCATTCATTCATTCATTCATTCATTCATTCCATTTATATCCCACCCATCTAGTGCCTAAGCACTACTTTCGGAGGATAGAAGCAGTTTAAAAACACAACTACCCATCCCCGCCCACAAGTGGCAACTGATATCTTCTCAAAAGTACCTTTCTACACCAAGAGGAAAACATATCAAAAGCCATAAGAAATAAATATAAGAACTGGATTAAGTGACATGAACATAATTCTAATGAATAAATAATGAAAAAGGCCTTTCATAGCCATTATATCAACAAGGGGGGGGGAAATGCTTCCATGTTCTGCAAGGAATGAATATTCTGACTAAACAAAATGAGAATGTTGCTCTATTATGATAAATATGGCTTTCTTGCTTACTATTATTATTTTTTGAGAGCTCTTGTTCGGACACGGTTCACCTCACTTCAACTACAGCTCTCCTAGCTTTTCTCTGATGTGGGGCAATGCCATGGAGGCTCATTGTTGTGAATATATAAGGCAGGAGTAAACAAACAATTTGGCGGGGGACTATTTTGCATAGACTTTCCCTGGGCACTGATTAAATGACTATTTTTAATAGCAGTGGAAATAATTTCTGCATGGTATAAAAACATAATTTCTGGTTTCTGTGCATGGGTGTGGGAGGGAGGGAGGGAGGGAGGGAGGGAGGGAGATGTGGATGTAGATGCTTTTGGGAAGTCTTAACATGTATTGAAGAGAACTATGATCACATTTTCAACTCCACTGAGATATCAACGAGAATGACATTGGGCTGAAAAAGCTGAATGGAAAATGATCAAATCAATATGAAAATGTGATGGGGAGCAAAGTTCATTTGAGGTGTTTTATACATCCACATGATTTTTATGATGCCTGAGCTTCTATTGCTTTGATTTGGATCCAGAAAGGCAATGACAAGCAAAAAAACAGAACTTTCCACCGTTTCCAAAATCTCCTTTTTCTAGGAAGTTTAAATTGTGTTGTAAATATCACTTCTGAACTAGGAGCCTTTCAACTCTCATAGTTTATAATTGTACAGACAACAGAGATTTTTGCCATTCCAGCAGTATTGTCCCTCTCTTATTGACTACCACACCTGGTGGTCTCCCACTTCCTCAATATCCCCATCCCGACCCCCTGATTTTGCAATTTCCACTATCAGTCCTATGTTTTTCAGAAGAAGTGTTTGTAATTTACATGGAAGCTTTTGCTCTACATTTGTCTCATCGAAAATGCTGCGGTTAGAGGTGCTGAACCTCATGCAGTTCAAAATCCATGTAGAGCTCTTCTATCCTACAAAACATAATTCTATCATTATTTCCATTGGGGTTGTAATCTATAGCAGTGGTCCCCAACCTTGGGCCTCCAACTCCCAGAAATCCTGGCCAGCAGAGGTGATGGTGAAAGCTTCTGGGAGTTTTAGTCTAAGAACATCTGGAAGCCCAAGGTTGGTGACCACTGACCATCTTTTCTATCCAGTACTCTGTGTAATGAGTTTTTCCAACCAAAACTCTGTGTCATGAGCCTTGAAGGTCTTTATGACCCCAAACCTAGAGGATGAATTAGATATGTTGTGTGAGGGCAAGTAGACCACTTTGACGCCTTCACTGTTGAACCTATGGGATTCTGGGTGGTCAGGAGCACAGTATTGGCTGGTTGGTTGGTTGGTTGGTTGGTTGGTTGGTTGGTTGGTTGGTTGGTTGGTTGGTTGGTTGGTTGGTTTGTATATACCCTAATCCATGCTGTTTAGACCCAAGCAATTCAAGGCAGAAGTGTACTATATCTCCTTGATATTCTTCTTTATCATTCTGAGCTAATTCTTATAAATAATCTGAGAAAATGGGATGGGTGTTTGCACATGAAACTAGTGCTACAGAAATGCTGACATATGTATAGGGCAGAAAGTCCTCTTGGAATGAGAGAAGAATGACAGGCCATGCCCTGCTAGATGTTTAAGGGGCTGTTGGTTCTTCTTTGGTTTTCTTCTATTGTTCTCCCCTTTTCAATTTAACAGATTTCTTCTCATAAATTCCAGATCTATAGGGATGATGTAAGAAAGCAAAGGTGTGTGTGTCTGTGTGTGTCTGTGTGTGTCTCTGTGTGTGTCTCTGTGTGTAAAATTGAGGTACATTATCAAAGCATCCTCCATGGTATCCAGGTTTCTATGTGTAATAATGTTTTAAGGTTTTCAAAACATGGCATCATGGAAAGAAGAATGGCTGAGAATATCATTTTTTATCAGTCAGCAAATTGCAATGGAGAAAATGACACCAACAGCTTTACCTGTCTGTAGGTCTATCTTGGTTCCCCTTGACATTGAGTCCAGTCATGTCCGACTCTGGAGTGCAGTGCTCATCCCCGTTTCCAAGCCATAGAGCCAGCGTTTGTCTGAAGACAGTTTCCATCGTCACGTGGCCAGTGCGACTAGACATGGAACGGCATTACCTTCCCACTGAGGTGGTACCTATTTATCTACTTGTATTTGCATGTTTTGAAATGCTAGGTTGGCAGGAACTGGGACAAGGGATGGGACCTCCCTCCGTCACATGGATTTGATCTTATGACTGCTGGTCTTCTGACCTTGCAGCACAGAGGCTTCTGCGGTTTAACCCGCAGCACCACCATGTCCCTGTAGATCTATACCACAGACCTAATGTCTACACAAGAGCCCCACCTGCTCTCAGAAGTGTCTCATTCCAGTGGTTTACCAGGCCCAGGAAACAGGAACTCAGCAATAATTCCAAGGTACAATTGTATATGAAAAGGGAGATAATTGATTTATTTAAATTCATAGTGTCCAAGAGAAAATGAGTGAGTTTATTGGAATCAGGATGCTGTGGAGTTGAATCTCAGTGTGACATTTACATGAGACATGTCCTGTTTCCCTCTAGGACAAAGAGAACACCTTCTGTCTCTGATTTGAATTAGGAAATGAAAGAGCTTAAAAGGACTAATCCGTCTCCCTAGCACCATGGATCTTATTATCTCCCGTGCAGAATATTATTGGTGTTCACATAACGTTTGTGCAGCTTGCTGCAGCTAATTGATGAGGTGTTGCATGCGTCTCAGTCATGTGATGACTGTGTTCCTAATGGTGCCGCTGAGGTGCCCTGCAGCAACTTGTCAGTTTGGCACAATTAGCCATGGTAAATCATGCAAACCTAATGCAAACACAATAGGAGTGCAGACACTCCTGTTTATTAAATTTTTTAAAGAAATATTTACAGGAAGAAATCCCTCACTCTATCCATCTCCATCTATACATTTAGAAGCTGATTATATCTTTCATGTCCTACTTGTGAATCTCCCATAGGTACAGTAATTCATTGGTCACTGCATGGGCAGAAAGCTGGGCAAGACATATGGTCTGATCCAACACAGCTTCTTGTTTTATGCTGTTATCACCAGATGTTTCCCACTGGTTGTTTCTACTTAAAGGAGGTGTCTACTCATTCTTGGTATGTATATTTTGTTGTTTTTGTTGTTGTTGCCTAAAAGTACAACATTTGCTCCTGATACTGGAGGATGCTTTTCACTTCAGAAGAACAACACATTTGCATCTGTCCATGTTTTCCTTAAGAAGAGGAGCAGCCAATCAAAATGTGAATAAAAATCTTAGCTAAATGAAGTAATGCAGTGGCTTTTTCTTTTTCTTTTTTTAAGTTCCTATTCAGCTTCTTCATAATGCATCAGCAAAAACGGATCTAGGCATGTGCAAAGATAGAAATAATGTTATTTTGGAAGGGTAATAGTATAGGCATCCTTCAGTCTCAAGAGACTATGGTAACATGCTCTGAATCGAGGAGTGTCCTCTTCAGAGCATGAAGCCTGGGTAAGGTAATATGGAGGATAGGCTGTTACCCAAGCAGCAGATTCCCCCTCTCCTGTGTGTGTTTAGTCGTTTAGTCGTGTCCGACTCTTCGTGACCCCATGGACCAGAGCACGCCAGGCCCTCCTGTCTTCTACTGCCTCCCGGAGTTGTGTCAGGTTCATGTTGGTTGCTTCGCAGACACTGTCCAGCCATCTCATCCTTGGTCGTCCCCTTCTCCTCTTGCCATCACACCTTCCTAACATCAAGTTTTTTTCCAAGGACTCTTTTCTTCTCATGAGATGGCCAAAGTACTGGAGCCTCAGCTTCAGGATCTGTCCTTCAAGTGAGCATTCAGGGTTGATTTCCTTTAGAACTGATAGGTTTGTTCTCCTTGCAGTCCAGGGGATTCTCAAGAGCCTCCTCCAGCACCACAATTCAAAGGCATCAATTCTTCGGCGGTCTGCTTTCTTTATGGTCCAGCTCTCACTTCCATACATCACGACAGGAAAAACCATAGCTTTGACTATTCGGACTTTTGTTGGCAAGGTGATGTCTCTGCTTTTCAAGATGCTGTCAAGATTTGTCATTGCTTTCCTCCCAAGAAGAAGGCGCCTTTTAATTTCAGGGCTGCTGTCTCCATCTGAAGTAATCATGGAGCCCAGGAAGATAAAATTTGACACTGCCTCCATATCTTCCCCTTCTATTTCCCAGGAGGTGATGGGACCAGTGGCCATGATCTTAGTTTTTTTGATGTTGAGTTTCAGACCGTTTTTTGCACTCTCCTCTTTCACTCTCATTACAAGGTTCTTTAATTCCTCCTCACTTTCTGCCATCAGAGTGGTATTATCTGCATATCGGAGGTTGTTGATATTTCTTCCGGCAATCTTAATTCCGGCTTGGGTTTCTTCCAGTCCAGCCTTCCGCATGATGTATTCTGCATATAAGTTAAATAAGCTGGGGGACAATATACAGCCTTGCCGTACTCCTTTCCCAATTTTGAACCACTCAGTTGTTCCATGACCAGTTCTAACTGTTGCTTCCTGTCCCACATATAGGTTTCTCAGGAGACAGATAAAGTGGTCAGGCACTCCCATTTCTTTAAGAACTTGCCATAGTCTGCTGTGGTCCACACAGTCAAAGGCTTTCGCATAGTCAATGAAGCAGAAGTAGATATTTTTCTGGAACTCTCTGGCTTTCTCCATAATCCAGCGCAAGTTAGCAATTTGGTCTCGAGTTCCTCTGCCTCTTCGGAATCCAGCTTGTACTTCTGGGAGTTCTCGGTCCACATACTGCTGAAGCCTACCTTGGAGGATTTTGAGCATAACCTTGCTAGCGTGCGAAATGAGTGCAATTGTACGGTAGTTGGAGCATTCTTTGGCACTGCCTTTCTTTGGGATTGGGATGTAGACTGATCTTTTCCAATCCTCTGGCCCCCTCTCCACATTGCTGAAATGGTCCAATGGAAAGGCAAGAGCCAATACAACTGGTTCCAGCAATGTTGCAGGAGTTGGCAGAATGACACATGCTGCCTTCGAGATTCCAGCTCCGTATTTTGCCTCGAGGTTAACTCCTGAAGCCTTTTCCATGAGTGGATATAGCCACAAGGCAGTGGAGGTTTGAAATCGGAGTTTTCCTTCTCCTAGATGGGCTGTCTTCTATGGCTGACGAGCCCCACTTACCCGGCCTGCTCTTTAATAGTGCAAAGTATGATCTGATCCTTAAAACTTTCCTAACTCCCAGGCTTATGCAAATCTAATTGGCTTTCCTATTTACCATATTAAGGCCAGAGATACAATTTGAGAATTTCGCGTGCCGTTAGGTGCGCGGTCCTGGGACATGCTCTTTTAAAGCAGGAAGTCCCACCCCTAGGCCCCACCCCCAGGCCATGTGGTCAGGAGACAAAAAGAAAGCCCAGGAAAAAAAACTCAGCAAGGCATCCATGCAAACATACCTGGCCTTCGCCCTCAGCCCAGCTTCCTAGGGAAAAGGGTCCAGGGTCCTGGGTCATAATCAGAATGTTGAAGGAAATATATCACTACAGGTCCCAGTGATAGATGCAGTAAGTTTAGTTGCAGTAGAATATGTGTATTTTTCCCCTCTCGTGTTGTGTTTATATATTGTTGAAATCTCAATTGAAGAAAATATAGTCATGTTTGTCTGCTATAGCACCAAAAAAAAGCATACCTCAAAGATAACAATGAATCTGTTTGTCTTTAAGGTGCCAGAAGACTTTCTGTTGCATATTGAACTGTTGTTTATCATTTACAGTTCTTCTAATGTCCTAGGGCTGGTTTGTTAAACAGAATGAAGTTCACCGAGAATTTTGGCTTGTGAAAGCCATGTTTCTCTGACTTTCTATGCTCACAGAACAATGTATGTTATCAGGAATAAAGAGCTATAACTGAGAGTGTACTCAAAGTGAAAAATGGCACAATTAAATGTCTCTCCAGAGCCGTATCTCTTTGGAAATGCAGAAGATTCACACAGAGTTTCAACCTGTATCTGCCATCGCAAAAGGAAATGTTGATATGTACCAACGAATGACTGATCTCTAAGACAAATTAAGACAGAATATTTGGGCTGAAGCTGATTTAGGTTGAGTATGATTAATAGGGAAATGTTGTGCAGCAGTCTTTCAGTCAAGCAGTCTGCAGGATGACTGAAAGCTGCAATGTTCTAGCATTTTTGAGTAAACAAGAGTAGTGTTAAGTTCTGCATCAAACCTTGTTCAGGTCTTTGAAATGCTTGCAATGTCTACACATGAGCAGGTTTTTAATGAATTTTGTCCTTTCTGATTTGCTGGTGCCTTACAATATTTCAGAAGGAAGGCCATTTGGATTGGAAAAAAAAATAGAGCTTGCCCAGACAAGCATATAGATCAGTACAGTGGTGCCTTGCTTAACGACATTAATTCGTGCCAACGGAATCACTGTAGAGCAAAAACGTTGTAAAGCAAAATAAAAAAGCCCATTGAAATGCATTGAAAACCGTTCAATGTGTTCCAGTGGGCTGAAAACTCATCGTCCAGCGAAGATCCTTCATAGTGGCGGCCATTTTCAGGTGCCTGTAAAGCGAAAAATGGCTCCTAAACACAGCAGGGAGCCATTTTGTACACCCGGTGGCCATTTTGAAACCCACCGATCAGCTGTTTTTGATCGTCGTAAAGCGAAAATCATCACAAAGAGGAAAAAAACCCATTCAAACTATCATTTTGCAATCTTAACCATCATCACCCACAAAAAAGGGAAGTTACCATGACTGCTGAATGATGATGGTGGGGAAAGGCAGGAAAGAAGGCTATGTTGACTCCACGGACTCTGTTCCCACTAGGCAGCAGTGCCCCAGCAGAGCAGCAGCTGAGGAGAAAGGTGGGAAAACAATGGCTTATCTCCCTTCCATCTCACCAAACCTCTCTCCATTGTTTTCTCCTTGCATCTGTATCAGCTCCAGATGCCATGGAAATCCAGTCCCTCCCCCCCCAAACCAGCTGGCCAATCAATGTGCAGCAGATGCCGCTGTTGTCCTGATCATCCTGCCAATCGTGGAAGCACCCAGGCTGGCTCTTTTCCCCTACCTCCCTGCGCAGTCAACCACTCCAGTGAGGAGGTGGGATGGGGGAGTCTCCTCGCTCAGCTGTTGAGCGGTTGGCTGTGCAGGGAGGTGGGGAAAAGCTGTCCAGGCTGCTTTCGTAATTGGTGTGATGACGAGGATGATGGCTAAACATGCTGCATAGCAACCCTTGAGTGGACCAGCTGCTTCAGGGAGAGGAACTGGATTTTGCCAGAACCTGTGGTGCTACTATTCGTATCCCAGGGATATGAATACGATTATCTCATGTCTTGGACTCCATGATCACTGCAGATGGTGACAGCAACCATGAAATTAAAAGATGCCTGCTTCTTGGGGGGAAAGCAATGACAAACCTAGACAGCATATTAAAAAGCAAAGACATCACCTTGACGACAAAGGTCTGCATAGTCAAAGCTATGGTTTTTCCAGTAGCGATGTATGGAAATGAGAGCTGAACCATAAGAAGGCTGACCGCTTTTGAATTGTGATGCTGGAGGAGACTCTTGAGAGTCCCCTGGACTGCAAGGAGAACAAACCTATCCACTTTGAAGGAAATCAACCCCGAGTGGAAGGACACATCCTGAAGCTGAGGCTCCAATACTTTGGCCATCTCATGAGAAGAGAAGACTCCCTGGAAAAGACCCTGATGTTTGGAAAGTGTGAAGGTAAGAGGAGAAGGGGACGACAGAAGACGAGATGGTTGGTCAGTGTCATCGAAGCTACCAACATGAATTTGAGCAAACTCCAGGAGGCAGTGGAAGACAGGAGGGCCTGGCGTGCTCTGGTCCATGGGGTCACATTCCGTGCACGTTCTTAGAACAATGGAAGAAAACTCAAGGTATGTAACAAAAGGTAGAAAGCATGCACCAGGACTTACATATTTCAGATCCTGCTATTACCAGACCTTGTTTCAATCCCAGATGTCTACAATTAGAGTAGAGGGAAACTGTGGTTTGAAAATCCAGGACACTTGCTGTCACTCAGTGCAGAGTAGATAATACTGACCCAGATGAAATAGTGATCTGTTTCTGTATTGAGAAACAGCCTAGATCCATAGGATGGGTGGGAGACAATTTTTTGTTCAGCATTTACCAAAGCTGATGCATTTCTTCATATTTGAATTTTTTTAAAAAAATTAAGTTTTTTTTAAAAGAAAAAAAAATGAATGAGGGAAGAGACAAAGGCCAGATCTTTGAGCACTGAAATCGTAGAAAACCTGCTCACCATGCCGACGAAGTGATCTTATGGAATTGCATCAAGTGCAGAAAAGGGTCATCAAAATGATCAGTTTGAACCTCCTCATGGGGAAAAATTACAGTGTTTGACACTGTCCAACCTAGACAGAAGGCAACCAAGAGGATATGTAGCAGAGGCTCATAAAATGATACATGATGTACTATGATAACACAAGGTAATCCACTGAAGCTGAACAGTGGGGCAGTGATTGATTGATTGATTGATTGATTGATTTTGATTGATTTGATTGATTTGATTTGATTTAGATACTGCCCATCTGGCATCAAAGGCCACTCTGGGCGGTTTACGACAAAAGAAGAACAATAATCAATGACATTAAATTATAACAAACATCAAAATAATGAAAAGAATAAACATATAATGCAATTATATAAAAAAAATACAACACAAAACATTTCATCGGGGCAGATGAAAGTAAGATTGCTTCACACGGTACAGAACTAATTACATCATCCACTGCTTCAAGGAACGGCTACCACCTTGGGTGGCTTTAAAAGAGGATTAAATATATCGATGCTGCTTAGAGTCATCCATGGTTAATAGGATGGCTATCTAACCTTGCCACCCTGTTTCCCCAAATATAAGGCCTAACCTGAAAATAAGCCCTAGTATGATTTTTCAGGATGCTCGTAATATAAGCCCTATCCCAAAAATAAACCCTAGTGAAGTGAAACCTCGCCCCCCATCATTGTGCAGCAACCAGAAGATAATATGACTGTATTTGAATAAATGTAGATGGTTGTACATGAAAAAAAAATCCCCTGAAAATAAGCCCTAATAAGTTTTTCTGGAGCAAAGATTAATATAATACCCTGTCTCATTTTCGGGAAAATGCGGTAGTTCCAGGGACAGCATATCTCTTTCTATCACTTGCTGAGAAGAATGCAAGACGGATGACACAGTTACACCCACATCCTGCTGGTGGGCTTCCTGTAAGTCACTGTGTGGACAGAGCCTCGTGGCGCAGTGGTTAAAACGCTGTACTGCAGCTAAAACTGTGCTCACGACCTGGGGTTCAAATCCCAGGTAGCCGGCTCAAGGTTGACTCAGCCTTCCATCCTTCCGAGGTCGGTAAAATGAGTACCCAGCTTGCTGGGGGGGCAATGTGTAGCCTTTATAATTAAAATTGTAAACCGCCCGGAGAGTGCTTGTAGCGCTATGGGGCGGTATATAAATCCAATAAATAAATAAATAAATAAATAAATAAATGTCAGGCTAGATAACGTCTTCAGTCTAATCACACATGACTCTTCTGTTGGGAAAATAACAACCTTGCATGCAATTAACACTGGGTATTAGTGTTTGTGTGTGTGTGTGAGAGAGATTTCTCAGTCTAATGTGACTGCTTCTTTTTTTTTCTGCCACTAACCAATTAGTAGAGTTCTTTTTCCCCTCCTCTGGCTTTGGAGGCAAGCCTTGTGCTTTCACCCCTCTTCTTCCTGTTTGCCCTGCTTCCTTTTGTTTGCTATCTCTGCTCTTGATCCTTTCAACCATGGAGGCAATTTCTCCCATGTATGGAGATTATAACCTTCCTTTTATTCTTCTGTTTGTAACTACTGATCACAACTGTAAGTGAAGATTTCTTTTTTATTTTCCACTTAAAGTGACATTTATATTTTCCAGAGTGGTGTTTAACATAGTGCTAGTTACTGTGAAAAGAGGGTACTTTTGCTGTTGAGTTCCATGGAACTCATTGAAATGTTATTCTGAGTAGCCGAAGCCCATGGAAAGACAAGGACAGTGGAAATATGCTAGAAGATGGGGGAGAGATTCCCCCAGAAGTCCTTGTTCAGCTACAGCTTGTTTTCTGCACATGGAAGCTAAATTGAACTTTGTGTCAAAGGTGTCAAAGGTTTTTGAAAAGGAGATTGGTCGAAAAGGATAATTGAATTACTTTATAATGGAGAAGGAGGGTGAATGGGGGGAAAAGCTCTTAAATGTGATGAGGTGATGGATTGCAGTCCACCATGATTCTTCACGCTGCTTTGATTAAAAACAGGAGTTTTCTTTTCCTTTGGCTTCAGTTGCCTCCTACCCCATTCATGGGATGCAGCCTGGCACTTCGGAGCCTGGACTGAAGCACGTTGGCAACATCAGGTAAAATAGAAGTTTGCCTTTTCAGGTTTGTGGTGCCATCCCCTCTCCTTTGAATGCTTACACATTGGGTCACTGTAGCAGGCCCCATACCTTTCTGTATCATTCCACACAGAAGAAAAGGAGGTGTGCCATTTAGATTGTGTATTTTCTCTCTCTCTCTCTCTCTCTCTCTCTCTTTTTGGACAACAAGAATTATCCAAGAATTCCCCAGGTAAAATTCTGGGTATTTGAGTCCACCTACATTTCACTCAGATTTGAGCCCACCTACATTTCACTCAGGGACATGGTGGTGCTGTGAGTTAAACCGCAGAAGCCTCTGTGCTGCAAGGTCAGAAGACCAGCAGTCATAAGATTGAATCCACCCGACAGAGTGAGCTCCCGTTACTTGTCCCAGCTCCTGCCAACCTAGCAGTTCGAAAGCATGTAAAAATGCAAGTAGATAAACAGGTACCACCATGGTGGGAAGATAATGGTGTTCCGTGTCTAGTCGCGGTGGCCACGTGACCACGGAAACTGTCTACAGACAAACACTGGTTCTACGGCTTGGAAAACGGGGATGAGCACCGCCCCCTAGAGTTGGACACGACTGGACAATTTGTCAAGGGGAACCTTTACCTTACATTTCACTCACCTGGACTCAAGTGTGCCTCAAGGCCTTGTTTCTTATCTCAGGAAACTGAGTTTAAAAAGGAAACTGCCTTGATGTTTCCTTGGAAGCCCAGCTGTTTCTGGGATGTGGCGATCTTGAGAGGGGCCTTTCATAGAGCCAAATGGACATCAAAACAACTTTCAAAGAAAGACCTTAGGGTGGTTTCTTTTTTCCCCTCATATAGGAAGCAAGGCCTGAATCAGGGCTTGGTCCAGATGTCTGAAATGTAGGTGTTCTTGGACTAAAGCTTCCAGAAGCCTTTACCACTAGCTGTGCTGGCCAGGATTTCTGGGAGTTGTAGTCCAAGAACACCTGGGGACACAAGGTTGGGGAGCATTGATATTTTCTCATGTTCAAGACACTGTTCTGGTAGAATCTTTGATATATAAATAAATAAATATGGAAAGAATTTTGCTTTTTATTATTATTATTGTTTTGGGCGGGAAGCCAAAAGAATTCTGATCCTTTTACCCTGACAGGCGAAAATGAGACATCTTATTTTACAATTATCAAATGCTGCAGTACTAATGTGAAGATTAAATCTTCTTCGCACCGAAGTCAATAATGCTGTGTTTCCCTTCACACACCCTCCCACACTCTATTGATGTCAAAGGTATGCTGCATTTCTGCTGGGTGATGAAAAGCCGTCAAGCCAGATCAATAACCAGCAGAATGTATCACCTGATAAACAAGGAGGCATCTGTGCAGAAACACGGCATGACCTCTTGGGATACTGTAAGATCATTGAGCTCATCATGAAATCCCACTTACGCTGCCTTAGTTGGAGCTGTTTTTAACCAAGAAACTCGGGAAAGGGAGATTTGTGGCTGAAGCTTAACATGTTTGAGATCTTATCTTCTGACAGAAAAGAGAAGCGGTCATCTGGCAGTTCAGGAGCAGAGGATACACTAAAGACTGTTTCCAGACACTCGCAAAGTGTTTACCCGTAGATCTGTTTTGTCACATATACACACTGGTTTTTCAAAATGTCAATGAAATGCAAACTTACATAGCTCAGTGCTTTAGATATCTGACGGTGGAGTGAGAGGCTAGCTATAATATTATAATGACAATTATATTATTCTGGCATCATTTAATCTTACACAAATTATTATGACATTGATTATTATACATTATACCTTAATTACTATGAGATTGTTATTATTAATCATTATGCCATTAGTTATATTATCATGACTTTAATAATTAGAACTAGACATGGGTGCTTCATATACATTTTCCAGATGGAGCACGGCACCACCATTAAGATTCTCTTCCATCACCACCGCTGGCCCGGCTGGGCCACTAACTGGGCTTCTTAGGTCACTGGGTTCCTTCTATGGCAATGGTGCACCAATCCGGGCAGTAGCCTGTCCATGTCAGTATAGGTTCCTTTAAGTGAACAAGTGGTTAAACGTAATATTGTAGTGAGAATGCAAAGGCATGCCTGTAACCTCAAGTCAATGGATGACTGATAGCATACAGATGGGACAAGCTTAGGTAATGCTTGTCAACCACGTTCAGCTGCTATGTCTGCAGCAATAGGCTGCTCTCACTATTTAAGCAAGAGTGTGAGAACAGCACTTTGCCACTCATTTGTGAGTCTGGTGGTCATTACTTGAATGTGAATGTTATGTTGCTCTGAGAGATCTATGCCTATCTATATATTGCCATGTACAGTGGTGGCTCGCATAGCGATCGCTCCATATAGCGACGAAATTGCTTTGCGATGGACTTTTTGCCATTGAAAAAGCGATCGCTTTGCGATGGTCCCTATGGGGGAAATTCACTTTGCGATAATCGCAGGGAAGCGGTAATCACAAAGCCCCCATTTTCGGCCAGCTGATTGGCAGTTTCAAAATGGCTGCTGGGTAAACAAAATGGCCACCCGCTGTTTTCTGGCACAGCTAACTCGCTTTAGAGGCACCGAAAATGGTGGCGCTATGGAGGATCTTCACTTAAAGGTGAGTTTTTAGCCCATAGGAACGCATTAATCGCATTTTAATGCGTTTCTATGGGCTTTTTATTTTCGCTTAGCGATGTTATCACTTAGCAGCGATTTTTTCTGCACGGATTAACATCGCTAAGCGAGGCACCACTGTATATATGTCTGACCAAGTCTAATATATTTTGCCAAAAGTATTATTAGAACTCTCTCCGTGTATTTCCTTATACATCCGCGTCTTTACTCTGCTTATTAAGGGGAGGACTTGAAGTACCAGATAAGAGACTCTATGTAACTTGTTATCTTCGGCTCCAAGGTTTGTTTTCCCTAACAGAGTGCTCTTGGAAGCTTCATTATCCAAATGTGACTCCAAGCTTCTGGAGAGGCAATACGCCAAATCAAGCCTCTGGAGTTGGACCCATGGCAACAGTCCATCCCAGCCCCACCTCCTTAGGCAGATGACCACTCTGACAAGGGATACCCTGCCTCCTTGCCAGAGTCGTAGGCTGCCAGGGGAGGCAGAGTGAGCCCAGCAGGGCTTCTGCCTGGATTGGTGCATTGCCACCGAAGAAGGGGCCCTAGCAACTCATGGAGCCCCGTTAATGGCCCAGCCAGCCTGGGGGTGGGGGTGGTCAGAGGAAGAGAATTCCAACCAGCTGCGGTGCTGCACTTCATCTGGAAAACAAATATGAAGCACCTATGTCTGATCAGGGCATCAGTTATAACATTAATTTCTTACGAGGGAACTCTGATTTTAAAAAAAATCAGTACAATAACATAACACTGCTGCATATCCAGTTTTTCCATTTTTTTAAAAAAAAGAATGAATCAGAGCAAGGAGACTCTGCAACAAATATCAATGTGCTGATATAAATTTTTTAATATAATGCTACGTGCCCTCTTAGATGCAATGTTGCTCAAGTCGTCAGACTCTTTTAATACAGCACTGCTTCGGTTGCTTAGATTTATTCCACGTTCTTGACCCTGTCCTTCTCTCACCTTTCCACTCTTAACACCACAGTGGGAAAGGTTGCAAATATTTCCAGTGGGAGCAAGGTTGGCACTCGCACGCTGCGGTCAAAGTTCTATGCATGACCTCAGAAAAGGTGCTGTGATGTTTCCTATAAACCCTGTGGCCATAAGATCACACTGTTAATCTGTTTACTCTCAAAATGTAAACTTCTGTTATGTGCTCTCTCTCTCAAAATAAATTATAAACCATCCAACTCCATTTGAAGCAGAAAATTTAAAGTATATGTTTAACCACAATTACTTAATTGATATTATTTAACTGATTGCTTAGTTATTTAATGAGCCTTATGGCGCAGTGGTTAAACTGCAGCACTGCAGCCAAAACTCTGCTAACAAGCCAAGTTCAATCACAGGTAGCTGGCTTGAGGTTCACTCAGCCTTCCATCCTTCTGAAGTCACTAAATTGCTGTGGTGTTGTTGGTGTCGTTTGGATATCGATTGTTGGCCACCTGTCCCCCAGGTTAGCCGACCCAAGGTGGCTCACCATATCAAAACAAGCAATACTAAAGACACAATAAATTGCCGTTAAACTAAACTAATAATTAAAAATCAATAAAGTAATTAAAAATAAGATTTGAAACTAAAAATTAAAAAATAACAAAAATAAATCCAACACGACACCAACATCCAGACTCATGTTTGTGTATATGAGCCGCTCAGAGTGGTCGCATAGACCAGATGGGCGGGATACAAATCAAATAAAAATGAATGAATGAATGAATGAATGAATGAATGAATGAATGAATGAATGAATGAATGAATGAATGAATGAATGAAATATATTTCTGTTTGTCCGTGTAGTGAAAAAAACTTGAAAATGGCAAAAACAAAGGGCTCTAACTTGGGATGGGAGGGTGGAACTCAGTGTCATCAACTATGGCTCAACCTCCAGTGTGGAGGCAACACTGTCCCCAGTTTCCTTCCTGACTTCCTTCCTCTTGCACTAACTCCATCAAGAGGCTGCATAGTTTAGATAGTTAGGAGCCTATACCTAACATTACTGTGACCTTAGTGGGAAGAGTAAGTTTGGAAAGAATATAAAGTGACACCAAGATTAATGTTCAAAATTCAGTGCAATCTTATTTGTGTCTTAAAAGATAATCAATGTACGTAAGATTGTGATACTGGATACTAAGACCAAGATCATCCACACTCTTGTATTTCCAAGTGCCCAAGTAGTACTCTGTTACTAGATGGACAGGATACAAAGTGCACTTAATAAAATAAATAAATAGATATGGATAGGTGTGAAAGCATGACAGTAAAGGAAGCTGACAGAAAAAAATATGCTCATTTGAAAGGTAGTGCTAGAGGAGAGCTTTGCAAATACTGTAGACTGCCAGAAAGACAAACAAGTGGGTCCTAGATCAAATCAAGCCTGAACTCTCTCTTTCTCTCTCTCTCTCTCTCTCTCTCTCTCTCTCTCTCTCTCTCTCTCTCTCTCTCTCTGGAGGCAAAAATGTTAAAACTCATGCTGTCCTACTTTGGGCACATTATGAGCAGGCAGGATACTTTGGAAAAGACAATAATGTTGGGAAATGTGGAAGGCAGCAGGGAAAGAGGAAGACCAAATATAAGATGGACTGACACTCTAAGGAAGTCACAGGCTTTGATTTTGCAAGAGCTGAGCAGGGCTGTTGAGGACAGGACATTTTGGAGTTTGCTCATTCATAAGGTTGCCATAAATCAGGGGCAACTTGATGGTACATCACAACCACAATTTTCTTTTAAGCTTTGCTTTCACATGTTTATTTATTGTCATTAAAATGTCCCACAATAAATCCCTGCAAACAACTAAACACATCCAGGACTTATCAGAAGAGCTGAATGGCAGATTTATTTTGTTTTAGTTGAAAATCTCTTTGACAATATTGATCATATATCATTATACAGCAAATCACATCATTATACAGAGGCAGAGTTCACCCAATAACACACATCCATTGCCGGAATGCTGCTGCGAAAAATAGAATGGATGAGTTAGTTTCCAGATTATAGCCCTTTAATGTGTCTATGGACACCTGAATGTTAATGGAGGTGGTAGAGAGATGTCCCAGTTTCCAGAAAACTAAAGGGTGGGTAACCACAACTCTTTCCATACATCAGGCACACACAAGCAATCACATGAATATGATCCCCACAGAATAGAGGGATCCATCCTGATGAGTACATAATCATTGTACTCTCAAATTGTTCTATAAACTGCTGGATTCCCAGAGGGTTCTTCCCCATCAACAGTTCTCTATACAGTGGTGCCTCGCTTAACGACATTAATTTGTTCCAGCGAAATCGCTGTAGAGCGAAACCGTCATAAAGCGAAAATACAAAACCCATTGAAACGCATTAAAACCCGGTTAATGGGCTAAAAACTCACCGTCCAGTGAAGATCCAGCGTGATAATCATTAAGCGGGGCACGACTGTAAATAAAAATAGTATTTTTCATAGTTCTCCAAACATATGAGGAAGCCTCATCCATGCATAGCCTTTCTTGTATATACGTCACAAACAGTAGTTTGGTGTCTATGCATGGTGATTTTTAAACCACTGCCACCACCTTAGGTTCTGGTTTCAAATATATGGTCTGGATTCTGGTAGATTTGGCAAAATCAAACAGTATTGGACAGATTCAATGTTATAGTTACATGCCGTTCAGTCACTTCTGATTGATGGCGACCCTATGAATTAGTGACTTCTAGAAAGTCGTACAGTCAACAGCCCTGCTTAGCTCTTGTAAAGTCAAGGTTGTGTCTTCTTTAATTGTGTCAATACATATCTTCCTCAATTTATGTTGCATTCAACTTTTTCCAGCATTATTCTTTTCACAGAGCAGACAATAAAGAAAACAAACACCCTGACAGGTGTTTTCAAGGTCTTAAACTAAATGAATTCAGACTGCGGACAGAGAAAGTGGTTGGGTGGGGCTGAGCTCTGTGGAAGCTACAAAGCATTATGGGTCTGGTAGTCTTTTTTGGGGAGATTGTTTTTTGTTTTATTTTGTGAGGCCTCTTATGCAGAACCTCATGGGCTAAGAATGCCAGGCCTGTAATCCTTTGCAATTTCCACAGAGCTTAGTCCCATCCACCCATTTCCTCTGCTTCTCCACAGGATGCAAATGGCTGCCAGAGTTGGAATTCATCAGAACATCTATTTGGGGGGAATTTCTACAGACCTCTGGGGTCTGTAGCCCACAATTTCCAGAAATCCAATGTCTGTTACATAACTCTCATCTCTGAACTGTGTATTGCTTCAGAGATGTGATGAAAATGCTGCTGTGTCTTTTTCCCTATTGTTGCTACTCAAAGCTGGCTTACAGTCTTGATGCATTCAGGTGCTGGATGCTCGCATTTTATCACCATCCCCTTCTCTATGTGAAGGAATCATTGAATATAATGTGAAATGCACAATCTATATCTGCATAATATATCGCACCTGTTCACTGCAGATCTTCTGCTTCAATAATTGGGTAAAGGAATAACATTATTTTATAACCTCTACAAGTGTAAATACATACTGTATTTTCCACTGCTCCTCAATCATCTACAGAGGTCACCATTAATCCACGAAAAAGTGAGAAATATTCTACTTGTTCCAGAGGAGGAAAAATTGCCATCTTGGTCTCCTGGAGCCCTTCAAGGCATCTCTTTCCCTTTTTGTCTCTTTCTCTGGCATTCTAGAAACTCAAACACATTCTAGCTGAGAGGCACTGAACATGGTGTGAATATTAATGTTCAGGCTATGTAAGCAGAACTGTGGTTTGCGCTAAAGGCAAATCTCAGCATCCCAAAGAATAAGCTGTTCCAAGACCAGTTGTTATCCTACAGTGGGCATCATTCACACTATTAGCATGCACATTAGTGCCATAGTATATCTGCAGGGAGATCAGCTGAGGCAATATCCATTATTTCAGATGCACCTAATTTAAATGCAAAGCCTTCTTCCCTCCCATCCTAAGAACATTTGCTGGTTTTGTTGAAAATATTTTCTCACCCTTCCCCCACACACTGTTCCAACATGCAGCTTTTGTTGTTTCCCCCTTCTGGACACAGGGCTCCACATAAGCAGAACTTAGAATATTAGTTTTTAAAAGGAACATGTTGCATTACTGATTCCTTTGTGGAAGCCAGGCATATATTAGCAACAAACAATTTGGAGCATTGCTCTTTATCAATGCATTTGACTTTGTTCACAAGCACACGTGCAGGGGATACTCTTTGGTTCCCCTTAGTGGCCAGTTCTGATACTGCATCCTGAAGTATCCAAATTGGCAAAGGATAAAATGACTGATATGAAACTTGGAAAAATGTTCTGTCCAAATATCTGTAAAATATCTTAAAATGTCCTTAAAAATAACATTGAAAATAACTTGAAATTATTATGCATTACACAAAAAAGCGATATTATAGTTATTCCTTTTCCTCACCCCCCAACGAAATCTAACTACTTGTAGTTAAATGACCTTTTGTGAGGTTGCAAACCCTTACTTTTAAATTGCTGAAAAGTGTTCATAGATGGGTATAAGAGTCTAGGAAAAAAGAGAGTCTATGGGATTTTTTCAGAGTGGCAATGAGGAGTTGTTTTAGAGTACCCTCTGGGTGGTTTATAACATATTTATGCAAAAAGCAACTCACCTACCCCCAGTAAGCTGGGAGCTCATTTTACCAACCTTGGAAGGATGGAAGACTGAGTCAACCTTGAAGTGGCTACCTGACTCCCATCGGATCAAGCTGAATTCATGAGCAGAGGCTTCACTGTAGTACTGCAGTCTATTATCCCCTCACCTTCTCCCAAGAAAGGGGTTTTTGGCTTGCAAAACACAGCAGAAACTAATTGCAAAGCCATTTAAATTTAGATTGATCTCAAAGTAAATGACTTGATTTGGAATACTGCTTATTTCTCCCATTCAGAGTTAGTGTGTATGTATGTATGTGTATTTGCACATGTGCATTCACACATGCACGCAGTAGAGACTAATGACTCCGAATGCATGCACTTGTAGTAAATTCCCTGTGGAGTTTGATCTGAATATTATAAAAGCAATCTAAGAGGCTGCATCCATTCTGCAAAATGGGTTTCAGCACCTTGGATAGTTCCTGCAGTCTTGTTCTCAGTCAGTTTCCTACTTGTATTTGGCAAGACTCTCCATTATGACTTAATCTGAACCAGGAAGATTTCATGGATTCCTACAAAAATAAGGCTCCCATCTCATTTTCCACTTTTATTTATTTATCCCCCTTCACACAATTTTCTCCTGCTGCTCTGATCACAGAATTGCCACATCCTGTGGAGTCTGAGGCCATTTATAGTTGATTATGTACAGGAAGGATGCCATTCGGTACAGGAGGTGTAATAATCCTGTGTAGTTGGGTGTTTCTTCTACCCTTTCAATGCAAATCCTCCACAGGAAACATGCACATGAATGGTAATCATCATAGCCATCATCATCATCATCATCATCATCATAGAACGGCAGAGCTGAAGGGAGCCTAGAGATCATTAAGTTCAGCTCATTGTCAATGAGGGGACTCAACTCCCAACATCTAGCTCCATAGCTAGAAACCAAACCATTGTGCTATCCAACAATTCTGATAATGCTTCCCATTCCTGCTTTTTTTTTGAAGGGGGAGAATTCCCAAACCAGCAAGAAACTGTGTTAAATTTTGCATGAGAATTCTTGGGTGGGTGGGGGAACCTTTTGACAGAGGAATCTCACTGTAAGAAGAAAAGATGAATTGTTTTCTTTGTTTTTGTCCAATAGCAAAAGGCTGCATAGTTTATATCTCCGCTATGTATTACTGAAGCTACTTGTGTCTCAGATGACGGTCATTGACAGGAGAACCAAGAAGCTGGAAATTCAACACTACTTAGAAGGGGCTGAACATCACTTCTCCAGCCTGAAGAACCAGCACCTCAGCCTTGTCTAGGTTGATCCTGAGTGTATTGGTCCATGTCAAGTGAATGCTCCCAGCTCAACAAGAATCCAGCACGTCCATTCCTCATTTGTTGAAGATGAAAAAAATCGAGTAGTTATATGTTGCTAGTATTGAGGAGACAAGGCCACCAAATTGAAACTCTATGAACCTTGTAGAGTCTGGGCCCTCAGTGAAACAAGAAGCCACATATTCTGAGAAACAAAGGCCAGATCTTGACTCTTCCCAGTCCACAAGCATAGAGAGTTTAAGCTTGAGGTACACCTAAGATGAACAAGAATAGTGTGCTTTGACATTTGAATGCGCAGTCAGCATAACAGGAAGCTTTTGATCGCATGGAGACCTAAGGCTAGTTGGGCCACTCTTGAACCTTGGGTGGGGCGCTTGGCAGCAGCACTAGCACCAGGAGTTTTCAGGTTAACCGGATGTCAGTCTAGCCGTGCTTTGAGTTACTCTATGTGCTTGGATTCTTGTTTGATATAGTGCTTTGAATGATCCTGGGCTGCTCTTTTTCTCTCTTCTCTTTGTGTGGTTTCTGTTTGTGTCTGATGGACGCTGATTTCAGATTGTGGAGAAATTCTCTGTTTGGGATTGTTGCTGCCTGGTAAGGCGTGATCTTGCTTTAGATTCTATCCTGGTTTGCCCATTCTGGATTGGCACTTGGTAGCTTGCTCTGCAAACTTTCCCATAGAGATCCCTAGCCTGGAGGGAGATTTCGTGGGCTGAGCAACAACTTCTGAGCCCAAATATCTGTTGCTCAGCCTGCAAATTAAAGCAGAGCTACCATAAAACCAGATCACTTCTCCAAACTCAGATGGTCTCCATCAAAGGGTACCATGATTGACGGCCTTGAAAGCTATCCAGAGATCGAATTAATCTTGGATCACATTCCCAGTCTGTGTCCAAACATACATCATTGTATAGAATAGTCTTTGTGTCCAGAACAGAGCAGAATAGAGATAGAAATGGATCCTTTGTAAGTTTATTCAAGAGAGTTTGTAGCTGGTTAGTAGCCACCTCTTCAAGGACCTTGCCCAGGAAAGGGACATTTGCCCCTGCCCTGAATAGATTGCAATTTTCAAACTCAGGGAATATTTCCTTCGAAGTGAAGCCTGGGGTCATCTTGAGTCTGTAATGCTTTTTGCCTGACATTTTAATATTGGCTCATCTAATGCTTCTTTAATATTTGAATCATATACTGTTTTTAGCTTTTAATATTGTGTTTTTAATTATGTAAGCTGTCTTGGGGCCTTTTTATGAGAAAGGTGACGGTCAAAGCATTTTAAATAAATAATTAGATAGTAAATTAATATTTGTAGTAACTTCTTTCTTCGGTCCATTTTGTGTGTTGCCCCATCATGCAGGGTTAACAGAAAATGGGGAGAAAGCCTAAGGCTCATGAGTTCTGCCCCTCAGCCTGTAGAACAACATACATTACTGAAAGTCCAAACATATCTGTGCTCCTTCTGATAGTCCTTTCAGTCTATTGCTCCTGTGTCCTTCTGAACTCCTTGTGCACACTCTGTTTACATTGGAATGGGCAACTGTAGCTCTCCAGACAATTTTTGGATTCCATAACCGTTGCTGATTGGAGCTTTGCTTGCAGAAAGACAGCAAAGATGGGGCTAGCCGGGCCTCCTGTGGGAAGGAGTTCCAGAGTCTGGGAGCAGCAACAGAGAAAAACTTGCTTAGTCTGCCCCAGTAAAGCAAAATGAAGTTGGACAAAGCAAAGAAAAAAGAAAATGAAGAATACAGTAGTGCCCCGATAACAACATTAATTCGTTCCAGCGAAATCGCTGTAGAGCGAAAATGTCGTAAAGCGAAAATAAAAAACCCCACTGAAACACATAAAAACTCAGTTAACGCGTTCCAATGGGCTAAAAACTCACAGTCCAGCGAAGATCCTCCATATGGTGGCCATTTTCAGTGCCTGTATAGCGAGGAATCTGTCCCTAAGCACAGCGGGGAGCCATTTTGAAAACTCGACAATCAGCTGTTTTGATCGTCGTAATGCGAAGAATCGTTTCCCGAAGCAGGGAACCAATCTTCACAAAGCGAAAAGAACCCATTTAAAACATCATTTTGCTATCAGAATTGTGATCACAAAAACATCGTCGTGAAGTGGATTCATCGTAATGCGGGGTAATTGTTAAGCGGGGCACGACTGTAAAATAAAAGAAATGATGGTACAGTGGAATTGTCACCCTCAAGGTGTAATAATCTTTTTGAGAAGAATTCCAGTGGGGTCTGTATTGGAGTGTTTTAAAACCAGCTGTGGTAAGATTTTTTTTCTCCGTTCCTTTTTTTCATCAAGACCAATGGGAATTGGTGTATATGTAATTTCCATTCTTATTAAGCAGCTGCCCAGCTTTTCCATTTATCTCTCTTCAATGCAAAGGCTAGTGCTCACCCTAACAGGTTGCTTAGCACACAGTAACATTCTTCTCTCCATTCACAGCTTCACGGGAGAGACTGACAGATTGCCCAGTGTGTGGAAATAGCCCTTCTGACACATCCTGAAACCAAAAGAAAGAGCAACCTAAGGAGAGATGAGGGGTGAAAAGGCGGGTGACAGCCAGGACGGCTGTAAAAGCTACTTGGAAAATAATATTTAAATAGGAAGACATTATCAATATGACAAGAGTGAATAAAACTATGACAGGCTTGTTAAATATGAATACATGGGGGGGGGGAGATATTATTCACAGCCTTGCTTGTTTGTTAGGAAAGGAAGTTAAAGAGCTAGGATGTTGTTTAGTTCCCTTTTCTGCTTGTGTCCTCCCCCAGGCAGAGAATAATATAAAAGTGTACGTCCTGTTCCTACCTCCAACTAGGGTGGACTCTAGCCGCCTAGAGTGGTCCATCGGTCCAGATACGCAGGGTATAAATCAAATAATAATAATAATAATAATAATAATAATAATAATAATAATAATAATAATAATAATAATAATAATAATAATAATAATAATAATAATAATACATACATACATACATACATACATACATACATACATACATACATACATACATACATACATACATACTGTAAATCCCATTGTCCCAATGGGTTTATTCTAGTTGGACTTGTAGTTAAATTTAGGCTAAACTTTAGGCCTTTCTATAATTTCTATGATTAAGCCGCCTAGAGTGGTCTTAATCGACTAGATAGGCGGGATATAAATAAATAAATAAATAAATAAATAAATAAATAAATAAATAAATAAATAAATAAATAAATAAATAAATAAATAAATGGCCGAAAACCTGTTGGTCTGGAAATGGCATCATGGGCGCTATCTATATGTGTGCATTCATATATAGACCTATCTCCATGAACACATTGTGAGCAAGTTGCTGCTGGCAGCTTGAGTGGACCATCTGCCCTTGCCCCACACCCTGTTTGAGAATGTGGGTGGAGCAGCTGCTCTGGGGTCTCAGGTGAGCTCATTAAAGGAAAGCCCAGGTGTCTCCTGGGAGCCAGGGGGATGAGATACACCTGGGAGGATGGGAGGAGGATCTGTCGGTGGAGATGAAGGAGGGCAGGACCTTCCGGACCTGTGACATCTGGCAAGGGATTAACAGAGGAGGGGAACACCTAGGACTCGGTGGCTGCAGAGCTGGAAATCCTCTTCTGCATGACAGATGAACTGTCCTAAGACTGGAAGGATCATCCCTGGAAGGAGTCAGCAAACAGATTCACTGTGGTAGGTGACCAAGGCTGGAGAAGAGGGACCTCCATGGCACTAGCTCCATGACACCTGAAATGTCCAGTGGATCTTGCAGAGTCCAACCTCACTCAGCTGAGGTGCTGGCAGTGCAAATTCCAGTGTGAAAGGACAAAGGGGCTCTTCAAGGAACAAGAGAGCAGCCACCATTTTCCACCAGCCACCTCTACCAGACCCCCCTTTAAAAAAATCTATACTGAGCCTCTGACCTGGATTGTCCATCATCCAGCTTTAGGGCTCCAGTAGCCTCAGTGAGAGGAACTGTGTCTAGGTGACTAATGCAGGAAACACAGTCCCCTGGGATGTGGGAGGACAGTGATGGGCCTGTCTGGGAACCATTGTTGGAAGCTTCTGGCCAATTAAAGAACAACCATTACAGTGGTGCCTTGCTAGACAATGATAATCCATTCCACTGAAATCGCTGTTTAGCGAAAATTGTCTAGCGAAAAGCATTTCCCCATTGGAATGCATTGAAACCTGTTTAATGCATTCCAATGGGGAAGAATCGTCGTTGTCTAGCAAAGATCGGCCATAGGAAAGCCGCTCTGTGAACCGCCGATCAGCTGTTTAAATCGCTGTCTTGTGAAGCTTAGGTCCCGAGAACACCTGTTTGTGAGCGCGGAGGGAGCTGTCAAAATTGTCGTCTAGCGAAAATCGGTTTGCGAAGCAGGTACCAAACATTGTCCAGCAAAATTCCCCCATAGGAATAACTGTTTTGCGAATCGCTATAGCGATCACAAAAAGCCAATGTCTAGTGAAAAAACTGTCATGCGCGGTAACTGTATAGCGAGGCACCACTGTATTAGCAATCTGGAGCCAAAAGAGTTATTGCTGGGAGATACCATTTGCCAATTTTAAGCCTTGGATTGGTTGTTTGTGATTAGCAATCAGCCAGCCCTTCTCTACATATTGTGTATGCTCAAGGAAAATTTGTATGAACTCTTCATCCTGTTTAAGGAATCCTTCAAGGCTGCCAAATTTCTCATAATGTGTCAAAACAGCCAAAATGGATGAAGACATGGCATTTAGAGAACATTTCTTCACTTCTGTCTTCTGGACCATGATGTCTAGCATTGGTAGTTCAGTTTGTGAAGATGACATAATGGAATGCTAAAAAATATTCACACAGTAATTATTTTTGCTATAGATATTGTGCAACACAGCAAATTAGCATTCTATAAGGCAACTGAAAAAATGGAGACACGCCAGACACACACACACACACACACACACACACACACACACACACACACACACACACACACACACACACACACACACACACAAACCATTATAACTTTGAAATAGCATTCAAGATGGTCTACAAAATGGTCCCTGTCATTCACACTTATGGAAAAAGAGTCCTGACAATTGTTTTGTGTTTGAGTGAGAAGTGGTTAACTGGTGAAAAAAGGTAGTCACCTTCCTGGATTTTTCCTTGCGTGAATCATAATGAGTCCAGAAGGGTATTCTGTAGACTATCTTAACAACTGCCATTGGTGTTTTCAACATTCCGGCTGCCCTTTTCCTATGTAAAACTTGGCATTCTTTTATTGCTCTCAGCACAGATATGATATTGTTTAGCTGTTTGATTAATGAGTACAGAAGCACAATATCCCCCACACATAAACTGGATATTTATTTATTTTTTGAAGAATTGAATCATTGTTTCTGTTTGGGAAGCAATTAGTGCCTCCAATTGTAAACACTTGAGGCCGTTTATGTATTCACAGGATCAAACCTCAGTCTGTGACTGAATGTTCAAGAGCAGCTGCAGTAAGTCATGGATTCCAGATATTAGCTGGATCCTATTGCCAGTCCCAACTAGAGTAGCACCACTGGCTGAGTTGTATTTACATAAGTGTTGTTTTACCATTCATCAGTTGGTTCAGTGGATCTGCTTTCTTACTGAGACTACCAATAATATCCTGGCCAGTGTGTATTTGCAAACATAGTAAGCATGACGGTTTACAGCTAAAACATTTTGGTTCTACATGAGAAATAAATGAAATGTGTGAAGTGACAGAATGGACTATTGTATTACAACAGTGATTCCCAAACATGTTGGACTCCTGGCTCCCTTGATCTATTAGCCACTGGCTGTGGCTCAGAGGGGCCATTAGGGGTCTCTTTATCACTAGGGCATGATCTTAACACACACACACTCTACTATTCCATCTCCTCCACCTGAATATCTCTAAGGGCCCACCCCTTCTAGGTCCCTACACAGGAAACTCATAAGGCCACCCGGCAAGCACCTCCACCAGGGACCATAAAGATGGGGAAAGGAGAGACAAGCACATGAATTCCAGTTCTAGTTCCTGTTTGACAGAGAGCTACGAGCAGTTCTTCTATAGCCTTCATAGTACTATGTTCTGTTCCTCTTCCTGTGGTGCTCCTGGCTAGGTTGGGTGGTGCCCCATGGCACTGTAGCGGACAGTTTAGGAGCCCATGAATTAGACCATGATTGCCACATTTTGGCAGGAGATGACAAACTAGAGAACAGAAAAACTCATAGCCATGTTTGGAACCTTTAGCAAGAGTTTACAGCAAGGCTATAAGCCCACAGAAGCTGGGTTTATAATTGAATTGCTGACACACACATATTCAGCCTACAAGGGTGAGCGCACCGCTATATAACACATGAATCAGAAGTCTGTTTCATTGGGGCAGCAGAGAACTCTGTTGGCGAATATACAGATGTCTTGGCTTAATGAACAGCTTCATTTGAAACACACACATACAGAGTTCACGTGGCTAAACAACCAGTGACTGTTACTAATGTTTTAATTTTGTGAGCAGAAGTCAGATGCATAAAATTAAATCCAGTAAAAACACTCCAGAGATATTTATTTATAAGGGGAGTTTTCTAAATTTAAATTATCATCTGTTTGAGAACAGCTGCTGGGTCAGGGTTGCAAAACCCCAGGAAATAAATAGGGTAATTTTTTTGGCACCTTGTAAAAGGATGAATATTTCTGCTGCATGTGGTTTGAATAGCTCACAAGTCAGTAAACTGTAAGAGAGCTAAAAACAAGTTTCACTAAGGAGAGTGGGAGTCCACAGCTCTGACTTCATTGATTTCATTGAGTAATTTTTGCAGATCAGCTGAAAGCCCTTGGGTTTATAACATTTCCACTGACAATGTTGAACTTAGATGTAACTACAGTGTTGCCTCGACTTACGAACTTAATCCGTTATGGAATGATGGTCGTTACTCAAAATGGTCGTAAGTCGAAGCACAATTTCCCATAGGAATGCATTGAAACCCCATTAATCCGTTCCGCATTGGGGCCGGGAAAAAAAATCACCCCCCCCCCCAAAAAAAGTGGAATTCCCATCGGAACACATCGGGGCTGGGGGGGGGGAATTACAGAAAAACCCAAAACAAAATCAGCAAGCCCCATCAGAATGTACTGGGGCTGAAAAAAAATCACCAAAAAACAAACAAACAAACAAAAAACCACAATGCAAGACCCATTGGAACTTGCTGGGCTCGGAAAAAAAAATCACATACACACAAACAAAAACCAACACAGCAAGCCCCATTGGAAGGCGCTGGGGCTGAAAAAAAAACCAACACACCAAAACACACACAAAAAAACACAGCACAGAAACATAACCCCCCCCCGCTCAAACCCACCCTGCAAAACCCTGTATGTACTCACTCAGAAGCAGAAAACAGCACCAGGCAGTCCGGAGCCTCTCTGCAAATGCACACTCTGTAACCATTAGGCCAAAAGAGCTACAAAGAAGCAGCCTCTTCGCCGACCAACGGTTAGTCATTTAAATTCCCCTTTTTTTCCCCACCTTTTTTTCCGGTCTTAACTCGAAGCTCTGGCTACAAGTTGAAGCAAAATTTTTCAGCTGGAGCTGGTCATAACTCGAAATGGCCGTAAGTCAGGACGTTCGTAACTCAAGGTACCACTGGGGACCCAGCTACCTTTGACTAGTTACCTGTGGGGGTAATTGGTCATATAATAAGGAGTTTCAAAGTTGCAGTAAAAGTAAGGTAACAAATATTTGCAATGTTACATTTGAAGCATAATGAACAATATTACGTAATTTATTCCAAATTTTTCTTTTAATGGAAATGGACATTTTGGGGGCATTTTTAGAGGAAGATGGACTTTTTCGGCATTATGACATTCTGTTTTCTGGGGAAAGGGTCCCTCCCCCGCCGCCTCTGGTTTTGTATTTTTGTCAACACCTTCAAAAGTCAATGTTAGAATTGGCCATCAGAAGGAACTAGAGAGTATTTCCTAGCATTTTTTAACCTGTTGATAGTAAGGATACAATGCATTAATAAAGCCCAATGGACGAAATTAAGTGGAGCAAGGATAATGATAATGGCAACCTCATTGCCAAGCAAGAATAAACAATGCTATAATTTTTTAACAAATTCAACCTCAGAGTGGCTGAAATCCTGTTGCTTTGCTATACAAAAGATGTACCATTCCATAATTTTCACTCAGCCATTGATGAATCTGTTGGGATTCTCAAGTGTACATCAAGTTAGTGGATGACCACACCCCCAAGAATCCCAGTGATGATGTGTTAATTACCAGCTAGGAACAGGATAATGTTATGCCTTTTGTGTAACAAATCCACAAGATTTCAGCCAATTATATCATCATCTGAATTATCTAATGCCTCTCCAAAGATTTTCTCAGAGTCCACGCTGAAATGCAATGTTGTGGGTGTACCTCCTGCTCAATACTCCATTTCATATTTCTATGGCATCTGTCATATGATTTGCAATTTCTTATTTCCTGCACTTCCTCCATACTTTTTTAAAATTCTGCTATGTATTATCTTCAATGCAACCACACAACCATAAGCAAATGCTTCCATTATTATTCTGTAATCACAGTGAGCTCTACTGTTTTTCTTTATGGGCCATTTAATAAAGGTCAAACTCAGTAAAAATTTCAGGAATGACTTCTATTCTTTAGATCTGACAGAAAATTTTCACTAACCCCTCGAAGTTGCCATCCTCTACTAACTTTAATACTTCTGTGAAAATATTATTGAGTCCAGGACTTCCGATGTTTTTTTCTAATCCACGTGTTTCGGATTTGAGTACAGTCGTGCCCCGCTGGATGATTACCCCGCTTTACGACAAATCCGCTTAACGTTGAAGATTTTGCAATTATTTTTGCGATCGCAAAATGATGGTTTAAATGGGGTTTTTCGTTTCACCATGATCGGTTCCCTGCTTCAGGAATTGATTTTTGCTTTATGACGATCAGCAAACAGCTGATTGTCGGGTTTCAAAATGGCTGAAGAAAATGGCCCCCCACTGTTTTTAGAACTGATTTTTTGCTTAACAGGTACCAGAAAATGGCCGCCGTATGGAGGATCTTCGCTGGACGAGCAGGTATTCAGCCCATTGGAACGCATTGAATGGTTTTCAATGCATTTCTATTGGCTTTTTAATTTCACTTGACAACGTTTTCGCTCTACAGCGATTTCGCTGGAATGAATTAACGTCGTCTAGCGAGGCACCACTGTATTCTTTACCAGAATTTTGGTTCTGTACCAGAACTTTGAACAAACTCTGGGAGGCAGTGGAAGACAGGAGGGTCTGGTGTGCTCTGGTCCATGGGATCATAAGTTTCGGACATGACTTAATGACTAAACAACAACAAAACTCTGTACCAGTGTATTCTGTACCATTGTTGTGCGGGGGGCAGATTATCTGACTAAACACTGCTCAGCCAATCAAACATACTGGAGGATAACAATGGTTAACCACTTCTTGAACACCTCACATACTTAAAAACTCCACTAAGGTAGCCATAAATCAGAAGTGACCTGATGGCACATAAAATAACAGCAACAATAAATAGCTATAGGTCTGTTATTTTTGAATAGCTCTTTACCATATTCACTCTACAGTAAGATTGGGATGAAGTCTCAGGATATTGTTAATACCCATCAGTAATGGGTGCTATCATTTATTTTTGCAATATTTATTTTATTTATTTAAAATATTTCTACCCTGCCTTTCTCCTTAAAACAACCCAAGGTGGCTCACATCCGTAAAAGACAATACTAAAGCTAACCACAGTGAGTTTACAAATACCAAAAAGTATGAAAAAATGTCATATTTTTTTAAAAAAACTATAAGCAACACCAAAATGCATTCAAAGCAGTAAGGTACAAATTTGCAATCTACTCTAGCAGCCAGTCACTGAGGGAAAGCTTGCCTGAAGAGAAAAGTATTTGCCTGCTTATGGAAGGATAGTAAAGATGGTGCTATCCTAGTCTTCTGGGGGAAGGAGTTTCAAAGTCTGGGAGCAGCAACGGAGAATGTCATCCTACTTGGATTTAACTGTAGAAATCCTGCTATTTAAACCACAATTTAGGAGAAACTGAACATAAGACAAAGAGAGCCCGAGGAACAACAAAGGAATGTACAATAGAAATTGCCTTCTCTTTCGGTATTATAAGTACTCTCAAGGCGCCGTTATGTACCTGAGCATTAAAAGAAAATGTTCTGTTGCTTAAATCTTGAGTATTAAATCTTATCTGTGTTTTAAGCAGCTAGTAAGGTAATTGAATGGAGTAGTCTGAAGCTTAGTGGTATTTCTCCATAGAAATTAGTGCAGCATGCTTTTGAGGGGAACAGCAAATATTTGGTTCTTGGGAATGAAGAGGAAAAGTCACAGGGGGGGTTCTGAAGGTGAAGGAGGTTTGAATGGGCTGAGTTCATGGGATGTCAATTTTCTCACTGTCTATAAAACCAATCAACAATGTATCCTCCACCACAATGTGCATTACATCAACAAAGAATAACCAAGGAAAAGGAAGTGAGGAGAATGATCAGTTGAGGCATATTAGGATGCTGATGCATTTTTGCATGCCCGTCACCTTTCTTTCAGTTGGAGGTAATATGTAATTGAGGGTGGGGAAAAAAGTGGCATATAGCTGGCAGAAGTCCTGGGGTTGAACTCACCTCCTCATAAACAGATGCCCAATTACTTGTTTTGATTTGAACCTTATTGTATGAAGGACTCGGGCACTTTTAGCTGCAAACTTTTACATTACGGAGATAAGGTGTCGAAACCAACAAGCAGCCCTTGTGGCCCTTATTTTATCTTTGTGTTGCAAATTTCTGCTCATTGAACCTCAAGGCTTGAACTCACACTCAGTGTTTGTGTTTCATTCACCGAATGAAATTTCCTTGCAAGGTTCCGCACAGTTGTCTAGCTAAGGTTCCAAACACAAGCCTTCACCGCAGTTTCTCTTGGATTAAGAGAATATAAAAACAGGAAGTCTGGGCTCCAGGTTGTGGTAGATTAATTAATTCTGCCTGTAAGGATGGCGGGGGGATTCTGGGAATTGTAGTCCATATATGCTCTGCATTCATCAGAAAAGTCACCCACTGTCTGCCAGGTCAAAAGCTGTTTCACAGGTGGGATGGCTGGAACTGCTCCAAGGTTTTTCTGTGGATCTTCCTGTGGCTTGTGGTCCAAGCAGAGAGTCTCACCCAATCTCCACCCCGTGACCCTTGATCCCAGTTCCCTTTTCTGCTCATGCTCAAATGCTAAGTCTAGGCCATCTTTTCAAAGTTTGCATTCTCTCACCTGGGAAGCTACTGCAGATCCCCATGCTGGGGAGGCTTAGGCATAAGACAACACCCGCTATTGATCATTGTGCCGGGTACCATTTGGCCTCTGCATTGCTAAGAAGCCTGGCTGAACAGAGAGAACGTCCGGATGGGTGAGGTTGAAGTATAGGAGGACGAATGAGCCAGTCGCTGCCTCTGCAGATATGCCCATGGCGGAAGAGGAAGAAGGGACACTGGTGCAGGTGGCAGAAGCAGGTAGGTGCCCCTCCCAGGCACAAACCAGAAAAAAGAACCATGAACCATCATGAAACACAGGTTTTCTAGTTTGTGCCCATCTCTATTCTACATGAGGCTGCCTTTGGAGATGGTCCTGCGACTACAATTGGTCCAGATTCAAGCTGTGCAGCTGATGAGAGCTGGGGCCGCTAGGGGACATATCAAGCCGATTCTGTTTAAATTACATTGGCTACCAGTTGCTGCCCGGGCCCAATTCAAAGTGCTTGTTTTGACATATAAAGCCCTAAATGGCTTGGGCCCTGGATACCTGAAGGACCGCCTCCTTGCATATGAGCCTATCCGGCCGTTAAGATCTAGCCAGGGGGCCCTCCTGAAAGAGACATCCCTCGAGGAGGTAAGAGGGATGACTTGCAGACAAAGGGCCTTTTTGGCAGCTGCCCCCAGACTATGGAACGCCCTCCCAATTGAGATTCGTCTGGCGCCGACACTGATGACATTTTGGCACCAGGTCAAAACCTCCCTGTTCCAGAAGGCTTTTAACTGAAATAATGTCAACTGTGGAGTCCTGATGGCAATTTTTAGAGTATATTTTTTAATTGCCTTATCTTTTTTATTGTATTTTAATTGTTGTAAGCCGCCCAGAGACCTTTGGGTAGTGTGGGCGGCATATAAGTTAAATAAATAAATAAATGAAATAGTAACCCAGTTGCTGAGCAATGAAACCGCCAAGCAGACACTTCTAATAATTCATTCTCCTCCCTTCCCCCCTCCTCCTCTGAATGTTCCCATCCTTTCCTTTTCTCAGAGTAGTTCCACTGTATCCTATAGAAAGTAAAGTCGAATTTGATTTTTAGTTTATCCATCTGTAGATCCTATCAAATGGTGGGTGGCCTCACTCATCTCGCAGTCGCACAGAAAGTGGTTTTTTCTCTTTTTTTCATAAATCAGTTGGGCCAAATAGTGATTGCATGTTTTGCCCTGTATCCCTGCTTCTGTAAGAACTAAAGATTTTCCCGTTTTAAACAATAGTTTGGAGTTCAGGTGAACTGGTGGTCCAAATGAGCCCCAGGTAATATGCTTACAATCTGAATTAAACCCAGCCAAAAGGGTAGGATGGAAACTCTGAATGAAGGGAGTTCTACAATATGGGAGCTAACACCGAGGAGACCTTGTTCCCGAAGATACGCTAACTTAGCTTCAAAACTGAGGGTTCACATAATGATAATCAGCCCACAAGAAATCTGTGCAGATGGCATTTTGTAAAGTTCTGTTGAGAGTTTTATATTTAAAAAATATCCTTTGAATCTAAATGATGACAATAGTTCTACTACTTCATTATGTATCACACTGAATTGCTTTTATGCAAAGGAAAAAAAACCCAAAAACACAGCCCTCAAAGGTTAAAAATAAGTAACAGATTGCCCAGCACGTCTCATTGAAAAGTGTGCTAACCATGTGCTTGGATTTGTGAGCCTTACAACATGTCACACAAATATATAGGAGGTTTTGTTTTGCAACTTGGGGAGATGGGTGGGTTGGCAAGTCAGGCTGTGTTTCCAACACAGGGATCAGGACTGAGTGGGTTGTGCACAGCGATACTGCTTGCTTCATTTTGCATGGCGAAATAAATCACGCCTAATTGGAAGAAGCTGCGTGCCTTCTGCATTTCCTGATGACTCTGAAGCTTCAGGTAAAAAGAGATTTGTTTTTGCCCCTTTGCAAATGATGTATAAAAAAGGATGAAATATTACTGGCTGGCGGTGTTGCAAAGGCTTAGCACTTTTCTAGTTTGCAGCTGTTGCTTTTCATTTTTGGGCTGAGGGATGCAAACGTTAAAAAAATGTCAGTGTCAGCCGACAGCAGCTTCATCCTTATTCTAAATATTATATCCAAATCTATGCAAGCCAAAGCACCAGATCTGAAAAAGCAATTATGTCTATCTGCAGGGTTTCCACTGGTACCTCACATCTGTGGTCAGCTCATAGGACCTTCAACGGTCCCACAGACATTTTGCTCGCCTCCTTTTAAAAAAGATATATGATCCATCAGCCCAGGTTCTTGAGGTGAATCATTTATCATCCCAAGTTCTGCGGGTGAATCATTTGTTCTCGATAGAATTATGTCTGGGACTTCCTCACTTCTGGATGCAGTCTTATCTATCAGAATTTTGAGAGCACATGTGATGTTATGGCTAGTATTGGATCAGATTTAGTGAGTCCTGGGTTCAGATTCCCACTTGTCCATGAAACTCACTGGGTGAGCCTTAGACCAGTTAGTCTTTCTGCCTAACCCACTTCACAGGAGACAAAACAACAACAACAACAACAACAACAACAACAACCACCATCACCACCACCACCTATGAATGCTGGCCTGAACTAATTGGAAGAAATAACTTCTTAACTTGTGCCGATTCACCACAAATATTTAGCTGTGGTAACTCACAGGATTGAAGGTGACAGTATACAGGCCCAAGAGATGTAATGAGCTTCCACATGATGAAGTCAATATGTCAGGTCAAAATGTTTGATGCTTGAACGCCTTCTCAAGAGCCCTATAGATCATTATAGACCTCTAGGAAAATTCAGAAGCCTGTGTTCCTACAGCTGACATTTATCCCTGGAAGGATTAATTACAGTGAGAACCGGATAACCTTTCCCAGTCATATCAAAGTTCCTGTGGATATCAAGGTATATTTTTTTTCATTGTTTCAGTGATTCCAGGCAATGTTAGCTTGTTTGTTTCTATAAGCTTTATTGATCTACATCATTTTTATGCATAACAATCTATGAGGTATTTCTACTACACCTATGGCAGTCTAACACAAGAAAATGATATATAAGTGTTAAAATATGCGAAGGTTGAATTTTTTGAAACACAGACAATTATAAGAAGCAAACAAAACAAATAGTAGCCAAAAAAAGCATTGTAGAACATAATCACAAGGCAGCATCATTAGCAGTGAAAACTCAAATCAAATCATGCAACATAATCACAAAACAACAACGTAAAAACCATATCGAATGGAAGATATGTTATAGAAGATCCTTACTGTAAAGTAGTTGCTGGTTACAACAGGTCTCTTACCTGCTAGTGGATGGAGAACATGAGCAGGTCAGCAGCCCCATACACATCTTGCTGGTATGGACGTCTTGTAGGCATCTGATTTGTCACAGCAGGAAATAGAACGCTGGACAGAATTTCAAATACTTTAATTGTAGTTAGCCTTGAGCTATCACAATAAAAACACAAAGCAAGTGCAATAAAATAAAGGCTACCAAAAATGAGCAATATATTTTTTATTTAAAAAAATAGACTTAAAACAAAGCTCTACTAATTTTTCTAGACTTTTCCTGGGGTGGGAACAGCAGCTAAAATGGACACTAAAATAGAGAATAAAAGATGAGCAGAAAGAGAAATGAGTCAGATTATAATTAGAGTTTTAACCTGACCCACTACAGATCTTCTTATGGTCTTACATTAATAGAATAATCTATTATTCTCTAGCCGCCTAGAGTGGTACTGATCTGACCAGATAGGGGGGATATAATAATAATAATAATAATAATAATAATAATAATAATAATAATAATAATAATAATAATAATAATAATAATAATAATAATAATAATAATAATAACAACAACAACAACAACAACAACAACAACAACAACAACAACAACCACCACCACCACCACCACCACCACCACCACCACCACCACCATCATCATCATCATCATCATCATCATCTATAAAGCCAACTTTAAAATCAGCTATGAGAACAAGGAACAAACTAACCATTGCACAGCTCAAGAGCAACAGCTGATAACTCCTTCCCTCTTCTCCCAGACTTGGTAGCTGATGGGACAGGGAAGTAAGCTTCAGAAATGGAACAGGTATTTTGAATACAGCTTTATGTAGGCATCCCACAAATGGTTAATTTTGAGTATGAGCATGAAGAGAGTTCCAGGCCTTCCTTCTGCCTGTTTCTCCCTCCAGGTGAAGAAGATCAGTCAGAAGAGGGGATCATCTGTAACGAGTGGAGCTTCTGTATGAGGTCGCAAACTTTGAGTGTTCAAGATCCCCAACCATGTGGAGGGACTCCGTGTGCAATAGAAGCTTTGTGCTTCAGACTGTCCTTCTCCTCCTGGAGACTGCGAGAGTAAACGGGCGCAGCTACAATACTTTCCCTGCTCACACCTTCCAATTACCCCCTTTTTGTATGCTTGAAAATGGTGTGTACACGGCCAGTATTTAACAAGAATAATTGTGTGTCATCAAATCCTTTCTGACGTATGGCATTTTAGGGTTTTCTAGGTAGAGACCACAGTAAACCACAGCAAACTGTGGCAAGTTCTTAAAGAAATGGGAGTGCCTGACCACCTTATCTGTCTCCTGAGAAACCTATATGTGGGACAGGAAGCAACAGTTAGAACTGGATATGGAACAACTGATTGGTTCAAAATTGGGAAAGGAGTACGACAAGGCTGTATATTGTCCCCCTGCTTATTTAACTTCTATGCAGAATACATCATGCGGAAGGCTGGACTGGATGAAACCCAAGCTGGAATTAAGATTGCTGGAAGAAATATCAACAACCTCAGATATGCAGATGATACCACTCTGATGGGAGAAAGTGAGGAGGAATTAAAGAACCTTGTAATGAGGGTGAAAGAGGAGAGTGCAAAAAAACGGTCTGAAACTCAACATCAAAAAAACTAAGATCATGGCCACTGGTCCCATCACCTCCTGGCAAATTGAAGGGGAAGATATGGAGGCAGTGACAAATTTTACTTTCTTGGGCTCCATGATCACTGCAGATGGAGACAGCAGCCACGAAATTAAAAGACGCCTGCTTCTTGGGAGGAAAGCAATGACAAATCTTGACAGCATCTTAAAAAGCAGAGACATCACATTGCCAACAAAAGTCCGAATAGTCAAAGCTATGGTTTTTCCTGTTGTGATGTATGGAAGTGAGAGCTGGACCATAAAGAAAGCAGACCGCTGAAGAATTGATGCCTTTGAATTGTGGTGCTGGAGGAGGCTCTTGAGAGTCCCCCGGACTGCAAGGAGAACAAACCTATCAGTTCTAAAGGAAATCAACCCTGAGTGCTCACTGGAAGGACAGATCCTGAAGCTGAGGCTCCAGTACTTTGGCCATCTCATGAGAAGAGAAGACTCCGTGGAAAAGACCTTAATGTTGGGAAGGTGTGACGGCAAGAGGAGAAGGGGACGACCGAGGATGAGATGGCTGGACAGTGTCATCAAAGCAACCAACATGAATTTGACACAACTCCGGGAGGCAGTGGAAGATAGGAGGGCCTGGCGTGCTCTGGTCCATGGGGTCACGAAGAGTCGGACACGACTAAACGACTAAACACACACACACAGGTAGAGAATACTCAGAAGTGGTGTACCATTCCCTTCTGGGGGTGTCCTGAGACTGTACAGCATGCCCAAGGTCACGCAGGTTGACTCTTCAGAGATGCACAGTAGGGAACTGAACTTCTGACCCCTAGGTCCACATCCAGAGACCTAACTCACTGAGCTATCCAGGAGGAAAGGGCTGCAAAAATTGAGAATCCTTTCTCAGATCACTGATTTCTCCCCCCTCCAAATGAGCCACCCATGTAGGACCTCTTCAATGAGATATGTTATTATGGATTCTAGAAAAAAAAAGAACCCAAATTATGTTTTCTCCCAGACTTGATGCAACTGAATCAAGAGGTCAACAGAAAATCCATCTCATAAATTATTTCTGATCAGCTAACAGATCACCTCTATGCAGAATGCATCGATTCATCCCTTCGGCAAGATGAGTGCCCCTTCAATGCAAATGCCATAACAAGATATTTCAAGGAAACAGTCTAGTGTTGTTTATATTAAAAAAATACCCCTCTACTCCTGCAAATTTCTGCTACAGTACTTTCAAATATTTGATAAGCCATACTAAGCCACCACAAATAACATTTAAAAAAAGAGAATGTACCTCTTTCCATGATGCATCTGATGCACTCTGAAGTTCATACAATTTACATTTACAGGACCATTCTGTCTTTGTGACCCTATTTGCTGAGTTAAGTTAACCTTGCTCCTGCTTCATTGGCTTGCCTGTCTGTTTGTTCAGGATATTTATAGGGACCAAAACGTCACTGTCTTGTGAAGTGTCCTCTCTCCCTATTACATCACATCCAGAAAGTTTACAGTGAAATTACTGGCAACTAGTCAAACACAGTAAATTAGAGTTTATACAGTAAATCAAAACAACTTTCCACTTGGGGGGGGGGGAGAAAGGGCTTGAAGAACTCAGTTAAGATGAACACATCAAAATGGCATCATTCCAAAGCAAAAAAGAAAGCCAGCATTCTCATCAGCGTGACCTTTCATAATTGTGGGTCAGCAAAACTGAATTGTGGGCGAGTTTACATTTACATTTGCCTCTCAATAAGCTGTATTCTAAATGGAATTGATTTAGAAATCATGTAGTTACATTGCGTTTGGGGTGATGTGTGCTTTCTCTTGGGGAAACTTTAAATCCATTTTTAAGCCTTGTTGTATCTTGGCTGAGGAAGCATCTCTGGCTTTTAGGATCATTGCCTTTGAGTCTTTGTCTGACGCCCACCTGCTGTACTGTCGCACTGTCCACTCACCCCTGCTGTGGTAAGAGAGAGGAAGGGTCTGCTGGCAAAGCTGCTTGTCCTTTTAGAAAGAAAGCTTGGGTCCTTCTGTCCCTCGAGGAGGAGCACCATATGTGAGCCTGTCCAATCTTGCGGGAGGCAAATGGGAAAGCCCAAACTGCAAGGTTGGAGGAAAGAACTCTTTCTAATCCCTTGCAGCTCTGTTTCTCTGTGCCTCTTTTCCTAAATGCTGCTCTTCTCTGAAGGAGCAGCAGGAACATTCTTAAAGAGACAGCCTACAGCAGGAGCGGGGAATGGCCGTGAGAGAAGGAAAGGCTGCATCCTCCCAGTGCCTGTCCATCCCTCTTTCCTTCCCCTGGCTGTGTCTCCTGTTGCTGCTGCTGCTTCTCCCACCATCTCCACTGGTTACCCAAAGGCACAATTTGCAGTAATAGAGACTTATGCTGAAGTGATTAAAAGAAATCAGGTTTCACTTGCGTGCAAAAATAAAGGACCCTCTGGTGGAAGAGTATTTTACATCACTGTCCAATCAAAAAACATGCTTTCTGACAAAATAATCTGTTCTTCTGTTCACATCATGGAGATATCTTATTTTAAACTGTGGCGTTTTTTTTAAAGATAGAATATGATATAATAATGGTTCTTATTGTCACTAGGTTCAAGCTGTGAAAAGATCTCCTTGTATATCTAAGTGAAAGAGGGAGGCAGAGGCAAAGAATAGACCTGGGGGCGGGAGGGGGGAGATGCTACAATGGACCACAATGCAGAAAGCTTAGGTCTGTCAACTCAAAATCTATGATATGTGTATGTGTGAGTTCTGATGTGATCAAACAGATGCTCTGCATGGAAATTTGCAAAATACGCAGACAAACAAGAGCTTTCTTGGTGGGAAAATGATATTCTCTAGTAGAGATGAGCATGAACCGAACCACAAACCAGAATGCTCTGGCACCCTCTATTTTTATGTGCTTAGGTGGTTTATGCTTTTATTGTATTAATTATTTGATGGTGGTTTTATTGTGGAAGGAGGAGTGCAGAATAGGTGGTGGTTGTTGTTTAGTCGTTAAGTTGTGTCCGACTCTTTGTGACCCCATGGACCAGAGTACGCCAGGCCCTCCTATCTTCCACCGCCTCCTGGAGTTGGGTCAGATTCATGTTGGTTGCTTCGATGACACTGTCCAACCATCTCATCCTCTGTCATCCCCTTCTCCTCTTGCCTTCACACTTTACCAACATCAGGGTCTTTTCCAGGGAGTCTTCTCTTCTCAACAGATGGCCAAAGTATTGGAGCCTCAGCTTCAGGATCTGTCCTTCCAGTGAGCACTCGGGGTTGATTTCCTTCAGAATGGATAGGTTTGTTCTCCTTGCACTCCAAGGGACTCTCAAGAGTCTCCTCCAGCACCACAATTCAAAAGCATCAATTCTTTGGCAGTCAGCCTTCTTTATGGTCCAGATCTCACTTCCAGACATCACTACAGGAAACACCATAGCTTTGACTATGTGGACTTTTGTTGGCAATGTGATGTCTCTGCTTTTTAAGATGCTGTCGAGGTTTGTCATAGCTTTCCTCCCAAGAAGCAGAATCCAAGAATCCAGAATTTGGATCCTGCAGTCTACCAGTGGTGTGATTTTTTTTTTAAAAAGTAGAGAGGGTGAAAAAATGGGTCCAAGAACCGATGTGTATGATCATATAACAAGAGATGTCAGTGGAAATGGGCATCAACACAACTGAGTCTTAGCCAGTGTTCTTTTGAATGAAGTCTGGGTCAGTTCATGGTTCGGTTCATGAATTCCATTTTGACAAAATGAAACTATGCACCAGACTTTTCCCCATCTGGCACTTTGTTTCAGCAGTATGTGTGGCCCTGCCCCCTTCCTGCTGCCCTTTCTATCTCCTCCTCTTCCTTTTCCACCCCTTCCAGGAACCAGGACTGCTGTCTCTGCACATGCACCGGCCTCTTAGCACAACAATGGCAGTATGACGGAGCGGTAGTACAGTGACAGCAGTACAACCAGAGAAGGTAAGCTCCTGACCTGCAGTCATGCTCCCCAGACTTGACTGCAGTGCTGTAGTTTAACCGCTGTGCCACATCTTATGGTAACTTATGCTATTTATGATACAAGATGCTTATAACAAATTAAACCAAACCCTATAGTTCTTGCTCCAAGACATCGGTTGAGGATAGAACAGGATAAAACTAAATAAACCCAGATGTGGTAGAGAAGCTTCTAGAGCTGCGATCCATGTATGTTTATGGCTGTCATAGAGGCATTTGCTCATAGACGGATAGCCATCACAGATGAACGAAGAACTCACTCACTTCCTTGAAGAAGTGGGACATGACCTATAAGTTATTTGCTAGACGTTGTCACATAGAGAAAGTCAAGTGTTCATTCAACACTGAAGTTGTGCACTCACCTCTGCCAACTGTAGTGAGCTGTAGTTATATTGAGCCATTGACTTCTTTCTAACTCATGGTGACTCTTTCCAATGTTTTCTAGGTATAGAACAGAGATGGGTACAAACTGTGGTTTGGCACAGCACCTACAGAGGTATTCTACAGGTGCTGCTAACTTCCCTTCTCCACCTCCTCTAAGTGACTGCCCACTCACTGACAGGAGCCACTTCCCTTGTCCAGATCACCAGCAAGCTTCCTCGCCCTTCCTCCTTGGGTGATCATCCATTCAGATGAGGATGCAGGGCAGGGAAGCCCATGGTGTTGCCAGTAACTGGATGGTCACCCAAAGAGGTGGAGGAGGGAAGTATGCAGTACCTGTGGAGTGAGGTGTTTACTTCAAAGTGTTGAAGTGAGGTTCATGCCCATCTCTAGTAGAGAACACTTAGAAGTGGTTTTCCATTCCCTTCTTCAGGTATCTCTTTGGAAATGTGCAGCTAGTTCAAGGCCACACAGCCTGACTTTTCTCCTGGCAGGCACAAGAGTGGGGAATAAAAATCCTGACCTCTGGCTTCGTATCCAACTTACCAAACTACCCAGCCAATCAAGCAGATGTTTATTTCATTTTGTAAATTGTGGATCGTTGTGAAACAAATGATTCATATGAAGGGCTTTTTAAACTGCTGTGGACCAGGGAAACAGTATCCAGAACCTGAATAAAATAACGAATAAAATAATGAAATATAAGCCCCCTGGAATGGGATATAACCGCCATTCCAATTCAATGTAAAGTAGAGGAAAAAAATAAAGATTTTCCAGAAAGTTCTCATTTTCAGATCAAAACTAGGGGAAGCTTGCTAGGAACAGTTAAATCAGCACATTTCAGGCGGTGTCACTTCCAGCCATGCACTCATTTGTCATTTTTCTACTTCATCTGTAATTTTTAAAACAATCCACGTGAAAATTTGCATTTAAATACATATTTAAGGAATTTAAATACAAGAACCTTCTCCTTTCTGGCTGGGAAGGATATATAGGGCAAAGTCATCTGCTGGCTTCTTAACAAGGAAATTTACTGGCAGTGGTTGTCTTATCTGGGTTAGCAGGAATGGAAGTAAAAAAAGTGTCTGTGTTTTTTTCACAGCTGGCTTTTCCTCCCTACAAAATGCAGATTCCCCACTGAATCAGAACCTTGATGGCGATTTGGGACTGATTGGGCTGAGTAGAATCAACGGTTTATCCTGTCTCTGTACCTCGGCTACAATATATATCCTGAGGATATATTAAACGGACATCTATAGAAGTTGCTGACATCCCATTTTTAAGTTTTATGAGGATTTTTCTTTACTTAGATATCTGTTGATTAACTTTTTAAAAACAAAATGAGACTCTTCTTATTCACAGTGATATCATGGACAACATGAGCAATTGTAACAACAACCAAATGCTACTATTCGTGCACCCAAGTCCCCTCTAAGGAGGAGAATATGGTACCAACCTCAAAAGAAGAAAAGGTCTGTGCTTAGAAAAAAGAATCAGGAAGGATGGTGGGAGAGAATAATTCTTGGGGATGTTACTGTTCATTTTCTTGACACCCCCAGCAGGTTCATCTCTAGATTTTGGTGCCTGCTAAATGTTGATAAGCCCAAGACAAAATCCTAGTTGCCCCATCCACATTCCAGTTTTTCTCCTACTAGTCAAGGTGCTCACCTTTCAAAAGAGCACTTCATATTTTCCTCCCCCTGAGGGTTGCCTCCAAGATACTCAGCCTCTGCTCTTTGTGAATAATTAGTCAGGACCTGTCTCTAGCCTTGTGTTTCCAGACACTCCACCAACTCTTTCTCAAATTCAACAACTCCCCAAAGGGCTGACAGCTTCAGGAATCAACTCTTTGTCAGAAACACACAGTCAGTGTAACCTCTGTGAAATATTGATTCAGCCTAAAGGGGTGGGACTAAGAGGGTGGGGCTGTGAGTAAGAGATTTGAATCAGAAAGAGCAGAAGAGCTGAAGAGGCTGGAGCTGCTGTTGCCACTTGGACTACTACGACCCTTGCCAACTTGGTCTAGGCAAAATTCTTATATGTTTGTGTTGGAATTATACCTAGACCAAACCAAGTTGGCAAGGAATTCACATTGTGAATTCATGTAAGTGCAATTGAATTGATATTTTATCCTAGGGTTTTGAAGATTCTGCATGTAGAGACGATTCTTCTATGTTATGAATACTCCACCCAGTTGAGGAAGCTATCTCAAGCAAGAGAAAGAGAGATATATCTCTTCATAAGGCATACCTGACCCCTTTCTAGCTCAACCCTAATGATACATAAAAAGGATTTTTTGGGGGAAAGCGTTATCAGATATAGCACATCATGTCAGGTTCCATTAGTCACTTCGTGTTCTCTGATGTAAATAAAACATTTCCGAGTCATGCATTATTCAACCTTGAATAAAGTCAGCACATGTGAATACATACGTAAAAATTAGCAGTTCAGAGCGGTGCCAGGAACTTGTTCTGTTGGATATTCTGGAAAGGATTGCTGAACTTCAGTTTTATTTTCTCTTTTTTAAACTTACGACAGCTGAGAGCACTGAACACTAAAGTTCAAACAGTGTTGTTTGCCTTTCTTTCTCTCCTCCCCACTTTTTTTTTTAAATGTTGAGGCTGAAAGAGTCTAGAAGCAGTGTGACAACTTATTTGTTATGCAGAATCAGTGGTGTAATTCCAAGCTAAATTGCATGTAGAACAGCAATTGCATATTTAAATAAAAATGTGATTTTAAATGAAATCTTGTTTACAGAAATCTAACTTATCAAGGACAAGATTTCACCTTTGCTACTTATCTTTTTGTTAAAGAGATGTTTCAAGGAGGTGCACTCATATTTTCCTGTACAATTGGGGGAAGAGGAGGGGAAAATACTTTATAATTTCATTGTGCTTATACCTCTCATAAGAAAAGGCATATTCATAAATATCTCTACATTGGTCTGGGAGAGCATGACCCAGTTCCAACAATCTCAGCTAGACCAGACCCATTGTATTAATGGGATTTTTGTAAGTGTTGCTTTGGTATTCAATCAGGTGGGTCTTCTCCAATCAGGACTACTTATTACTAGAGATGGACACAAAGAACGCCAAAGCACTTTGTACCAAAGCTTGACAGGTGCTGCCTGGGCCCATCTCCCACCTACCTCAGCTAGCAGGCCCATTCACTGTTCTTCCCAACTCTGCTGGGGACCTTCTTCTCCAGTGGTGCACCAATGCAGAGGGAGCTTCGGCTGCCTTTCCCTGCCTCCTCAGGCAGCCAACCATTGGCTGTGCAGAGAGAATCCCCTTCTGGCCTCTTCAATGGAGTGGTTGGCTGCCTGAGGAGGCAGGGAAGGGCAGCCTGAGCTCCTGTCCAGATTGGTGCACCACTGGAGAAGGAGGTCCCTGGTGGCACATGAAGAACATTGAGTAGGCCAGCTGGGGTGGGTAGGTGGGATATGGGCCCACATGCTGGCAGTACAAAGTACTTTGTTGCACTTCGTCCCCATCTCTACTTATTACACCAAGTCTATGTATCAAATTATTCCTTAAATACCAGTGATTTTCTCCTTTTCTGAGCAGTAACTGAATTGGTTAGATGGCTGACTTCACCTCAGGTTCTTTCTAGACCTTTCCAAGCAGACCATCAGATACAGCCATTTCCAGATGCTACTTTCTCTCCCATGCTGAGCATTATATAGATGTTCTGACATCTTAACAGGCATGATGGGCAAAACCATGATGATGCTAACTTTAATTGACATCTTCTATCCTCAGTAACTCTTCTGTGAGGTGAATAAAGCCCCATCTGTTTTCTGTGAAGAAATAAAGAAATATAGAACATCAAACTTCTGAACCAAGTCGGTACAATCCACCAGGAGCTCTATATTAAGCAAAACCAGATTTTGTGTTCTGATATACATAATTCAAAATTAGTTAAATCTATGGCTACTTAATCAGGACAAGATCGCCTGGTGGATCATATTTAAGTGTTTGTTCAGGAAATATGAATCAAGTCAGGTGCTTGACCCATCCTCTTCCACCAAGGTGAACCAAAAGTAGCATTGAGTGAATTGTGGAACATATTCTGACACCACTGATAATTAAAGATATTGATATTTAGCAGTAGAGTTAATGGTTGGTGTTGTGGTTGGGATGATGGTTAAGTTTCAATGTACACTTCTTGTTTTTCCTGGAGAGAGAAAAAAAACCGGGATTCCATTATATTTCCCTCCACTCCCAAGGTGGTGAAGTATATCACGACTGTTATTTATTTATTTATTTATTTTTGCTGCATAGTTTGCCAATGCATGCTGTGGGATATTTAATGTTCCTATATATTGCACTGGCTGGGACAGTAAGAAAAAATTCTCTACCAGCAGAAATGAATAGATTTGTTGGAAAAAATTTTTTGTTCTAGTTGTTCTTCATCTGAAGAAAAGGAACCTTCAGTTCAGTGAGGACAGATGCCTACATGTTCTTTGTGAAATCTGCAACAAAACATGAATCCTGATAGACTAAAATACCCTGTCTTGCTGCAATGTAGACTCCCCCACCACAAAAATCCTTGACTCTTCCCAGACTTCTGCTCATTCTTGAATGGAACAATTATAGACACAATAATAAACGGAGGAGTCCCAGTCTCACGTGGTGTTACAGTCAAGGTATCTTTTGTTATTAATATTTTGCCTCTTTCTCCTGAAGATCATGTGAAGTTTAATCTCAATTAGTAATTCTGAGCAACAGTGCTCTTGTCAGGTTGTCAGTAGTGCTGTCCTAATCTGTTTGTTAACATGTACACAACAAGCTCTAAGTAATGGAAAAAGAGCCCATACAGCATTCAGCCTGTTGTGGGATGCTGAAAGTCAGATTACTAATGCCAATAATAAGGCGCCTCTCCATCTGAGGAGTTATTTCAAGTAAGACAGAAGTAGCGCGGCTTGAACTCAGCTTCATTGGGGTGTATGTGTGTTTATTTCTGAGCCATACACACTTCAGTATACCTGCACTAGGGCTGAGTAAGAATTGACTAACAGTAGCCTCATATCAACATTTGCAGAGATTATTGGTTATCTCTCCCCTTTTATGTGGTTAAGTGGACCTAGTCTGAGCTGCTGGATAAGTCTTCTCCCTGGTGGACCAAACAAGAAGGAACAACATAAGAGCACCAGTCTATACAGTCCACTTCCTGATTAGCCAGTCATCATCATCATCCCTCCCATGGGCATAGGCCTTGTTGAGGTGGAGGGGCTTGCATGCCTCAGTGAGGTTGAGAGCTATGCTGGAGGGTCCCAAGCCAGACTGGTCTCAGCTGAGAAGCCAGACCAACTGTGTCTGCCAACCATCAATTATGATGAGAGGAAAGAGAAATCCATACCGGATCGGTCGTTGCCTGGGTCAACAAGGACCCCATCAAATGCTATAGTTCCTGGGCATCTGGTAATAAATGAGCTACGGGGCTCAGACAACCAGGTTGAGGAACCAGGAGAGGCTGCTGCAAAGCTCCTGGAGCAACATAAATGCAAAACTGAACTCCCACCAAAAGTCAAGAAATTATGTCATGTTATTATGAGGCAAAACCCAACAGCCTGTGATTTTCAAGAAAGAATAATGGAAATTTGGAAAAGGAAACACCCAAGTAGTGACATAACTGAACAATGATTAATGGGCCAGATAAGGTTTATCATCCAGAATAAAGTGTTTTCAGAACTGGAATTGCAAGAACTAGAAAAGGTGGCAAAAGAAAAATCAACACAGAACAATGACCATAGTATGGAAGACAAATGGAGGGTAGAAGTAGATGCAGTAGTGGAAGAAAACATATAAATAGAGGAACAACTTATGGAACAACCTAGAAATTATGTGTTAACAGAACAGCAGATGTCATTGAGGGGAAAAATTGTAGCCCATATTAGCCAGAACACAGAAAGGCAAACTGCCCCCAATTATGCCAATTACAAAGTAAACCAGAAAAAGATCTACTGGGTGATGGAAATGTTGTCATCAGAACAATACCAACCAACATGCGAAAGGAAACAAACCAGCTCATGTATAGCACAGCTGGAACTTGATTAATAGCTGCAAAAAAACAAAACAAAACAAAACAAAACAAAACAAAACAAAACAACAACAACAACAACAACAACCCAGAAAACTCCTGGCACTCCAAAATGGAATTTTTTTCTGGAAAGAAAAATTTAAAAAAAAAATTATGTGCAGACATTAGCAACTTGAAAGATTCAAAACTTTAAAATGAAAAAGTAAAAGCCAGACTATGCAAAATAAATGACCTAAAAAGGAAAACAATAGTTGAAATTATGGAAGAATTAAAACAATGAGTAACAGTTACAGCAAAGAAAATTGAAAGATATGATAGACACTTGAAACAATATAGAGAAAACAAGCAATTTCAAAATAAACAGTTATTATTCTATGTGTCACTAGGAGAAAATGAAGAGCAGAATAAATTAGACCCATAAAAATACGATACTCTAAAATCTTGCGGGGGAAATTGGAAAAGCCAAACTGGACATAACCAAAAAAAAAAAAAAAAAACACTTCATGGATTAAAGACATTGGTAAAGAAACTTAGGGAAAACAAATGGATGATATTGTAATAACAACTGGAATGATTAAGAGGCAAGGAAAGGCTGTGAAAAATCGGAGTGCACCTGGTCCAGATGAGCTACATGGATTTTGGTTAAAGCATTTAACAAGTCGATGATTCTGGAATCATAAGCAATTGCAGATTTCAGAAACACCATAAACAGAGCTACAAAAAATAGCAATGTTAGGAACAGCATATATACTACACCAGATACTTAGGTTTTTGGTTAAAACTTGCATCTGTTATGTAATACCAGTCAATATTTTTAGAATTTTAATTGACTGTGCCTGGTGTTTTTGAATAGTAATAATTATGTGCTGTTAAGTCAATTCTGACTTATTGCAACTCTTTTCAGGATATCTTAAGCAGACACTACTCAGAAATAGTTTACCATTCCTTTCTTTTGGAGACATCCTGGGACTGTGCAGTTTGCCCAAGGCCACACAAGCTGGCTCTACTTGCAGGAGGTACAGTGGGGAATGGAAGTCCCAAACTCTGGCTCTGCAGCCAGATACTTAAATCACCAAACTAACCAACCAGCGCTGATACTGGAGAACAAAGATATCAGAAAGCCAAAATTAAGAGCCATTTGCTGAGATGAAATACAGTGTCCCAGGCAACTTGCAAAACTCTGGAGAAGTCATTTTCTCCGTTGATGACAATATTTATTTTGGTCGTGACCTGCTACTAACTATGCACCCACACATGCTCTGAGACACACCCATAAGGGATCTTTGAACTCTGGCAATAGCGCATCTTGACACAGATTGGGCTGTGTGTATCACATGCACACAGAGTTGTGCATAGGGGGGATTTTAGTAAATAAAGAAGAATTATCATATAGCACAGATTCACAGTAATAGCTAATATGGGGAAATAAAGGTTCCCCTTCCCCTTGACATTTTTAGTCCTGTCGTGTCTGACTCTAGGGGGCAGTGCTCATCCCGTTTTCAAGCCAGCACTTGTCCGAAGACAGTTTCAATTGTCACGTGGCCAGTGTGACTAGGGAACGCCATTTTACCTTCCCACCCAGGGAACTAGCATTTATCTACTAGCATTTGCATGCTTTCAAACTGCTAGGTTGGCGAGGAGCTGGGACAAAGCAACGGGAGCTCACTCTTTGCGTGGATTCAATCTTACAGCTGCAGATCCATAGACTTTACAGCACAGAGGCGTCTGCGGTTTAACCTGCAGTGCCACCACGTCCCACCAATATGGGGAGATACAGGCTCCAAAAAAGCAAACCAGCATGGCAGAGTGTGTAAAGAAAGTGGGGGGGGGAGTAGATTGGAGAGCCACCAATGTGTGAGGAAAATACTCTCAGAAGATGGGCAAGTGACAAAGATTAGCTCTCCTTAGTCTCCTTAGACTGTCTTGGAGCTGTGGAGCATTGGAACTCCAGTTGGCAGGAATAGCTGAAGGGTTCAGGCAGAGAGATAAATACAAAGAAGAACTGATTAATGCCCTCAGAAATCTACCAATGGATCTTCACTCCCAGTCTTCCTCTGCCCCCACAATTTTGCTTCAACAAGGTCTCTGGCTTTTTCTTTCATATGCAGAGGAAAGTGGTGTGATAATTAGTCATTATGGTAACCTATTACCTCTGTCTGCTTAACAATAGAGTGTGCCTGCGATAAACTCTGTCTGATACATTGCAGGCACACAATCCAGTCCGTAGACAGTTGAAGCAAGACTTCCTTGATGAGGAGCCCTCTGAATGCAAACCATGAGCTAACCCTGCTACAACATCTAATGCATTTTGGTTATAATGACCTGGAATTTCCATGTATGAAACCAAAATGATACCAGTTACATAAAAACGAGAGCTATCCGCAGAGAGCGGAATGCTCCAGTGACACAGAAGTAAAAATGAGGATAGGTAGACTCTAAAATAAGAAGAGAACTCCAAAACTAATTGGTAAGATCTGGGCTTGTTCATTGGCTATGGGATGCTGACTAATCACACACTTGATCTTTGGCAAAAGCCTAAGGTAAAGGTTCCCCTTGACAATTTTTGTCCAGTCGTGTTCGACTCTAGGGGGTGGTGCTCATCCCCGTTTCCAAGCCATAGATCCAGCGTTTTGTCCGAAGACAATCTTCCGTGGTCACATGACCAGTGTGACTTAGACACAGAACACTGTTACCTTCCCACCAAGGTGGTCCCTATTAATCTACTCGCATTTGCATGCTTTCGAACCGCTAGGTTGGCGGGAGCTGGGACAAAGTGACGGGAACTCACTCCATCACATGGATTCGATCTTACGACTGCTTGGTCTTCTGACCCTGCAGCACAGGCTTCTGCGGTTTAGCCCACAGCGCCACCACGTCCCTAAGAAGCAATGACTAATCATTGGAAGGAGAATGGAAAACTTGAGACAAGGAAGAGTAGAATGAAATGGGGTATCGTTGAAAAGTACATTGCTGTCTGGAATCCTGAATCGAAAGCATCTTATAGATTTTCTCATCAGTCTCACTTGTTCTTACTGTTTCTTATATTCTTCCTTTCCTGCTATGCTCAGGGCTGGGGCCTTGTGAGGTCTCTCACTTTTGCCAAGTCCCTCGGGAAGGAATCCAGTTTGCTAGCAAGATCTATTTCCCAGCTGCCTATTATAACGACTCTCTAGAATACTGGGCCAAGTCCCTAGAAATGTTTTCTCTGTTCAGCTCTCCAGCTGGCAATTTCTTATCAGTGATTCATCCCTGCCATAAGAATAGGAAATAACTCTTTCATAAGCCCGGCTTTACTTCTCCCGCACAATATGCAAACTTATTTACAAAATAAAGCTGCAGTATACGATCCATTTCATAACTCCCTACAAGGCACATCTCCAAACTGATGCAATTGATTTCCTTTCATGCCAAGGAACCTTTTTTAAAAAAAAGACAATGTAAATAATTCTCTCCCACACAGAATCTTTATTAATTTTTACTCTATTGTCACAGCCGCTTTAAAGTGAGGTGAGATGAAATTAGAGAAGAGGGAAAAATCTTCAACAGCTTTTATTTATATTTAATTCAAATTCAGAGCTGGATATGGGCATATTTTATTGTCCTGGGTTGCAGGACCATCAAAAAAGCTGCCCCCCCACCCAGTCTGAGTTATTTACTGAGAGTCTAGCACATCTCTGCTTCTAATCAGATTTAATGGATGCTACATTTGAATTCAGTCACAGCCTTCAGAAAGCAGCCATTTAGCCTTTATTTATTTATCTGTAGCTCTTTTCTTTTCTTTTCTTCTATTTTTGTTAGCACATGTCACAGCTAGGCTTGAATTAATGGCAGTGCCATTCTGAATATTAATGCAGTAAGTGTAAGCAAATAAACACAGAGAGAGCAAGAGCAAGGGAGAATGGAGGAGAAAAGAAGCCACAAGGTGCTATGTCAACTACAAATAACTTCTGATCAGAATTATTTAGATATCTCTGACTGAAATGCAATGGTAAGTCACAACTAGAGTAGGTCCATTGAACCAAAGGAACTTATGAAGGAGTTGACTTCCCAAATTCCCATTGATTCAATTGGAAACTTTAGTTTTGACTTATTTTGTTGTTGTTGTTGTTTAGTCGAGATGAGCCTGGCAATGGTGGTATTCTTGAAAAGGCGGTGAGGGGTAACACCCCATCGTTGTAGTAGATTCGCAGATGAGAACAACATCCCAGGAACATAGTTCGAATGGAAGGTCAGTAATAGTCTAGTTGAGTGGAAGGATGTTGACAAGGTCTCAGTCCTGTAGAGGTCGATGTTCCGAACATTCACTTTTAGGAGGAAGGCGAGATGTCTCTTCGCCAAGGCGATTTTAGTCCAGCGTGGAAAGCTTGTAAAACCGCGAGGAGGACCGATTGTGACAACAGCAGCGTGAGGAATGTAGACCAAATGCATTATGGGCTTGGAAGGAACTTGAGGGAGGCAGCCATCAGAGAAAGAACTAGGAGGAGTTTCTTTGCAAACGGCCGACTTGAGTTTATCTGAGGTTTTATGTAGGCAGGATAGACAATGTGGAGAAATAGAGCATGAGCTCTTTAAGAAGTCTGTAAGTAGAGTAAGCTGGGAGAAAATCTGAGAGACAGTTCTTGCAGTTAGTGTAGAATAATGTTTTATAAGTTCAATAGCATCACAATCCAAGCAAGAGTTAACACTAGGTAGCGGTTTGGAGTAGCGTTGTTCAGGGGGGTGAGTAGTTGAAGGAGTATGGACCTCCTGTGTCTGGTTTGTAGAAGAAGCACTTCTTATCAGGGGTGTTGTAGTTGATGTAGAAGGTTGAGGTGGAAAAAAGGAGTCCAGCCGCAGCTGTTTGGATGAAGGTGAAATCTGTGCCAAATCGGGGCTAGTTTGAGAAAGAGTTATTTTGGATTTCCCCATTTAAATAATAGACTAAAGGGAAAGGAAGAAAAAGAAAACAAACCGTTTGCTTGTGGAGATAACAATGGCGTCAGCGGAGAAGGACGGGAGAGGCCGGTCGAAGAAGAAAAGCAAAACACTTCTAGGTTCAAGGATAGACCAGCAGCAGGGTTCCAATAAACACCATAGCCTCGTAGCCAAGAGTAGGAAGTTCCCTAATGAGGAAAATATAAGATAACAAGCTTGGAAGGCAAAGATAAAGGGAATACCGGAGCTCCGACTCCACGCTGCTGACGGCTCGGACTCTCCTGCTCGACTGCCTCTGTTGTTTAGTCATTAAGTCTTGTCCGACTCTTTGTGTGCCCATGGATCAGAGCATGCTAGGCCCTCCTGTCTTCCACTACCTCCCAGAGTTCAGTCAAAGTCATGTTGGTAGCTTCAGTGACACTATCCAACCATCTACCCGTGTCACCCATTCAAGCCAGGAGGTGAGGCTGAGGAGCCTAACGCCGAGGGAAGCCCGGATGGAAAAGACAAGAAATCGGACCTTCTTGGCAGTGGCTCCTTGCCTCTGGAACAACATACCCTCGCTGGGTATCTTTAAAAATCAATTAAAAACATGGATGTTTTGGTGGGCCTTCCCTCCAGACAATTCCTGATGTCTTCTTCTCTATCTTTCCTACCATTAGTTCTTGTTTATGTCTTTATCATGTAAAAATTGTTTTATATATATTTATTGTCTTATTTTATGTTGTTAGCCGCCTAGAGTGGTCTCAATCAACTAGATAGGTGGGATATAAATAAAATAAATAAAATAATAAATAAATAAATCTCGTCCTCTGTCATCCCCTTCTCCTCTTGCCTTCACACTTTTCCAACATCAGGGTCTTTTCTAGGGAGTATTCTCTTCCCATGAGATGGCCAAAGTATTTGAGCCTCGGCTTCAGGATCTGTCCTTTCAGTGAGCACTGAGGGTTGATTTCCTTCAGAATGGTTAGGTTTGTTCTCTTTGCTGTCCAGGGGACTTTCCAAGAGCCTCCTCCAGTATCACAATTCAAAAGCATCAATTCTTTGGCAGTCAGCCTTCTTTATGGTCCAGCTCTCACTTTCATACATCGCTACTGGAAAAACCATAGCTTTGACTTTTCGGACTTTTATTGGCAAAGTGATGTCTCTGCTTTTTCAGATGCTGTCTTGGTTTGTCCTCACTTTCCTCCCAAGAAGCAGGCATCTTTGACTTACTACTGGATTAAAAACACTGTGAGTCTATATCATACATACATACATACACATAGAAAACTACAATTGCAAATTAACCCTTATGCACTATGACAGAAGACTTTTAGGCCTTCAAAATCAGTAGAGTTTTGTTGCACAGATACATTGAACTAGGTGTACCAGGTAAACATTCTATGAGATTGTTCTCTGAAGAAATATAAACAGTGTCTCCAACTTGAAGCCATTTGCTATATAAAAATTGTTGTATGCCTTTCTCTATGTTTGGTCCAAGCCAATTTGATGCATTGGCACAAAAAATATATAATGGTACCTTTCGACAAGCCATGATGCTAGAAAGGAGAATTGGCATCTTGTAATTGTAAGTAGGGTGGCCTTGTTTGTAGTGGTGGGTCATTGGGATTTTGACTGGGGGGAGGGAATGGGAGAAGCATTGATTAAATCCAAACCCTTGCCCTAGACCAACTCACTACCCCTTATCACAGTGTGTTGACTGAGATATGCATCGGCTTTGGAGAAAAGTGCCAGGATATGATGGAGCAGAGATGTTTGTGCACTTCCGAATCAGCTACAGAGCAGTTCAAGGAAACCCCAGTCACAATCAGGCTGGTTTGTGCACCCATACAAATCATTAATGGTCTAGTGTTCTGAGGGTTAGCAGTGCCAAAATTTACCCCGGTTGCTGTTGTAAAAGAAGGAAATACTGTACTGGAAGGAGACTAACAGCCCACAGACCCAATGAAATCATAGCCTTCTCTGGAAATTCCTGTGGAGTCTTTGACTTTCTGACTTTCTGCTGAGGAATCAGACGTACCTCAAGGGAGTCTATATATTCCTGTCTACCGGAAAAAGCAGTGTTTTGCATTCAGGCATGACTAAGGGCGTTGTAGCTTACTAGACTGACATTGTTTTAGAATTTTATTCCTTTTTCCCCCTTTCAGGCTGCTCCGTTATACTTAGGAATGAGAAAGAGAAATTGTTGGAAACATCCCTGAAGTAGTACAAAGCTTATCATCTTTCATTATGAATTCAGCTCTACTTCTGCAATTGACCTCGCACAAAGCTTTTTTTACTTCCTGATGTTTAGATTTTAGGAGGCATGGAGTCCTTGGCTATATCAAATTTCAAGGGTAATCACACAATTTTCAGAATTCCTCTGAGAGTGATCACATTTTTCTTTCAAATTTATGGAAGATTCTGGTGTTATGCAAAAGAGAAGAAACACATTAGAAACTATTCCAAGTAAGACAAATTACGTTCCTAAGAATGAATTTGTCAACTTCATTTCTTAGTGACTTTGTACAGAAGCCACGGATGGAGAAAAGTAAGTAAAAACTTCACTGAAGACTTCAATTAGCCTTGTTGTTTGGATGACTGAATGGCCAGCCACTGTAACTTTGCAACAGATGGTCCATCGCAACATACTCTACATGACTTGGAACCTCTCAGAATACAGCATGGCCTTTCTAATCTGCATTTTCCTAAATAACAGGTTGCAAAACTATAATACAGAGAGATATGCACTCTTATAAATAAAAATGTCATGCATCTCTTTTGTCTCTAAATATTCTCAATAATAAAGGTGGTTGCCCCATCAGGTCTATTCCTTTTAAAAAATGTGCTGAGCCGAAAAAAATGAAAGGAATGTGGTGGATTATTTTTTTAACAGAATATCTTAAAAATCATGCAAATTGTTTGTATATTTATATACAGAAATTAGATTATCAAGATGCACATGTAATGGCAGAAATAGCTGAAGGGGTAATTTCCAGTGCTACCATACTATTTAGTAGTACTGATCTTCAGTCAGGTCTTTGTAACATGAAATTGTAGATTTAGTTACATGAGAACTCCAGATGCATAGACACACCATGTGCACCTAATCCATAAACAGACAAATCAAAATTCACTACAAGAGATGGACATGAACCAAAAAAAAATATGGACCACCATTTTGATTTGTGATTCATCAAGGTTGATAAAGCACAAATTACAATTTTTTTCTGACAAATCAATGAATCAATTTGTCAATTTGTTTTTTACTTTTAAAAAAAAGCCCCCCCCCAGCACATAGAGACAGTAAATTCACAGGGAAGTTTCCCTTGACTCTCATCCACACGCCATGCAAGTTTGGTGAAGTTTGGGTTTCAGACATCTGAGTTATACACACACAAGTAGGGCCCCACCAGGAAAATTCCCTTCAAACACCTAGAGATACCAAAGTCCCAGAGAAGCTTCTACTGACTCTCCTCTACAATCCCTCCATGTGTGGTGAAGATTTAATTTCAGTCATCCATGTAATAAACTCACAAAGGGACCCCCAGGAAAGTGCTCTGTGGTAGCTCACTTGGGGAAACACAATCTTCACGAAACTGTGAAGTCAGTAGAAGCTTCTCTGTAGCTTCTCTAGGCAAACTTTCCTGGGGAGGCCGTCTTTGTGGGTGTACAGTGGTGCCTCACTTAACAATTACCTCGTTAAACATCTAAACCGCTTTATGATGAAGTTTTTGTCATCGCTATTGCGATCGCAAAAATATGTTCTTATGGGGAAAATTCGCTTAACGATGATCAGTTCCCTGCTTCGGGAACCAATTTTTCACTAGACGACAATTTTAAAACAGCTGATCGGTGGCTCTAAAATGGCTGCCTGCTGTGCAAAATGGCTCCCCGCTGTGCTTTAGGACGGATTCCTCACTTTAGAAGCACCAGAAAATGGCCGCTCTATGCAGGATCTGCGCAAAACGAGCAGGTATTTCGCCCATTGGAACGCATTGAACCGGTTTTCAATGCATTTCAATGGTTTTTTAAATTTTCGCTTGACGAGGATTTCGCTTAACAGTGATTTGAGTGGAACGAATTATCCTCGTCAAGTGAGCCACCACTGTACTGTATAACTCAATTATCTGAAACACACTCTTCACTAAACTTGGACATACAGCATTTTAGAGAAGAGTATTCAGAAGCTTTTCTGTAATGTTGGTTTTTCTAGGTGCCTGGGGGTCCGTTTTATAGTCCAATGAATTGACAAATCAAAAATCAGTAAAAAGTCATTGATTTGTAATTGTCAGGGGTATTGATTTGTACAAATATGAATCAATGAATTAGCAATTTTTGAATGAATTTGGTGATTTGCTCCTTAATTCATACCCGTCTCTATTCACCACTCTTCTCTTGACAGCCATCTGCCTCCATGATACTAATGTAATTGAAGACAACCATAACGTAAAATACCAGACTATATAGATTCTTTTATTGTGTGCTGCCAAATTTCTTCCAAATTGTGGGGACCCCTGTAGGGTTTTCAAGGTACAGTATATGAGCTATTCAAGGAATGACTTATTATTGCCAGTAAGTTTCTAAGGCTGACCAGGGATTGAACCCTGGTTCTCTGAGTCCTTATCCTATACTCTACTACATCATGCAGGTTCACAGCCATATCCATATTATCCAACTAATGACCCGCCAAAGGACATGACCCTTAACAGCTGCATGTCTAGCATTTTGGAACTCAAATCATCATAAAAATCCTGTAATAGATGTTAGATGGAAGAGGTGGTTTGTTTTGTTTTTCCCATAACTGATTCATTTAAAACAAATGTCGCAGATCTTATTCCTCCCCTTCCTAACCTTTTGTAATCCTCTCCTGCATTCTCTTCCACCTTCATTGTAACCAACCACACTCACTCCCATTGGACCTGATCACATCTAGCTGCTCCCACATAAGGTTCATTAGATGGGTTACCTAGGTCCATAGTGAGTGAGTCTAAAGTAGAGATGGGGACGTATATAAAAAAAGATCAGTTTTTCCGACACATATAGCTGATTCATTAAATATTCATTGGTCCGTATTTGTGGGTTCCAGAGACCCTCACAAATACAAAGGGACAAATATTTACCCTTTTTATACGTCCTTCGTATTTTTTTTAAAAAAAACATTTTGCCTACTGGCTGCCGATCACCTGATCAGTGGCAGAAAGGCAGCCACTACCCCACACAGCTACCCAATAGCACAGCCTAACCCCTCTTCTTTTCCCTACCTTAGGCCCCACCCCACCCCCTTACCTTAATCGCTGCTGCCGAGGTCTTCTGGCCTCGCAGCCACACATGTAAAAATGGAGACTGGTTGCCCTTTGCAAAGATGACGGCTGCAACTTTGTTTAGAGTAGGGAAGCTGCAGCTGCCATCTTAGCAAAGGGTAGCCTGGATTCCCTTAAGCCTCCCAGCGCTGGGCAACCATGGCCTTGGCCACGGGTGAGCGGCTGAAGCATGCCATCCAGGCTCAAGCCTCCTGCCGTTGGGTCACCGCTGCCTCCATGGTCACAGTGGTGGGGAAGCCCGGGAGGCTGAGCCTCCCTTTTCCTAACTGTTGGGGCGAAGAAGCAGCATTTTTCCTTTCATAAGTGGAAGCTCCATCCGCAAGTCGAACCAAAATTTTGCAGCCAGAGCTTTCTGTAACTCGAAATTTTTGTAAGTAGGGACATCTGTAAGTCGAGGCACCACTGTACTTTCAACAGTTCGTGCTGACCTATCAATGGATTCTACATTCTCTGTTGGCGTGGTGGATAAGTGGTATTCTTGTAGCTTGGTTTTAAGAACACTTACATTAACTGGTTTGGAGAGGGTACTAGATGATGTTGGGGTTTAATGATTAACACACTTTTTCTTGCATTTTCTAAGGGTCTGTCAGGGGATTTTGTACGTATTTTTCTGCTTAGGTCCTATATATCAGTTTTAGACTGTAAACAATTTTGTAATGTTTCATTTTTTATTGTGTCATTACATTGATGATACTTACAATATAACTGTGTCATTTTCCAAAGGACCTCCTGTATGGAGAATTAGTGCAGGGAAATCGCCCCAGAGGGAGACCACAGCTGCGATACAAGGACGTCTGCAAGCGAGATCTGAAGGCCTTAGGAATAGACCTCAACAGATGGGAAACCCTGACATCTGAGCGTTCAGCCTGGAGGCAGGCACTGCATCGTGGCCTCTCCCAATTTGAAGTGACCCTTGCCCAGCAGGCCGAGGCAAAGAGGAAATCACAAAAGCAGCAAAACCAGGGAGCTGGACAGGGGACAGATTGGATTTGTCTTCAGTGTGGAAGGGATTGTCACTCTCGAATTGGCCTCCTCAGCCACACTAGACGCTGTTCCAAGTCCTCCACACAGAGCACGCTACCATAGTCTTTCGAGACTGAAGGATGCCTAACTAACTGTGTCATTGGCTATGCTTTAAACATTTTTATTCCTATTATATATGTGAAAATTGTCAGTCATCCAGGTGAGATTATCTGGAAGTTGAGTCATGGCAACTGGACTTCTTCCTTATTAGGCTGAAATGTTTCGCTACTCATCCAAGTAGCTTCTTCAGTCTGTGGAGAGTTGGTAGGAGACCCCCTGATTTATCCTGCACATTGTTTTCATTTCTCCCTGGTCTGAATAGGCTCTTTAGAAGGACAAAGGATGGGGGGGGGGAATGAATGAAAATCCCACTTCTACGGTCCTTCTCCACCCATTGTCGTGGGTCCTTAACAGTCAGTAACAGTGGTCTTTCTGGTGGGTGTGGTCCTCATCTGAAAGACCACTGTTAACAGCTATTAATGTCCCATGACAATGGGTGGAGAAGGACTGCAGAAGTAGGATTATCCCTCACCCCCAGTCATTTCTCCATCGAATGAGCCTATTTTCAAGGAACTTTGCATTTTAATAAAAACAATTACAAATGTGTTATTGGGTTAGTAGGCAAGATACGCCCTAGATCTTCCCCTGACCTAGCACAGTAAAGCATTCCCTGAAAAATGCTGGGCAACAAATTTTAACACCACATCTACTTTGTAGATTCTACAGTAAAAACAACCACCACCACATTTGATGTGTATCCAGCTGCTGGCAAGTCCTAGATAGTTAAGCCTGGAAGAGGAGACTAGCCTGGATAAATCAATCTGGAGTGACAATTTTGCATGTCGCAAAGATGAACTTTACCATATGCTGGGTCCTTAAATTAGTGGAGGGAATGGATTGCCCATTACAGAAGTGGGACACCAGTGTTCCACTCATCTTCATTCATCCACAATGTGGAATCCAGTGGGAAATTTCCAGAGCTTGGAAAAGTTAACATTTCCAGAAACCACAACATATGATGTCCATTGGCTCAAACAAGTTCTTAAGGTATTGTTAAACTATGTTTTATCCCTATGTTGCCCGAGGGACCCTGGGCTATTTAATTCAAGAAAATAACTTTTCCAAGCGCTGGTGCTTCCTTTCCTAAATTGCTGACAAATTTCCCAGAGCCTTTTTGTCTCCTAAACAGGAATCTCTGGAGTTTGCCTTAAAATTTCATTGTCTTTATACTTCTATTATTTGACACTCATCTTTCTTATTTCCCTCTCCATCACCACTGTCTCTGATAATGGAAACGAATTTATTCCTAGCTTTAAATAAAAATTCTACTAGCAAGGAATACAATGAGGCTTTGCAATAGAGTCTTCTCCTGAGACAAAATGTGGTCTTCTGTTCTAAATCTGACATTCTAAATTTTTTATAATTTTTAATAAATCCTGTAAGATGAATTCTTCTAACATTTGGAGAGTCAAATATAATATATTATAAAAAAATTGAAATGAGTGCATTTTCTGTGCATACGAAGTTTCAGTAACAGGGTCTAAAATGTTCTCTTGCTGCTAAGGCAACCTATGTGAAAAGTCTGTCTTATGGAGCTTCGGCTTCCTGCTGTGCTTTCTGTGAACAAATTTTCTTGATCTCCTGTGGAGTTTCACCTTCACTGCTCATGTGTCAATCAGGTCTGGCTGTAAAGGGGATCTAAGTTCTTTATTTCATTTCTGGAGTGACAACATGGCATCAGGTGTCACATTGTCACATCCTAAGCTGCTAAGCCGCTCAGTTGCCTAGCCATGTTGCAGTTTGTGATTTATGAAATGGATTATCTAAATCCATTTCAATCTGGCTTCAGGCCTGGTTATGGGACAGAGACTGCTTTGGTCATCATTGTGGATGATCTACACTGGGAACTGGACTGGGTGAGTGTCCCCGTATTGGTTTTGCTGAATACCTCAGTGGCTTTAAATACCATCAACCATGGTATCCTTGGTTACCATCCAGATGGGGACAGCAGCCACGAAATTAAAAGACACCTGCTTCTTGGGAGGAAAGCGATGACAAACCTAAACAGCATCTTAAAGCAGAGACATCACCTTGCCGACAAAGGTCTGCATAGTCAAAGCTATGGTTTTTCCAGTAGCGAGGTATGGAAGTGAGAGCTGGACTATAAAGAAGGCTGACCGCCGAAGAATTGATGCTTTTGAATTGTGCTGCTGGAGGAGGCTCTTGAGACTCCCTTAGACTGCAAGGAGAACAAACCTATCAATTCTAAAGGAAATCAACCCTGAGTGCTCACTGGAAAGACAGATCCTGAAGCTGAGACTCCAATACTTTGGCCATCTCATGAGAAGAGAAGACTCCCTGGAAAAAACCTTGATGTCAGGAAAGTGTGAGAGCAAGAGGAGAAGGGGGCGACAGAGGAGGAGATGGTTGGACAGTGTCATCGAAGCTACCAACATGAGTTTGACCCAACTCTGGGAGGCAGTGGAGAACAGGACGGCTTGGCGTGCTCTGGTCCATGGGGTCACGAAGAGTCGGACACGACTTAACGACTAAACAACAACAACAACAACAACAACAACAACAACAACATCGTATCCTTCTGGGCAGTCTGTCTTGAATGGGACTTCAAGGCATTGTTTTAAGGAGAAAATGCAGAGGGTGGTGCTGAAAGACTCCTGTTTAACACCCTGGTCACTGGCCTGTGGGGTCCATCAGGGTTCTGTTTTGTCCTCTATGCTATTTAGCATCTACATGAAACCATGGGGAGGGGTTGTCCAGAGTTTTGGGCTTGAGTGTCACCAGCTTGTGTATGACACTCAACTCTAATTCTCCTTTACATCAAAATCCAAGGAAGTTATTTCAATTCTAGTCTGGTGTCAGTAATGGACCAGATGAGGGGCGAACTTTATTCAGACAAGACAGAGGTGCTCCTGGTCAATTGAAAGGCAGATTAAGGAAGAGGGGTTTAGCCTTTGCTAGATGGGGTTTCACTCCATCTGAAAACACAGATGAACAGTTTGGGGGTGTTCCTGGATTTGTCTATGAGCCTGAATGCTCAGGTTTCTGCAATGGCCAGGAGTGCCTTTGTACAGTTAAAACTAATGTGGCCATTCCAAAAAAGGACTGATCTGGCCACAGTGACACATCCTGGCTGGATTACTGTAATGTGCTCTACATGGGGCTGCCCTTGGAATGTGTTCAGAAATTCAACTGGTCTAAAACACTGCAGTCAGATTGTTATTTGGGGATGGGTGCAGGGATCACATTACCCCCTTGTTGCAGCAATTCCACTGGCTGCCAATCTGTTTCCAGGTACAATTCAAAGTCCTGATTTTAACCTAAGAAAGTGCTGATTTTAACCCAAACAGCTTGAGTGCAAGCTAGCTCAAGATTTGCATCTCCCTGAGCCTGCCCGGGTGTTAAGAGAACCAGAAGAGGCCTTTGTCTCAGTCCCACGACCTTCACCGGGGCATTTGGTGAGGTCATGAGAGAGGGCCTTTTCTGTTGCTGCTCTCAGACTCTGGAACTCCCTCCCACAAGAAGCTAGGCTGGCCCCATCATTGCTGTCCTTCTGCAAGGAGACAAAGGACTTTCCCTTCAGGCAGGCTTTTCTTTAGTGACTGGTCCAGAGAAGTTTTAAAAGAGCACGGTTTGTATTTTTGTTGCTTCTGTTTTAGTAATGCTTTACGTATCATTTTTAAAATATAATACTTATTTCATTCTTTTTTAGCTGGCTGGATAGTTCAGTGGTTTAGGTATCTGGCCACAGAGCCAGAGGTTGGACGTTTGATCCCTCACTGTGATCCTTGTGTGTGGGGGAGGTCTGTGTGGCCCTGGGCAAGCTGCACAGTCTCAGGGCACCCCCAGAAGAAGGGGGTAGTAAACCACTTCTGAGTATTCTCTACCTGGAAAACCCTGTAAAGAATCAACATAAGTCAGAACTGACTTTATGGCACATGATGATGACAATTATTAATTATTTTAACTATTTTAATAATTTACTGTTTTAACTTTTAATATTATGTTTTTAATGATGTAATCCATCTTGGGTCCTTTTTTTAGGAGAAAGGCAGAGAAAAAAATAAAATAAATTTGTGGTTCATCCGGGGCCCTTTGGTTTTAGACTAGCGAATGTTTAACCTATTTGGGCATGTGGGGATGAATGAGGGACTATAGTAGTAGGCATCCTTCAGTCTCGAAAGACTATGGTATCGTGCTCTGTATGGAGGACTTGGAACAGCGTCTAGTGTGGCTGAGGAGGCCAATTCGAGATTGACAATCCCTTCCACGCTGAAGACAAATACAATCTGTCCCCTGTCCAGCTCCCTGGTTTTGCTTCCTTTGTGACTTCCTCTTTGCCTCAGCCTGCTGGACAAGGGTCTCTTCAAATTGGGAGAGGCTGTGATGCACTGCCTGCCTCCAGGCTGAACGATCAGATGTCAGGGTTTCCCATTTGTTGAGGTCTATTCCTAAGGCCTTCAGATCTCACTTGCAGACGTCCTTTTATCGCAGCTGTGGTCTCCCTCTGGGGCGATTTCCCTGCACTAATTCTCCATATAGGAGATCCTTTGGAATCCGACCATCAGCCATTCTCACAATGTGCCCAAGCCAGCGTAGACGTCGCTGTTTCAGTAATGTATGCATGCTAAAAATTCCAGCTCGTTCTAGGACTACTCTATTTGGAACTCTGTCCTGCCAGGTGATACCAAAAATCCGTCGTAGGCAACGCATATGGAAGGTGTTCAGCTTTCTCTCCTGCCGGGCACAAAGGGTCCAGGACTCGCTGCAGTACAGGAGTGTGCTCAGGACACAGGCTCTATAGACCTGGATCTTGGTATGTGTTGTCAGTTTCTTATTGAGCCATACTCTCTTTGTGAGTCTAGAGAACATGGTGGCTGCTTTCCCAATGCGTTTATCCAGCTCGACATCTAGAGAGAGGGTGTCAGAGAGGGACTATAGGTATGTGTCTAACACAGTGATCCGTAGATGGCCAAGAGTGACATAAGCAAAAGGCAAGAAAGATGGAAAGTAGTCAATCAGTGTAAAAAAATGAAGATAGGCATACAGCTAAACATTTGATATGGATTCTGGCTGGCATCTTGTCCCCAAAGACCTCAATTCACAGTTTCCTCAAGAGCTCTTCAGAGAGGGGGGTCAGAACAGGAACTTGGGACTCGTGTAGACATCTGGAGCTCCCCTTTGACCCTACTTGCAGAGGAGAGAGGAGTGTCCAAGTTGAAACCAATCAGTTAACGGAAATACAGGTATTCACACACACACACACACACACACACACACACACACACACAGAGCTTATGGGGATAAAAGAAGTTCCTCAAGTAGATCAGAACTTGGAAAACCTTCCACTTGCTACAACCATCAAGGACACTTGCGTGCAGTCCCTGCTTATCCGTCCCAGATTTTGCTCTGTCTCTCATCCTGCATGAGCATGTATGTTTGTATTCGCTTACAACTTGAGACTAGAGCATTTGTTGGAAAACAGCCCTGACAATTGCTTTGTATTTGGATGAGAAGTGGTTAACTACTGATGAGAAAAGGAGGCAGGTTCTGGGATTTCCCCCTACTTAGTGTCTGTTTGTGACGGTAGTGAGCACAACAGGATATTCTGTAGTAGACTATCTTGAGAGTTGACATTGGTGTCATCAATATTTGGGTTGCCCTTTGCTAAGTAAAGCTTAGCATCCTTTTTCCTGCTGGCAATGTAATATCAGGATATTTCCTGGTGTTCTGAATTGTGGTTACAGAAGCACAATAGCCAATATTTATAATTCTGAAGAACTGAATTATCTGGATTTTAAAAGGTAAAAGGTAAAGGTTCCCCTTGACAATTTTTGTCCAGTCGTGTTCGACTCTAGGGGGCAGTGCTCATCCCCATTTCCAAGCCATAGAGCCAGCGTTTTGTCCGAAGACAATCTTCCGTGGTCACATGGCCAGTGCGACTTAGACACGGAACGCTGTTACCTTCCCACTGAGGTGGTCCCTATTGATCTACTTGCATTTGCATGCTTTTGAACCGCTAGGTTGGCGGGAGCTGGGACAAGCGACGGGCACTCACTCCGTTGCGTGGATTCGATCTTATGACTGCTTGGTCTTCTGACCCTGCAGCACAGGCTTCTGCAGTTTAGCCCGCAGCGCTACCACGTCCCTTACAAACTGAAACTTAAATATACTGTTGATACACTTCACACATACCAACTGCAACTTCCCTCATGTCAAATTATCCAGTGCTAGAGGATCCTAGAAGATGATCACATGACCTGTACTATGGTTTCTGGGAGAGGACATAAGCAAGAACAGCTGGGATGTGGCTGTAGTCCCTCTGTGCCAAAATATTTTGATAGGCTGTTTCGGACTTAATGAAATGGTGAAACAATAACCTCCCCCTCTCTCTTATCCTCACTGCCTTCACCAGGGCCGGACTGGGACCAAAAATCAGCCCTGGCATTTAGAGCACACAGGCCCACCGGCTGTGGGGACACAGGCCCACCTGTTGTGGGCTCTCCATTCATGATATTGTGGCGCGCTGAAAGGGCGTTGCTGGTATAGTGGTATTGGTACATGCTTACGAGTTCTCCCTATCCCAATCATTGCCCTGGTTGTATAAATAACAAGGAGCATCAGGAAATGTAAACCTATAAAATCATCACGTTTAACAAAAAGTGTAATTAAAATTTAATGTTTAAATTTGTCAATGCTAGTGCTCTCTAAACAAAAAACACCAACAGTACAATGTGAGATCTTATAGCTATTTTAATGTATTGAAACATTAGATCATTAAACATAACTGCAACAAAACGTTCAATGTGAACAAACCATAAGTAGCAGATCCTCCTACATCAACACTTCCACCAGGAACAAAAGGCTTGGCTCAAGAACTTTCCACCTCGTTTATGATTTGAACATTTTAAATTTGAACCCTACTAATACTGGAAAGACTTAGGAATGATACGTTATCAAGGAATAAGAAGACTTTGCAGGGCTTCACTACTCTCTGCAACTCTGTTGATGATGGCATCCACATCAAGACTCATGAGGATTTCTTTTTCTGTAGCCATTAACATGAATGAATCCAAATGGTCCTGGGATACAGTATTCCTCAGTCGATTCTTGATGAACCTCAAGGTGGAGAAGCTTCTCTCACAAGCAACTTGAGTAAATGATAGAGTCAGTAGGAATTTGTAGGCTAGACCTATCACATTATAGGCATCTGTTAATAAATTGTAGCGCCGTAGAATTTGATAGCAACAAATGGCACAGTTCTTACATGTTGCACATGGCTTATTTAACAGCTCCATTTCATCAAATTGTTGACTTAGATCTTCCATGGGCGTTTCTCTTGACACCCTTACAGTGTATTCTTCTAGCGCTGATGTCTTCAATTTGTCCCAATGCAAAGCTAGACTAGTTAATTCACACCGTAAATTTTCAGCTGTGGCATTCTCATTAAATTTGATCAAGACTTTACTTAAATCTTCCATTGCAGATATATGAAGCCCTTGTTCTCTTATGTTTGAAAAGTTCCTAGGGTCTAGGCATGCATAGTCGGCATACAGTGTTTCACTAACAAGAAAACATCGAGTTATGCTCTCCGTGATTACATCAAGGATCACATTGTGTACTTGTATCTTATATGCCATGATGGCATCATATATTACTTCATCTTGAGAACATTCACCAGCCATGCTTTTCTTCTTTCTTAACCTTTTATGAGGCAAGGTGGCCTGTACTTCAAGTTCACAATCTTCAAGTTCTTGTAGTTTGTCATTTGCCCATTTTATAAAATCATCTGCACTGTTCTTGACCCCTTCAAAATCTCTGGCAAGTTTTTTGAGATTTTCCTGTGTCCCTGTGACCATGTGATGAGCTTGTAATACATCTAAGCCACTTGTTTGTAGATATTTTGACAACGGGGATGTCAGCTCAAAAATCCGAAGAAATATATGTGCTGTGAGAACGGTCTCATATTTAAGCAGTGATTCTACGTAAGTTTTTGCCTTTATTCGTACTTCTGGCTTAGATCTTGAGTTTTCTTCAATCTTTGCCAATGTTACAATAAGGTCAACATATAAAGCCGAATCAGGTTGGGAAAATGATCCAAATATTTTTCTAAGTGCTGCATCTTTGGACCACCAGCGTGTTTCCCCAATCACAGAGAGTCTTCGATGGTGTGGATCCTGACTGACATTTAGCCATACATTCATTCGTTGATAAGACTCACAAATAAAAACTCCAACATCATTTATTAGATTAAATAACGATGCACTTGGAATTACAACCTTTGTGGTGTCAGCCAGTACTAAATTGAGTACATGTGCATAACACCAAACATGAATTTGGCCTGGAGATTCTCTGGACAACCATGTAGAGAAGCCTCTATACTGTCCTTGCATGTTAGCTGCTCCATCGGTAGAACTACCAGTGCAATTTTTTATGTCAATTTTACATGACTGCAGAACTTGCCTTAGTAAGGTAAGAAAGTATTCACCTGATGAAGACTCACAATCGACCACTGCCAGGAGCTTCTCATGAATACAGTCTGTCACATAACGAACAATTACTGAGCATTGGTCTCTTGAAGTAATATCCTGAGTTGTGTCAATTTGCACTGAGAACATCCCAACTTCTCTAACACCGCTTGCCACTGCCTCTTGAATTAACTGTCGTATTGTTTCGACAACTTTATTTATTGTTGTTTTGGAGAGCAAAGTTACTAATGATCCTCTGCCCTTTCCACTTGAATGTGACTTCTTGCTTTTTGCTATGCAATTGTTGACATGTTCTTTAAGGCAGACATCATACTTGCTAAGAAGTAAGACCAACTCTAAAAAATTTCCATGATCAAGTGAATGGTCCTCCAATGTGTATGCAGCCTCAAATTTGTTGCCTCGATAGCTAAGTCCACGTTTCCCAATCACTTTCACAATGTCTATGACACGCTCCAATATCTGACGTCTTTTTCTGACTTGTTCTCTGTGTACAGACATTTGATTACTATGAAGTAAGTGATTGATATTTGCACTGCTGGCATTCAAAAAATAAGCTTCAGCAATTGCTCTGTGCATTGCACTTTTTTCATGTTCTTCAATTCTTTGATGAATATGTCTCCTGTCTGTCATTCCTTCAATGAATGGATTTGTTAATGAACTCTTTGAAAAAGCCAGACAAACAGAGCAAAATACAGCATGTTGGTCTTCACAGTAGGTCAGCCACCTGCGATTTGATCCATCTTTGCGGAAGACAGCTTTCTTTATGACAGGGTCACTGATGTTTTGTTTTGGGTGACAATTAAAAAATAAGGCTAGTTGACTTGTTTTTGGCCGAACAAAGCAATTGAATCCAGAGTGGTCTTCTAAACTCTGGATACACATAGAGCTACTTGTTTCTTTTAAATCTGGCATTTCTTCACACTCCTGTTCTGGCAAGAATTCTGTCATAACACTGACTTCTTCTCTGGGTATTATATCTGTTAGTTCTGCAATGTCATGCCCACACACAGATACAGTGGTTTGTTCCTTCTGCTGACTGGTGCTGGCAGAATCTGGAATACATAAATGTGTTCCACTTGCTTGATTAATTTCTAAAACATCATCTTCCCAGGATGGATTCTCAGGAATATCGTGACCTTGTTGATGGCGACTAAACATATGAGTTATTTTAGCACATTTTTTGGCATCAACTTCAAGATTCTTCCTTTTCTTCTCCCTGATTTTTTCTGCACCACCTTTTTGTTTTGGTTTGGTGTCCATGTTTTTTTTTCAAACAAAGGTTTGGAGGGGGGAGGCAGAGAGGAGCGGGGGAGGCAGAGAGGAAAGGAGCGGGGGGGAGAAGAGAGGGGCAGCAGATGTGGAGAAGAGAGGAGGGGGGAGAACAGAGGTGTAGAGGAGGAGAAGAGAGGTGCAGGGGAGGTGGAGAAGAGATGCGTGGTCCAGCCGGGGGGCGGGGGTGTGAAGCAGGTGGCAGAGAGGAGCCTTGGCTAGCCCTGGGATACAGAGTCCGCATCCAGAAACAGAAGATGAGCCCCTAAGCGCAGTCATTCACAGCAGGGCCGGACTGTATTTATCTGCACTGAACTGATGGGGAGGACTGGAAGCTGCTGTCTGAGCCATCACTGTGGCATGAAGCAGGGCTTGATGCTGAACTTGAAAAGCTGATGTAAGCAATCACACCACCTGTAGAAAGAAGACAGGAATATATCTTCCAAACTTATAAGCTCCTATATGAGAAGTCAGGTTGTCACTGTCTCATTCGCTTACTCATATTCCACATATCCTTCAATATACACTTCATTCAATTATCTAAGACTGGATGTGATTGGAAAGATCAAACTGTAATTTGTTAAATAATTTCTGATAGTTTCCAAAATATCAGTGCAGAAGGACAGATGTAACAGAATTTCATTTTGTATGATATCTATGAGATGATAAGCTATTACAAATACTAACAAACCTGTTCTATGGATGATAAGCAATACTTAAGTATAATATACAAACAGTGAATAACTTCTAGCAACACTATTTGAGATTCTGTTGATTTCACCTATACCCTGTTCCTCCTTTAAAGGACATCAGAGTGGCTTATAGAAGCTTTCCAAGCAATCTCTCAGTCTGATAGCTTAATCACGACCAGATAATTCTTAATTCTGCTCAGATCTATTGTTCAACAACCACAGATGGCGAAAATAACCTCCAGGCACTAAAATGACACTGGGTGAAGAAATCAGTGGAAGGATGGGAAAAACATTTCTGATATGTTATGAAAGAGGAACTGAATGTATAGAAAGAGATCAAGGAACATACAGTGATTTGGGGTGATGGGGTGCTCATAATGGATAAAAGAGATACAGGAAAGAGTTGAGACTTTAGCCTGTAACATTTTACAACCACAGTTTGGTTTTTAATATTTAAAATCTTTCTACAGTTCAACACTGCTTTGGAAAACACCATGTGTACATCTAGACTAGAGGCCTATGCCATATTTGTATTAGTTTAACATTAAATGTTTCGCTCAAAGAATTCTTGGAGTTACAGTGGGGTCTCTACTTAAGAACGTCCCTACTTAAGAACAATTCCACTTAAGAACAGCTCCATTTGCTAAATTTTGCTTCTACTTGAGAACAAAAATCCAAGATAAGAACAGAAAAAAAAAACTTTCCTGCTCTTTTTTTAACCTTAGGTCATCTTAGGTTAAAAAAAGTTCTCCCCCTAGTGGTAGAGTATGTATTAACCAGCTTTGCATTCGTTCCTATGGGAACTAATGCTTCAATGTACGAACGCACCTCTAGATAACAAAAAAACAGCCAGAACAGATTAATTGGTTTTCAGTCCATTGCTTCAAAATTAGCTTCATCAGAAGTGCTTTTAACACTGTTCCCTGACCTAAGGGGGAAAAAAAGAAAAAATATCCCCCTCTAGTGGTCGAAGGCGGAATAGCAGCTTCCCATTATTTTCTATGGACGGAAAAGAGCAGATACAGATTAAATGGTTTTCAATGCATTCCTATGGGAAATGCAGATTCTACATAAGAACTTTTCCACTTGAGAACCACCTTCCAATACGGATTAAGTTCTTAAGTAGAGACCCCACTGGTATAAAGATCTCTTTTTGCAAGATCCTTGGCTCCCCTCCATAGAAGTACAGCTCCCAGATATCTTTGGGGAGACAAAATTACTATTAAACCTACATTTACAAAATCAATGTATCCTAAGGGCATTTTTTACAAGCACAGGAATCACTCAGGCTACTGTTCTCACAGAACCTATTGCTGAGTGGTCCTATGGCTATCAATAGGACGAATTCAGTGCAAGTGATTTGATAATTGTGGCCTTCAATATCCACACTTCATAGGTTTTTAGCAGGATGCATATTCCTAAGCAACTTATATGCTTTAGAATTTTTTTTAACCTTATAATACTATCTTTCAAAATAGACTGGATGTTTTCTATAGCTCCAACGGTTGTATTCACATGCAGAAAGGCCATTTGTGAACTGAGCCCTTTTCTGGATCACAAGACTCTTCAGGAAACACAACTACTAGAACAAATTAAAAATAATAAAAACTTGTCCACTGAAAACTTGCATCCTGCCTCAAAAGCCACCATGTTTCGTAACTTACATATATCACTGTTCATTAAAATAGTGGCCAGTATTCTATTGTACAGCTCTGCTTGTGTAACAAAAGTTAACTCACTATGAAATTAATAAGGCTTGCATCAGAGTAGATATAGAACTCTGAAATAAACCTTGTGAACTTCACTAGAGTTTACTTCTGCGTAAGTGCATACAAGATTCTAGACTAAATTTCCCACTGCTGCTGTGAGTGATTTTGCATGAATTCTCATAAAGAGAAAACTCAGATTCAATGATCTACAGATCCACAGATTCATATCCTTGGATATTTTGCAACCCTGTATAAATCCTTAGACCTTTTCAGCCATTTTAAAAATTCCACATTAGTTACACGTGTGTCATTGGTGTACTGCTTGCATATCTCCATTTTCAATAAAAACTCCAATGGATAGCTATGATGCTTGGTCATGTTTAAATGTACTGCTTATATGGTTTGGTAAGTATGTGATGGGAGAGGTGAATGAGTGAACGTTGTAAGGAGGATTCCGACTGGCTGGGAAAGAAACTGGACAAGGAATAGGAGAGAGTGTGTGTCAAAGAACATAGCCTTAAGTCTGATATAGGAGCAGTCTGGTATAGAAATCAGGAAGAAGTTGGTTTGGGAGTCTGAGGTTTATGGCCCCTCAAAAACAGACACAGCTGATTTCAATCTATAGATCTACTGTACTACCATGTTTCCCCGAAAATAAGACTGAGTCTTATATTATTTTTTGCTCCAAAATGCATAAGGGCTTATTTTCGAGGGATAATTTTTTTCATGTACAACAACATATGTTTATTCAAATCTAGTTACGTCATCTTCTGGTTGCTGCACAATTGTGAAGGGCGGGCTTTCATTTAACTAGGGCTTATTTGGGGGGTAGGGCTTATATTACAAGCATCCTGAAAAATCATTCTAGGGCTTATTTTTGGGGAAACAGGGTACCAGAAAGGACAATGCACTTTCATACATAAGAAAGTCCTACCAAGACTCTGAAGCAGGATCAGATCACTGTATACTACTATAACATCTCAGGTTGCTTAAGTGGGAGAGATTCCTCTAGCCCAGCCCAGTGGGAATTGTTTCATAGTAAATTAATACAACGCTCTGCACAGTGTCTGTATGGCTTACTCAGAGGTAAATCCCATTGATGTCATCAATTTACTCCCAAATAAGTAGGTATGGGATTATAATTTAAATCATCCATTCAGTTTCTGTCATATATCCAGGCAACTTTCTCATATACAATACGTTCTTCTATACCAGCTTCTATTTTCGAACTGCTCTCTTGCATTATTTACCATCTAATACGATCCTTCACTCCCGCATCCAGCTCATCAAAACTTCTTCCAAGCACACACACACACCCTTCCTGGTCCGCGAGACCAACCGCTGCTGCCGTTCGGAAAAACCATAAACGACCGCCTTGCCACCAAAACAGCCGCCTCCCGCCGGCTTCACGTGTCGCCACACACGGTCTCCCGGCGAGGCCACCCCCCCGGCCCTATTATGCCAATGGCGACGTCACAGGCACGCACGACCAATGAGGACGCACGCAGCGCCCAACATAAACAAACAGCGCACATGGCTCAGCCGGCGAGTCTATGTGAGAGGTTGAACAGAAACCTGCCGTGAGAGGAAAGAGCGGCAAGAAGCAGGAGGGGCTGGAGCCCCGGCGGCGACCCTCACCTTCCCAACGAAGTGGGCAATCATGGTCTATGGGCGGCAGGGGCGTCGTCTCCAGAAGGGGATTCTGTGGTCTCACACCACGGGGGCTCCGTCCCATTCAACCTGCGGCCGCGGCCCGGCGAGAGGAGTCTGACTGCTGGCCGCGGCCGCATCAGAACCGGCCTTTCTAACCATCGGCCCGTCTGGCATTTGCCAGAGTTTCCAGATGCCCAGTCCGGCCCTGGCCTTCACTCTGAACCCCAACACCGGTTTGGGTTCAGAGCAAGGAAGGCTATTCCTGTCTGACTCTCCCCTTTAGGACTAATGTTAATGTTTGTCCTTTTTTCCTATTAATTTCTCCTCGTTACCGATTACAGCTGGATTTCTTACACACTTGTGTCTACTGTAGTTTATATCCATTATCTGTACATTATTGCACATTTGGTGAGAGAAGGGTGGAATTACACACAGTTAGTTGGTTTCTAATAAGGCAGTATTCTGATTGTATATTGATCTCATTGTTAATGTTTAGTTTACATGTATTAAATTGATCTATTGCATAACCCTTCTGTAATCCATTTTGCAGACATAATAAAACATGTGTAATTCACTTTAATTGGAGGTTCCAACTCTTTGATTGCATAGTCACACACCAGTGCTTCAGAGAGCTACAATCCCATATCCTTGATTTTAAAAAAAACAAAACAAAAGGAAATTGTGCTGCTTATATAACAAAGTGCTTAAAGCACTCTATGGGCAGTTTAAAAATTAATTATGCAGGATACACTTAGCGCCGCCACCACCCCAGAAAGCTGGGTACTCAGTTTACCAACCTGGGAAGGATGGGAGTCTGAGTGAACCTTGAGCCACCTACCTGGGACTGAGTTCAGGTCTTAAGCAGTTTTGGCTGTGATACTGCAGTTTAACCACTGTGCCATGTGGCTGCTTAATCAGGAAAAGGAGTCAGTTTGGGGAAAACACCAAATTTGGTAGGCAAGGCGCTTGATCGCTGTCGGGCCACCACCTCTTCTCTCGACCCTTGCCCGGCCTGGCTAATCAAAGCAGCCAGGCCGGTAACAACTGAATGGGCCACGGCAATAATTAATGGGTCTCTCCAGGAGGGCAAGGTCCCCCTCGCCCTCAAGGAGACACTCATTAGGCCCATTAGGAAGAAACCAAATTTGGCGGCGGACGAAATTGGCAATTATAGGCCCGTCGCCAATGTTTCCTTCCTCAGCAAAGTCGTTGAGAGGGTGGTGGCAGATCAGCTTCAGACGCTCTTGGACAAAACCAATGCTCTGGACCCATTTCAGTCGGGCTTCAGGCCGCGCTATGGTACAGAGACGGCACTGGTCGCACTGTTGGATGACCTGTTGAGGGAGGCTGATGGGGGCAACATGTCCTTGTTGGTCCTCCTCGACATCTCAGCTGCCTTTGATACTGTCGACCACGGTATCCTCCTGGGGAGGCTCTCCGAGTTGGGAGTCGGTGGCCTGGCACTTGCCTGGCTCTGCTCCTTCCTGGAGGACCATCACCAGAGAGTACAGCTTGGGGAGAATGTCTCAGCCCCATGGAATCTCAATTGTGGGGTTCCGCAGGGGTCAATCATCTCCCCAATGCTGTTTAACATCTATATGAGGCCGCTGGGCGGGGTCATCAGGGGGTGTGGGGCATCGTGTCATCAGTACACCGATGACACACAGCTCTATATCTCCTTTACACCAACTTCAGTGGATGCCGTCCGGTCCCTCCAGCGCTGCCTGGAGACTGTACTGGAATGGATGCAGTCAAATGGATTGAGGCTGAACCCGGACAAGACGGAGGTCTTGAGGGTGGGCGGCCCTTCCGTCAGCAGCATAGGTGACTCCCTCTCCTTTGGAGGGACGACCCTTGCCGCAAAGAGTGAGGTCCGCAGCTTGGGAATACATCTGGACCCGGCGCTTACCATGAAAACCCAGGTGGCATCCGTGGTCCGCTCTGCCTATTTTCATCTATGGTGGATTGCCCAGCTGCGACCATATCTTGATCGGGGGGCCCTCACTACTCTAGTCCATGCGCTCGTAATCTCGAGATTAGACCATTGTAATGCACTCTACGTGGGGCTGCCTTTGAGGCTGACGCGGAAACTTCAGATGGTCCAGAATGCAGCAGCCAGGCTCCTTAGTGGGGTGAGAAAACACCAGCATATCTCCCCCACCCTGGCTGCTTTGCACTGGTTGCCCATCCGTTTCCGCGTTGACTTCAAAGTGCTAATGATCACTTATAAAGCCCTAAATGGTTTGGGACCTCAATATTTGGCAAATCGTCTTCTCCCACCCAGATCTACCCGGATCACCCGATATAGCCAGCAGGGGCGGCTGAGGGGTCTGACGCCGAGAGAGGCCCGGAAGGAAAAAACAAGAAACCGGGCCTTCTCGGCGGTGGCCCCTTGGCTGTGGAATGCCCTCCCAACAGAAATTCGGCTGGCACCCTCGCTGGGTGTTTTTAAAAGCCAGTTAAAAACTTGGTTATTCAAGAAGGCCTTCCCTCCAGTCAATTAAGTCTCTCTCTCTCTCTCTCTCTCTCTCTCTCTCTCTCTTTGGCTATTCCATCTTGGTAATCCTCTCTTTAAATTAATTGTTTTAAACTGAAATTTGTAATTTTATGATTTTATATATTTTTATACTGTTTTGTTTTATTTTGTAAGCCGCCCCGAGTAGACATGGTCTAGAGGGGCGGGGTAAAAAATCAAATAAATAAATAAATAAATAAATAAATAAATAAATAAATAAATAAATAAATAAAATAGAAAATGTGCACCTGGTTCTTGAATTTCCGTCTCATAATTTATCCCAGGTAACATGTGTTCCTTAACTTGTGATATATTTGTGTTTCTGCCTACTGGCATCCTATAAAAGGTCATGCAAAAAATGTCACACTGCATATCTGCATTATTGTTATGCATCAGAGGTCAGTAAAGACTCACTGTTGATTTAATAGTAATAGTGCATCACTGCAGTGTTGATTGCATGTTGTATATTAGGCTGGATCCAGCTACAGCAGACACGGTAGATCTGATGGGAATTCTTAGCTGCTCTTTACATTTACATGCCCCGTTGACTTTAATGGGTCCCCTCTAGTTGCAACTAACTTTAGATTTACAGTATTTTTCCATGTATAAGACACTACCCCCAATTTTCTAACCCCAAATTAAGAAATCAATATTTTAAATATAAAACACATTTTATTTAGTAATTAGGTAACATTTACATATGAGTGCTGTCATATTATGCATCACACTTAGCTTTGAGCATATCACTTTATTCAGCCTCTGGGCTCAGAATGATTGGACACTACGAGTCCCTGTTGCATCTGAGCACTGCCCACATGCTCCACCTCCAATGAAGTGTGTTCCAATTGGCTTGTTCAGCATCAGCTGATGTCAATTACATAAGCTTAAGCCTCGTGATTGGTGGCAGCTAAGCTTCATGATTTAAGGAACTCTGTTTGCAGAGTCAATGTATGGGCCATTTTGTTCTTTCCTCAGCTTACTTCCGTATATAAGAGGACCCTCAATTTTAGTCTAAAGATTTTAGACAAAAGTATAATCTTATACACAGAAAAATACAGTAGCTCAACATCAGTAATGTTTTGCTAATTCTGTATGAAAAGATCACTCTGCAGACTAAAGTGGCTTGCTGAAAAGCAGCAATATGAAGAAATCTTGCCCATTTCTTGTGTCTCAAATCAGCTGGACATGAGGAGACAATTTGCCAAGAATTTCCCAGCTGCCATCGGATTTCATGCCTCCAGCATACAAAAAAACAAGATAGTTTTTTCTGCATTTTTGTGAAGTGCAGTTGCGCAAAACCAGTATGTTTCTCCTAAGCATGCATATGCACAGCTAGTGCTGATTAACCAAAAAGACACAAAGACCCCATCTAGTGCTAAACTGTTTCCTGCTTTATTCACAATGGCAACATTTAACACATTTCCCCAACAATGCATCTTTTTAAAAAATGCACACAAATAAGCTTAGGAAACATGAATTTTTTATGAAACAGGCAAATGATATTTTCATCTTCTTGCGACACAGAGACTTTTTCATTTATTGTGCGATGACAAAAAAGTCAAGGTTATTCATCCAGTCAGCTATTCTATATTGTTGTTGCAGTTGCTTTGTTTTCTGGTTGTGAGAGGAATGTCCTTCACTTTTTTTTTTTTTTTTTTTTTTTTTTTTTTTGCTTATTAGAAAGTATACCTGGTTTTGTCAGTGTTGAAAGTGTTACATGGGACTGAGTCAGTACTCTTAGCATTTCCAAGACCTTTCAGGACTAACAGACAAGCAAACGAAAGAAGCTCTGGGGGAACTATCTCTGTGATTTATCCAATACAATTATTTATGTTTCGAAGAAAAAATAATAATAACTATATAGATGTGTGTGTTTCGAGGCCTTACTATTTCAGAAAACTTTTTGCGACAAATAAATGGGACTCTAGGGAATAAAACAAATCCAATTATTTAAGTTAGCAAACCAGTAATAGCTGCGCTTGATTTCATGTTTCTGGCTCTTATCATTTAAGAAGGTACATTGGCATGTGTACACACACACACACACACACACACACACACACACACACACACACACACACACACACACACACACACACACACACACACACACACACACACACACACACACACACACACACCAGCTTGCAAATCTAAGGGAGGTATCCCATCCTCATGTAAGATGGAGAATAAGTAGCATCTCTAGATTTAAAAAATCTGGCTCTTATTATTTCTGATATGCTTTGAAACAATCTTTCTATTACATTTATATGATTTTAACATATTTTTAAAATATGTTCTTTCTTAGAAAGAAAAAAAAACCAAAATCAAACAACAACTCTCAAAATATGACTTCATGATAAAATAAGTACTCAGAGAACAATTATTAAAGATATCAGATTATTTTTATCCAGTGTTGGACAATTTGAAGCTGGAACGTCAGGTTAAGTCCAGAGTTGCAACCCATCTAATTTGATTTACATACTGGGATCGAATTGATTTCTACATTTCAAATTGAGTTTATTTGTATAATGATGTATATTAAATCTGGAGACATCATAGATCTCAAGGACAGGAGTAAACCTCCCAAATTTCAGATAGCTAGCTTCTGAGGTTTCAGTATTACACATCTTTAACATTTGCTCAACAAACAAGTATCATCATCATCTTAGAACTGTAGAGCTGGAAGCAAACCTATGGATGATCAAGTTCAGCCCATGTCAAGGAGGCCCAGTGGGGAACTGAATTCCCAACCTCTGCCTCAACAGCCAGATTCCGAAACGAATGAGTTATCCAACAGTAGGCTTAAGCAATGTTTCTCCATCTGATTGGATTTGTGCTTCATGTCGAAATCAATTCTCAAATTTACTTCATCTCATTTCAGAACCCGATTTACCCATTTTGTTTAGATCCTGAGCTAAGCTGTCCGTACGTATGTTCTCCTTTAAGGAGGCCAATTTTCCACTTGAAGATCTGTCCTCGTTTCTGATGATGAGCAAGTGATCACCCTACCTCCTTCCATAAAATCTCTTAGCTGAGGAGGTAATGGGTTTAATTGGTAAATCACTCCTCTCTCATTTTAAAGCAAAATTGTGTGTGTGTGTTTTGTGGGGGGGGGGTCATTTTGTAAAGAAAGGATACAAACCCCCCACACACTGAAGGGCAGAATAGATATGGTATGGCATGTCAGTTCTCTATGTACTTCAGTCCCAGGAGTGAACACTCTGCAACCAGAGAAAGACCTTTGTCTTCAGGCAGGCTTTCCCTTACAGTGGTTCACAGTCTTGGGTAACTCATGTGTTCTTGGACTGCAACTCCCAGAAACCCCGGCCAGCACAGCTACTGGTGAAAGCTGTTGGGGGCTGCAGTCCATGAACACCTGAATTATCCAACGTTGGGAACCACTGTCTGTGACTGGCTATCTGAGAGTGGTTTGCAAAATACTAGCTAGGGCAATTCCAGCAGATTTCTGGGCGTGGTAGTTTGAAAAACCACGAAAAAGCAAAGTGTGCCGCTTAAACCACTCTCTGTGTGGTTCATATATTTTTTAATTATGCAGTCTACACATTACCTCCCCACCCCTAGCAAGCTGGGTACTCAATTTACCGACCTCCAAAGGATGGAAGGCTGAGTCAACCTTGAGCCAGCTCCCTGAGCTTGTCAGGATCAATCTCTGGTCATGAACATAGTTTTTATTGCAGTTTAACCACTGCACCATGACACTCATTTCTCCTGAAAACTCCCCTCATCAGGAGAAAAGCAACCGATAAAGGAGACAAATAAATAAAATCCTATTCCTAGTTCCCACATGGAATCAACTGCTGATTTGTAGGTCAACATTCACAGAAACCCCATGGATTCCATTGACCCATTCTGTTTAGGGCTTGTGATTGGATTTGGTTCAATGGTATCAAATGGAGTCCCTACAAAAGATGGAATTGTGCATCTAGAAAGTGGACTCTAGTCCGTTATTAGAGCATATGCCACAACGATCATCCCATGACTTTTTAAAGCGCTCAAAACAAAACATAACCAAACCAAATAAACAAACAAACCTCTTTGAACTGCATTCTGAATCATCCACATGCTGCTGTTAATCTTTCAGACTTGGCGTTCAGAATCCTGTCTGATCATCCTGTTCACATCGTGGGCTATTGTGCTGTCAGAAATACACTGATGGTATTTCCACAGGGAGATATCCATTCCTATTTGTTCAACCAGAAGGCTGTTGTTGAACAGGTGCGCTCAATAGTCTCCGTGCAATGGAGGACAGGCAGAGATTGGGTGGAGCTACCACTGACAGAGAATTATACATTGCTAATGATCAACAAGATACTTGACAATTGGCAAGACACTGGCAAGATGAGGGATGAGGGGAAACAAATCATTCTCATTGTGTCATGGCAAGGGGGAAATTTTATTATTTATTTTATTTTATTTATTAGATTTCTATCCCGCCCATCTAGACCAAAGGTCTACTCCTCATGAGAAAACAACAAGGTTTTCATTCCTAAGAATCCTTAACTACACTGTACAAAGATGAAAGGAAGAGAAAGCCAAACCAAATAATGCTTCTTGGACCAGTTCTCCTAAAACAGGCTGCTCTCTGAAGAACCAAGTGCCAGACATTTGAAAAGGCAGGAAAATAAACACCCATTCTTTTAGTTCTTATTTCTGTGAAAATATATAGGGTGGGACAGGGGAACAGGGAGTCTATGGCACCGAATCAGGGTCCAAACCAAATGTTCTGCTCAAACAGAAGTATTATAGGAAGTCTTTTGAAATGACAGTTCCATTAGTCACTCTGTTGATCAATACGGCAAAGTAGCTTGGAAAGTCCTCTTGCTGTGCAGTAATCTATAAACTCATAAAATCTGTATGACTCTCGCAGATAGGCAAATCTGTCAGTTTAGCTTTCTCCCACACTCATATTTTGTGGATATTGGTTACATTCTACCCTGCAATTAACTTAAGCAAAACTTTCACTCATTCCTGGGAGGAATCATTTTGCTGATGTCACTTTCTCCTCCATGCAAGTGGTTTAAACTTTGATTTAAAAATATATCTGAAAATAGGAGGGATATAGTACACAAGAGTGCTGAACTTTTGTTTGGATGAGTTCTTCTTTCCATTTTATAATCTTAGATCGTCTTAGAACTGCAGAGCTGGAAAGGACTCTATGGATCATCAAGACTAGCTTGTGTCAAGGAGGAACAGTAGGGAAATCAAACTCCCAGCCTCTGGAGATGCCTAAACCACTGAGCTATCCAGCAGTTTGGGGGAATGACCATAGTGAAAATAAGAGTTGGACCCCTGATGCGGTTATTTAGACATTGGTCCAATTCAACTCAAATGGTGAAAGAGGGGAGCTTATAGACCCACCTGCCTCTGTCACCAGATTCCTTGCAGCTGCAGCCCCAAATCTGAAGGGAAAACTGCTGCTTCCTACTTTTCACAGGATTCCTGCCCATATGTAAAGCTTGCATGTAAGCAAAAGTTTTTTCACTGAAACCACATAAATGGAGGCAAACAAACTTAAGCTTAATCCAGACAAAATATAAGGTCCTGTCAAAAAAAAAAACACCCCAAAAAACAAACACAAAATAAAACACCACAAACAAAACAGCAGAGAGTCAAACTTTGCTGGATAAGGTTCAGACGATGGGGAGGACTCATCACTCTCAACAGAGATGGAGGGAGAGGAGTGGGGAAAGCAGTAGAGAAGCTAGACCGCATATTTGGTTCCTTGGGCAAAGACCATCTCCTGATGATGCAGAACTCATGACGTGGGGAGTGGGTTGAAAAGCAGTTGGACAAAGCATGTAGGTGAGGAACTGGTGAACCTGCAGCTTGCCACCAAGTCCAACCTCCTGGTAGACTTGGAGACTAGCCAAATATCCAGCCCCACCCCGACCCAACAAAGGGCCAAAATCAACACCTACAGCAGAGGCAAGAGGGTTTTGGGAGACCTGGGAACCTGTGAGTTCCCAGCAATACAATCCTTCTCCAAGGGTGTTAGGTGGCTGGGATCAGTGTCAAGGACTAGAGCCCAACCATGCACTATGGATGGCACAAGGCTAGGTGGTAGAACAAGAACTAGACTTGGCAAGGGGCTAATGGAGCCAAATCAGCCCCTCTGTGAACTGCTGGGACTGGGTGTAGCCAGTGCTCAACCTATCTTTGTAATCCCAGTCGGCCCCAAGTTAATAACATCCAGTTCTAGTAGCACTATGAATGTTGACTCTGTGGAATCCATGGCCAAAGAAACCCTCCCCTCCACCCCTGGCCTGAACAGGAGTGGCAGCAGTCAGAGAGACCTTGAGAGAAAAATTAGTGCTCCTTGCTTCACTCTCACTTCTAGATGAGCAACATTGTGGGGTACTTGACAATGCCATTGAGCTGTATTGTTCAGATGAAACAGCCAAAGCTAAAATAAACAACAAATTCAACTGGGTAGTCTTTACAGCCCAGAAATCCCACATGAGTTATCATGTTCTTGAGAATTTGTCTTATCCACAACATGGAATTTTATTTATTTATTTATTTATTTATTTATTTATTTATTTATTTATTTATTTATTTATTTATTTATTTATTTATTTATTTGGTTGGTTGGTTGGTTGGTTGGTTGGTTGGTTGGTTGGTTGGTTGGTTGGTTGGTTGGTTGGTTGGTTGGTTGGTTGGTTGGTTGGTTGGTTGGTTGGTTGGTTGGTTGGTTGGTTGGTTTGCTGGCTGGCTGGCTGACTGGTTAGTTGGTTGGTTGGTTGGTTCCCTGCCTTCCTCCCAACTTGGGACACAGGACACATTATATTGCAATTAATAAATCAAACAATTAAAAATGATGCATTATACAAATCAGGCAGAATCCTGTTGGTGATTTACACATGCATGCATTAAATTGTGTGAATCACTGTGGCAAATGGCTGTTCAATAATGAGGTGCACATAACTTTAGGAACCCTACAGCTGATTTCTTCAGAAGTATATACTGAGGACCTTTCTGTTCAGGCAAGATTTTACTTGGTGACTGGCAGTCTTGAGAGGCTTTTTAAAATTGATTGTTGTGTTCTGTTGCTTTTAGATGTGTTTTTAGTATTGATTTATTTACCATTTTTAATATAATACATGTTTAATTATTTTTAAATATTTTTATATTTACTGTTTTTAGTGTTTAAATGTTGTCTTTTTAATGATGTAATCCACCTTGGGTCCTTTTAAGGAGAAATGGGGGGTTAATTACAATAAACAAACAAACAAACAAACAGTATTGCAATCAATGTTTCATTCGTCAGTGGCAATTTGTCCTAGCTACTTAATTTAAATTACGTAGTTTGCGTAATTACTTAATTTAAATTACGTGTGCACAAATCACAAACAGGATTCTGCCCATCAAAACACAATTTTATTATTATTATTATTATTATTATTATTATTATTATTATTATTATTATTATTATTATTATTATTATTATTATTATTATTATTATTATTATTATTATTATTATTATTATTATTATTATTATTATTATTATTATTATTATTATTTATTTACTGGCCAGGTATGTAAACCATACCTGGAATTTAATATTTAATCATTTATCATATTAAAATTGTGTGCAATTTAAAGCCATTTCAAACAAACGTACTCTAAAAACGGTAATGAAAGAGGAAAAAAGAGACAGAAACATGCAGTATGTTGACCAATGAACACTGTTGCCAAAGGTCTATCTGAACAGGTCTTTTTGTGGTGGCAGATTGACCTCAGAGATTTAGTGGAATTTCTTCACATCTCAAATTCAAAATCTTTCCCCATGACTAGTTGAGCATGATATCCTCTTTTCTTCTTTAAATTCTTGCACAAACTGATTACATCTTTGTTGGTGTTATCTTGAATGAGACGACATTTTCTTTCTGGTCTCACTCAGTCATCACCTTGATTTTGAAATATTAGAGACATGAATTCAGTAGGGGGCATTCAATAGGCTATTGAACTACTGTGGATTTTTAGCTTCTTTAAAGCCCTTTCAAAGAAAAACGAAAGATGTCAGGCCTTTCTCCTCCCCTCATCTACACAGTTGAAGTGGAAAGGTATTCAAATTCTCTCTTTTTTTAAAAAATATGTCTGTCTGCTCTCTTTTTCTCTCCTTTTATGCTTCTTCTTTTTTATGAAATAGCAGCTTAACTTCTTTGCTTGTGACTATAACAAAAAGAGAGGATTTCTGAAAGAAATGGTTATAGCACAGTGGAAGGCTTCACGTTTTAAAAACAAATACATTTTTTTCTGGGGAAAAAAGTTCTTTCTCTGAATATCAAAAAGAACAAGACGTCCCATTGTGGCTCGGCAATGCTCTCAATATCCAGTGGCTGACATTGTCTGCCCCAGTGAATCACAGGGACTTTATTGCTCATATGTAAAGAAAGGAGGTCTTAATTATTATTATAGAATGTGCAGCCTTAACATCTACAGAAAGCAGACAGCATATATCCACTACCTGACTCCCACGTATATCATTTAAAACTCCATCTCGTGCACAGCATTCCCAAGATTAAAAAATTGCCAGTCGCAATATGCTGGCCTCATCCTCTTATAAAGGAGAGAAATGCTAATAGAGTCTTAACCTTTTCAAGTCTACCACTAATTGGCCATCTCTTGAAAGCAGTTGGCTCCATTCAGGGTGAGTGGAGGGACCTTTTTCCTTCAAAGCTTATGTGGCAAGGGAGGTGTCTGGGAAACCTTGCAACTTATGAGTTGCAGCTTTTACGGCAGATGTCCAGTCAAACACTATAGCATTCCAAGGTGTTCATTTCAAGTGTAGCTTGTGTAGCACGGTGTCCTGGGCTTAAATTCTCGCCTTCTTGTTACCTCCACAGTGGTTAACCAGCCAAGAGGGAGGTGTTGATGGTTCACTAGACAAGACCATTTTTAGAGCTTGGGAAAGTGAAGAAAACTGTTAACAAAAGTGGTCAAAGGACTAAAGCAATGCTTGTGTGAGGTGGACAACATTAGGGGCTGCGAAGCTTAGAAAACAGTTGCACAAGGTGACACAGCACGAAGATGTACATAGTTATGTATGGTGAGAATGAGGTGGGTTTTCCTTCTAAAATACTACAATCTAGGGCCATCTACCAGGGCTAAATAGGGGAAATCTGGGACAGATGAAAGGAAGTCATTCACACAGTGGGTAGTTGAATTAGGGAATAAACATAATCATTTTTAGTGAGAATTCCCAACGTGAATGGCTTTGAAGGTACACTTGACAAATTTATGAGGGAAAGGATTGTCAGAAGCTACTAAGTCTGGGACTTTGGGGTTCTTATGTCTCCTATAAGTTTCTTTTGGCAATTTCTGACAGAGAGCCTCTGAAATCTGATTCATTGGTTTAACTCAAGAAAGGCTCCTGGAAATATCAGATTTCTATCCCACTTCCTCTGTTGTATTACCTCTGTTTGACTCATGTATGTAAAATCACCTCAGGCTAATACTCCAACAAATAGTTTGCTTGGCCCAATTGATTGATTGATTGATTGATTGATTGATTGATTGATTGATTGATTGATCCATAAAAATGGATGACCAGGAAAGAGTCTGGGCTTCGATCAGCACTGCAACGTTGCTCCCATAGCTCTTACTGAGAGACTGATAATCTATCAGGGAAGAGTTTCTGGTATGTGTGAGTATTGTGTGAATGGGATGTGAAAGAGGCCTCTTGATACCTTTGTCTTTTGTTATCTTATGAATGAGAGAATAAATGTTACATGAATAGTGTTATAAACCCAATACTTTTGTGCATGTCAGTAGTCTGGCTGGGCTCCCTCTCCTCTCATGATCCCTCTCTACATAATATGAAGAATAGTAACTCTCTGGGGTAAGAGGTTGATCCAAATTTTATTCTTTGGACTGACAGAAACTAATTGCCAAAAAAAGTTGTTATGCTCTAAGTCTATAGCAGTGTTTCCCAAACTTTTGAGAGTCACAACCTCTTTTTTATAATAGCTAAGTAACCAGCGACACTTCCACTGCGTTTGCATAAAAAGGCATTTTTAATGGGGGTAAAGAAAACACATTAAAAATAGATTTTTTTTCAGAATACAATTTTGACTTATTAATATTAATGTAATCATGCATAATTATAGGGGGCTGTAGATCTGCCTCTGCCGGATAATATTTGAGAAGGAAAAAGCGTTAATACACGTTGACGTTTTGGAAACTCTGTTTTGTTTACTTTTTTTTGGAGGTGGAAATTACCCTCCCTTCATGTTGCCTTCTCCCCCCCAAAAAAAAGCCCCTGAGTGAAGAACTCCCCTCAATTCCAAATAAACCTCCTCCCCATTGGGTTCTGCCCAATGCCTCACCCCCTCCCTGGTTTTCCCTCCTCACATTTTTGCCCCTCTTTCCTTCCATCATTCAGCTGGGGCTCAGAGACATCTTCCTGCTCTTGTCCCCCCCTCCCTTCACTGGGCGGCCATTGCATCTAGAAAAGTGGAGGAGCAAAAAGCACTGCTGCTGCGGCAGCAACAATTTTTCAATCCAGCCACCATTTTGGGCGTAGGCATTCCTGCCATGCTCGCCTCATTCAGGCCCCTTTCAGCCAGACCTAACACTCAGGTCCAAGGGGCTGACAATCAGTCCTTCAAAGGGGGATGTGGAACTGCACAGAGAAGTGAGGAAGAGCAGCTGTTTCAGAGCAGATAAGAGTGTTGTGTATGCATAAAAGAACAATCCACCTGTAGGGGTACAGAAATAACTAAGAACTCTAGGTTGCCTCTGTGGGTCAACAGCATTAAAATAAAACATTGCTGTGTGTATCATATTTGATATAATAAATATAAAAATAATTGCAACTAAAAGGGACGTGGTGGCGCTGCGGGTTAAACCGCAGAAGCCTCTGTGCTGCAAGGTCAGAAGACCTGCAGTCGTAAGATGGAATCCACGCAACGGAGTGAGCTCCCCTCGCTTGTCCCAGCTCCTGCCAACCTAGAAGTTCAAAAGCATGCAAAATGCAAGTAGATAAATAGGTACCACCAAGGTGGGAAGGTAATGGCGTTCCGTGTCTAGTTGCGCTGGCCACGTGACTACGGAAGATTGTCTTTGGACAAACACTAGCTCTATGGGTTAAAAACAGAGATGAGCACCGCCCCCTAGAGTAGGACACGACTGGACAAATTGTCAAGGGGAACCTTTACCTTTACCTTAAAAATAGCCACAGCTATCCCCCAGAAAGCACTTTGTAACCCCCCCTTTAGGGTTATGACCCCCCCTCAAGGTTGGGATATTGTGCTCTATAGGGGAAATGGTATGGCTGGAAAACATGGCTGAAAATGGCATAGTTGAAAAATGTACCAATTGGAGACATTATCTGACAATTGCTGGGGAAGCATAAATACCCATCTCTCCAGCTAAGATCCTACGCCTTTTTTCCAGTGGTCTTAAAATGTGCTATCACTATAAACTACATATTTCAGTGTGACTCTTTCAGTGTGATTCTTTAGCACATTAATATTTTATAGGAATAAATCATATGATTAAAGTGTGTCTTAACACTGTCATTCGACCCCTAAGAAGTACTTTGATAGGGTGTGATAAAACTCAGTGATTGCCGTGTTAATCAGTTGTCATTTGAAATACCTATGTTTATTAATGCTACAGCAGCATGTCTACAAATCAGTAAGACGAATCACATGAACTTCAAATGTGTACCTTTCCATGCTGATATTTTGTATATCAGGGGATCAATCTCCTTCTAGAATGGTGGATATACCTGTCTCCACTACTTTTTAAATATACCCTTAAAGCTTTTGCCATACTTCTGGCTGGCATAGCAGTTGATACTATTGTAAATTGCTTCTTTTGCTGGTGTGGTCAAATTCAAAATCATTCCGCTAAAAATAATATTGAACAAGGAGAACCGTGGACTGAAACCTGAGATACTATTAGGTAAGAATGCAAAAAGACGATCCCTGAAGTAAAAAGAATAGAAATACCTAGGTGGATAATGGAAGAAACACTTAAAATTGTAAAGAACAGGTGAGAAACAAAAGTAAAATGTGAAACAGAAGGAAACAAACAGAGGATAACAAAAGAGGAAAAGCAAAAGATCCAAGAAATCAAAGGGAAATTTAAGTCTAGATTAGGAATACTGAATGACCAGTAGGGAAGTACACTATCTGACCAGGATAATATAAAGAGCAGGTGGAAACAGTATACTGAAGACCTATATAGAAGAGATAAAAGGATAACAGATTCCTTTGAAGAGGATTCTATAATGAAGAAGCTGCAGTTGTAGAAAATGAAATGAAATCTGCTCTGAAAGCACTAGGAAAAAACAAATCACCGGGGGAAGATGAAATGCCGATGGAACTATTTCAGACCACAGAGCCTGAATCTGTCAAAATTCTAACAAGAATATTCCAACAAATATGGAAAACTAAACAGTGACTTGTAGACTAGTGATGCTCAATATACATCCCAGTCCCCAAGAAAGGAGATGTCAAGGAGTGTAGTAAATACAGGATTATTGCTTTAATTTCCCATGCAAGCAAAGTGATGCTCAAGGGTGTTGCAACAAAGGCTTTGCCCACCCAGCTCGGAATAAAGAGGCGAGACACATAGGCTGGGTTAAACTAGGGCCACAACTTTATTAATTATTCAACTATTATTTCCCCTTTCATAAGGGGGCCTACAGTAGTGCGAAGCTTATCTGAATCCGGTGTATGTTTTATCCGGACCAGACCACCCAGCAGTGAGTTTTCTGGACCTGAAGCATGTTGTCATCTTCCCAGCATGTCTTTGGCTGCCCAATTGTAGGAATACCCCCAAAGCTTACTGCCTGGGAGAATCCCTTAAATTCCACCTCTTTACATGAACTTGTGGCTCTAAATTCCGGGGGGTGGGTGGGCTGTCTGGCACTCCCCTTTCGTGCCCCATAACGCTTCCCTCTCTCACCTTTGCACTACCCACCATGGAATAGGACTATGTATGCCCAATGCCCACCATCACAGCCAAAAATTTCAGGCCTAAGGCCCCCTTGTAGTCCTGTAAAGATATGTCTTCAGAGACCACTGCATCAAAGCTGTTTTTGACTTATCTGCCCTAGAGGCAGCCTTTACCTTGTATGTAAGGAGCGAGAAATGCACAATGTTCAAGCTGGATTCTAAAAAGGCACTTGAGATCACATTGCAAATATCCACTGGCTACTGGAACGCAACAAAGAATTTCAGAAGAAGACCAGTCTATGCCTTCTTGTCTATAGCAAAGCCATTGACTACGAGGATTATGAGAATCTATGGGTTTTTCTGAAAGAAATAGTTATGCCTTAGCACTTGATTGGCTGGTATGTATTGTGGACAAGAAGCTACCATTATGATAGAATATGGAGAGAGAGAATAGTTTCCTATAAGCCAAGGTGTCAGACTAGGGTGCATTTTATTGCCTTATATGTTCAGTCTGTATGCAGAATATATCATAGGGGAAAGCTGGTTTAGATTCAGATGAAGGAGGAGTGAAAATTGGTGGTGGAAGAAACATCAGTAATTCAAGATATGCAGCTGATACCATCTTACTAACAGAAAGCAGCAATGACATGAAGTGACTATTAGTGAAAGGGAAAGAAGAAAGTACCAAAGCAGGGCTGCAGTTGAATATTAAGAAGGCTAAAATCATGACAACAGAAGAACGACATGACTTTAACATTGACAATGAAGACATTGAAACAGTGAAAGAGTTTGTATATCTTGGTTCAATTATCAACCCAAAAGGAGACTGCAGCCAAGAAATCAGCAGAAGACTGATACTCGGAAAGTAAAGGAACAAGAAAAAATAATCAAGTATAAGAACGTGTCAATAGAAACCAATACCAAGGTCATCCATACTCTTGTATTTCTGACCACCAGGTATGGGTGTAAAATGTGGATAGTGGAAAAAAGCAGTCAGGAAAAAAAATGATATGTTTGAAATGTTGTGGTGGAGAAGACCTTTGCAGATACCATGGACTGCAAAAAGATGAACAAGTGGGTCCAAGAGGAAATCAAGCCTGCACCATCTCTGGAGGAAAAAAAAAGTGAAGCTGTGGCTGTCCTACTTTGGACACATCATGAGAAAAGACAATAATGCTGGGGAAGGTTGAAGCAGCAGGAAAACAGGAAGACAAAGTACAAGATGGATTGATTCCTCAAAGGAACACAGGCTTCAGTTTGCAAGAGATGAGCAGGGCAGTTGAGGAAAGGACATTTGGAAATTGCTGATCCATAGGGTTGCCATAAGTCAGAGACAACTTCATGGTACACGAGAACAACGAAAATTATATTCCTGACAAAATGGAGCATTGTGCTGCCCAATCCTATCCATGTGTACTGAAAGCTAGATGCAATGAAAAGGGTGCAGGACCACCATTTCCATTTCATTGCACCCACAGACAGAGGAAATGGGCAAGACACAGGCAAGAGATAAATGAGTAAAATAATTTTATTGTTGTTATTCAGTTTAGTGAATGGGATCTACAGCATCATTCAATTCATTCCTCATATGTCTTAATTAAAATATTAGTTTCCTGTCCTGTATCAACAGATTCCAGACCTGGATTAAAACATTAAAACATAAATCAGCAATCAGACACAATCCATTAGAATCCTCATCAGTATAAATTCAGCCTAAATAATCAAATCAAATATATGACAACTGAACTACAGTCAAGAAGAGCCCAAAGTTTACATAAATATGCAGGAGATAATGTCTCAATGAGATGAGACTCAGTCGTCATTATTTAGTCGTTTAGTCATGTCCAACTCTTTGTGACCCCATGAACCAGAGCATGCCAGGCCCTCCTATCCTCCATTGCCTCCCGTAGTTGTGTCAATTTCATGTTGGTTGCTTCGATGACACTGTCCAGCCATCTCATCCTCTGTCGTCCCCTTCTCATCTTGCTGTCACACTTTCCTAACATCAAGGTCTTTTCCAGGGGGTCTTCTCTTCTCATGAGATGGCCAAAGTACTGGAGCCTCAGCTTCAGGATCTGTCCTTCCAGTGAGCACTCAGGGTTAATTTCCTTTAGAATTGATAGGTTTGTTCTCCTTGCAGTCCAGGGAACTCTCAAGAGCCTCCTCCAGCATCACAATTCAAAAGCATCAATTCTTCGGCGGTCTGCTTTCTTTATGGTCCAGCTCTCACTTCCATACGTCATGACAGGAAAAACCATAGCTTTGACTATTCCGACTTTTGTTGGCAAGGTGATGTCTCTGCTCTTTAAGATGCTGTCAAGGTTTGCCATCGCTTTCCTCCCAAGAAGCAGGCGTCTTTTAATTTCATGGCTGCTGTCTCCATCTGCAGTGATCATCGAGCCCAAGAAAGTAAGATCTGTCACTGCCTCCATATCTTCCCCTTCTATTTGCCATGGGACCAGTGGCCATGATCTTTTTTTTTTTTTTGATGTTGAGTTTCAGGCCATTTTTTGCACTCTCCTCTTTCACCCTCATTACAAGTTTCTTTAATTCCTCCTCACTTTCTGCCATCAGAGTGGTATCATCTGCATATCGGAGGTTGTTGATATTTCTTCCGGCAATCTTGATTCCGGCTTGGGATTCCTTCAGTCCAGCCTTCCGCATGATGAGAATCAGTACTGCTGTGATATTCTGGCTGGATTTCCCATAATAGTCAATGTGAAACATAAATCTTTGGACTTGTGATTCTCTACGTGAGTTCAAGAGTAGAAATGAGGCAATTTCTGAAACAACACTTTAGGATTCGGACCAAATGTGGGATCCATACATCTTCAAATCTGATCGTGTGTAAAGGTGTACTTTATATGCTGCATCAAGGAAGACATTCAAACTTATATGGCAGCAACTTTAAACTGAACACAATATATCAAAGCAGGCATGGGATTGATTAAAATTGTAGGCACCTGAGGAGTTATTAAACCATCATGTATCATACAGAGAGACAAATCACATTCATTTGGCTATTTAACTATACCCTATGATAGTATTTGAGGGAAATGGGTTACAAGAATTCTAACGCACAGCCAGAATAGCTGCTTATACTCCTCTAATTCAATAACAATGTTGATCTCATATAAAGCTCAAGTGTAAGACTGAAAAATGTACCCAGTTATTGCCGGCCATCCTATAATCTTAAACGTGATGGAGATATTTACTTTAGCCTTGACTCTGTCCCTGTGGTTTACATTTAGGATGCTTTTAAAATCACAGCTAACAACTGGAAGAGGAAACTCAATCACCTAGCTCGCTTCAATTTTGGTAGAAAGGATACACGAATGACCTTATAGAGATGGGCTTTGTGGGGAACATTTATGAGCTATCAGATTTGTATCTGTTTGGGATGAAGGCAAAGAGGTTAGATTGTTCCTATTACACTCCAAAGCAAGGATCCCAATATTGATTTACTATTAGCTTTTCTGTTCACCAGCTGGATACTCTGATAAGAAAGCACAACACACTTTTTCATGTTTAGTAGCATATTACTGGATTAGTACATTTGTACTGTAAAATTGAAACAGGTTTTATTCTGAAATCTCTTTTGTGAAGCAGGTCATGTATATGTGAATTTTATGAGTTCAGGGGAACTAACTGGTCCATAGACTCTCAGTTTCTTAGGACTGCCAATTTCTCAGCACAACTAGATTGACAGGAAATGTAAAATAAATGTGTATCCTTGAAGTCAATGTCACAATGAATTTGCGCAATCAGCTTGTGCAATAATATTTCTGGGAGAGACAGAGGATTGTTGTGAACTGTGTGTGATTCCCTGCATTGCTGGCATTGTAATGCATACATCCCACCCCCAGGTGTCACTAGAGTTCTTTTTGCTTCATCGTTAACTTCAGCAGTCGCAGAGAAAGCACACATACCCAACATGGTCCCTCTAGCAGTGTGGTTCCCATCCTTGGGTCCCCAGATGTTCTTGAACTACAACTCCCAGAAATCGTGGCCAGCACGGATAGTGGAGAACGCTTCTGTGAATTTTAGTCCAAGAACATCTGGAGACCCAAGGTTGTGAACCACTGCTCCAGGACAACTCACATCAGGTCCACACAGCATAATAAACAGGAACTGTATGAGTTTTTGGTCAAAGTAATCTGGAAGGCCTGCAGTTGTGAAAGATTACTGTAGGCTATCTGGTGATAACTTCAAAAATGCATTAATATCTGTGGGAAATATGAAGTCTGTTCTGTAAGGACTTGGGGAGCTGTCTGGGTTTTTTTTCTGCCCTCCCATCCTGGTTTTGTCAGACAAGGGATCAAGGAAACCCAGCTTCACTGTATCTTGAAATGCAGGCAGAGCTGCACACATCCATGTCTTATCCCATTTAAAGGTCCAGTGGGAACAAACAAATGGGACGTGGTGGCGCTGTGGGCTAAACCTCAGAAGCCTGTGCTGCAGGGTCAGAAGACCAGCAGTCGTAAGATCGAATCCACGTTACGGAGTGAGCGCCCGTCACTTGTCCCAGCTCCCGCCAACCTAGCGGTTCAAAAGCATGCAAATGCGAGTAGATTAATAGGGACCACCTCGGTGGGAAGGTAACAGTGTTCCGTGTCTAAGTCGCACTGGCCATGTGACCACGGAAGATTGTCTTCGGACAAAACGCTGGCTCCGTGGCTTCGAAACGGGGATGAGCACCACTCCCTAGAGTCGAACACGACTGGACAAAAAAAAATGGTCAAGGGGAACCTTTACCTTTACCTGGGAACAAACATCACTATATCGCAACGACACTATGATGCAGTGTGACGCCATCCTAAAGGCCTTGTTGACAAATAGGTGACTGTCCTCACTTTCAGAAAACTCTTTGTCACTTCATGGATACCAAAACGACCTTGTGCAGATAAGCGAGTTGGAAACCAAGATCATAGGCCTCTATGATTCTCCAGAGTAACGGAGATGCTTGCTTCTTCTTGACATCAGACTGATTTATTCTTTAGTTTCTTGGATTTAGCCCCCACCACCATGTCTTTCTGAAAATAGAAACAACATCTGTTCATCTTTTTTTTTCATAAGCAGCAAATTCAGTTTGCAAGAATTCTCAAGGTAATACATGTGGGCTGAAACTCTTGTTTCTTAGCACTACAGTAGGCCCACTGAATCTGTGGGGATCCATCTCTTCTATTGATTCAAACGGGGCCAGTCTGCTTGTGATTTACTGTGCAAAAAAATAAGTTGCAACCAGAGTAGGTCCATTTGAATTAATGGTAGCTTACAAAGAAGTTGACCCCCCCCCCATCCAACTGATTCTATGGACCTAGTGCAACTTATTATGCTAAGCCACTGGTTATCAGCCAACATCTTGGAAGTAATGTCCATGTGTGTGTTCTTCCACAACTCTGGAATGTGATTCCTCTGAAAGCTGGAAGGTATTCAAAGTACCAAGGTGTTCAGCTTCTAACAACCTCCTTACCAATCCTGGGCTATAAGTTCTTAGATCACATGTTCTGCTTTTAAACCCAACTTTTCCAGGAGAAGATAAAGACAGAAGGGCAGTTGGTTACTTTTTCCCTTTTTCTTTTGACACTGCAATTTTCCCAAGGAACATAGGAAGGGCTACATACTTCCAATTTCTCTCCCCTGATGCCCCCTCCCCAAAAGACTAACACTATAGAAAACTGAAGTTGTGAAAAAGAGCAATGTAGTTTGAAAATTAAGCTAGAGAACCATATTTGAGGAGTATCTATATCTCAGTTTTTCAGCACAGTAAAAACCCTTGGAATTGATGAATATTTGCAGTGCAAAATCTATGCCGGTATGGGTTGCAATGTAATAATTGCTATATAAAATCCATGCTTTCAGCATTTGGACACCTACATTTAGCTACCTATAGATGTGCTAAATTGTGAGTCTCTGAGTAACTGTAAGCAATCTGCTATGATCAGTATGCACCATCCCACGGATAGTTTAGAAACCTCATTCTGTCTTTTCAATACTGTATATTGGTTCAGCATGAGAAGGCTGCAGAGAGACAATTTAATTTTAAAAAAAATCTGGACCTTGGCTCCAGTTTAGCATACAATTTGGACCGATCTTTTAGGAATATATGCATCCCTGGCACATGGTTAATCTCAAAAGAATAACCACACGAGCTTTCCGACTGCAGCTTTTTAGCCGTCAACGGCCTGCTGCTTTAATTAATATTTTCACAACCCCCCAAGACAGTCTGCCGGCACAACAATGGATTAGAACAGCGGCAAAGCCCAGTTTCAGAATAATGAGAAATACCCAGGCTGTAATGAATAAGAAGGTAATAAAAATGTTAAAACTTCTTAATCCTTTTTTTAAAAAAAAAAACACAATCTTTTTTTTTTAAAATATTCAGCCAGAGTAATTAATTGCCAGACTCACACGTGACAAATCTAGACTGTAGACTTAGTTCATATTTGGGGGTTTTTTTTCACCCTCCTCTGTTTGACAGCATGCCCTGGAAAATGTGAGGTCTTTAATGTTCAATCACTAAACCAGCTCATTACTACTGCCAGTTATCTGTGTCCAACTGCCCCCAATAAGAAATCCCTTAAAAGTGGAAAGCAAATAATTTCCTTACAGAATCCATATCAAATGCAAGGGAGCAAAGGATTACTCATGAGCAGGCAAGCCACAGATGAGGAAAGTGTTTAATTAATGAAAAATTTTCCCTGCCACTGTCGTACACAAGAGGGTTTCAGTCAGTGCGCAGGAACCATGAATGTAATTTTTCACTTATTTTGTACTTACAGGTGAGAATGAAGCATTAATTGGTATATCAAGGGTGAGAAAATGTGCAAGCATTTTCGAGTGGGATGCAAGTCCACTTTCAGGCACAATTCAAAGTGCTGTATTTGACTTCTAAAGGCTTCAACAACTTGGGTCCACATTATCTGGAAAAAAAAACTACATTTCCCTTCATGAACCTTCCTGGGATTTGAGGGGAGGTCTTTCTTTCAATCCCACCACTTACATAGGTGTGTTTTGTGGGTACATGGGAGAGGGACTTCTCTGTTACTGCTCCCAGACTTTGGAACTCTCTCCCACAGGAGACCAGGCTGGCCCCATCTTTGCTGTTGTTCTGGCGGCCGGTGAAGACCTTTATTCTCGCACAATCTTTTTTTTAGTATCTGGCTGCCTAAAAAGGAGGCTGCAGGTTTTTTTCCCTCTCCCTTCTAGATTTTATATTGTTCACTTTAATATTGTAAGGCACCTTGGGTTCTCTTGAGGAGAAAAATGGGAAATAAATAAAAGATTGCTGAATAGCTCAGTGATGCCCTGATCCATTCCAGTCGGGCTTCAGGTTGTGCCATGGTACGGAAACAGTATGTGCAACAGTCTTTGGCTGTGTTTCAAAGGGCCAGAGGGCCTCACAGGAAATCCACTTACACAAGAGAAAGGTGCCAAACCACAACCCTTTATTCTGTAGGTGCACATATGACACCAAATGTGGGGTGTCTGGATGCTCAGACCCCTTTCTCTCCAGGCTCCTCAGCCACAGTCTGAGAAGAACAGTTGGCAACTGGTTCATGCCACCTTCCTGTAGCCACATTTTAAGTTCTGCTCCCTCTGGGTTGGGGGGTTTGTCTTGGCCCACCATCTGAGGGCTTGATACTTGTTGCCAAAGCCATTTAAGCAGCCTCTTTCCTCTCCATCATTGTTTCTATGTTGGCATTTGTGTGACAGGGAACCCCAAAGTTTTAACTCAGCTGACAGGTTTCACCTCTGTGTATGAAACATTAATAGTCTAATAAGTATATGAGCCTCCCTTGTCTGAAGATTGTATTCTTTTTGAAAAACTTAACAGGAATGGATTAGTTTTTAAAAGTAACATTCTCAGCCCTGTTAAACTGCTGCATTTAGTGTCACAATTAGTTTGTCACTGAGATTGCATGCAAAAGCACAGTTAGCATTCTGTTACAGCTGTGAATTCTAGGAATAATCGACACCACCAACAGGCAAACTATGCCAGCCATCTGACTTTTTTCACCTTATTTATTTATTTATTAATCTGATTTATACCCCACCCATCTGGTCTAGAAGACCACTCTAGGCGGCTTCCAACATCACACAAAGCAGTAAAAATAACACAAAATATTACATAAGTCATAAAATAACAAATACAATACGAAGGCCAATAAGAAATAAATAAAGGAGAAATGAAAAAAGATCAGATATTAGCTGGAGGGAAGGCCTGAATATACAGCCATGTTTTTAATTGACTTTTAAAGGCACTCAGCATAGGGGCCGCGCGAATCTCCGGAGGGAGGTTGTTCCAGAGGCGAGGAGCCACCACCGAGAAGGCCCGGTTTCGCATCTTTTCCTTCCGGGCTTCTCTCGGCGTCAGGCCCCTCAGCCTCACCTCCTGACTCGCACGAGTGATCCAGGTAGATCTTGGTGGGAGTAGGCATTCCTTCTGAGCAAACCCAGTTTTCTATATAAATTTATGTGGCACCCCATGTTTCCCTGAAACATAGTTTGAAATTCAGAATTTTTAAATAGGAAAGAGAGTGGATTCAGGTCCAGACAATAAGACTCAAAAGATCTTAACAGCCATAGAGAAAACATGTCCTGTTGATACTGAAAATAAGATTTTAGCACATTGAGTTGTATATGTTGTTTTTCTTTAGATTTGTTTTTCATGCATGATAATTGTTAAATAAAATTAATTAAAAAAGAAAATAAGATATGAGAGAAATGATTATCTATTTCACAGTATGTATCTATGCATGTGCATCAATTGATCTAAAAATAAATAATGTTCACTTCAAAAGATGGAGATGGCAATTCAAACAACAGCTGAATGGACTCTGTTTACCTTGTGGTTGTTGTGGGTTTTTCTGGCTCTTTGGCTGTGTTCTGAAGGTTGTTCTTCCTAACGTTTCATCAGTCTCTGTGGCCGGCATCTTCAGAGGACAGCAGTGCCCGAAAACCCACAACAACCATTAGATCCCAGCCGTGAAAGCCTTTGCGAATACATCTGTTCACCTTGTTCCACAGAACTGAGGTAAAACAATCAGGATTGTCTCTTCTGTCACTGCTTTTATATTTATCACAATAGAATGGCTTTCAAACAAAGCATGTCACTATTCCTCAATGCACCCTCTCTTGCAAAAGGGGTGGAAGGATAAGTAAAATAGGACCCACAAATAATTGTATAAATCATTAATAACAACAATACAGTGTTTAGCTGCCCAGAATTGGTCACAAAAGGGGTATTTCAAATAGATACAGACATTGAAATCAAGTGGTGTTTATCTCTTGGCATCTGATATAAATCTTGATAACCAATATCTCACATTATAGTAATCAGGTAAGGTTTAAGGACATAATCTTGGTTTGATCGTAGTAACCTACTCACAGTATACCATTGACTCCCAAACTGGTGAACACACCCATGAAATGAGAGGGAGAAAACATGAAAATAGGGCATGAAATTCAATACTATTTATTGTGGCTTTCCTTCCAGTATGCAGGCAACGTTCCCACCAATTTCCTTCCATCTTTCTTTCTTTGCCACCCCACACACCCCCTCTGGAAACTCTGAAGTTTATTCAAATGTACTGAATAAAATTATTTGCGAACAATTTGTGAATAATTTTATTTGTCAAAATGAACACCCCAGGTCAATAGGTTTTCCTGTCCCAGTGGGTACAGGACCTGATTACGACCTTGTGTGCCAGGTTTGCCACCCACCAAATCAAAACCCAAATTTCTGCAAAAAAATTAAAAGTCAGCAATAGGCATCGAAAAACTTAAAAGGGCAAAGTGGCTGCGAAGGACCGATGGAGACCTTGGCAGTGGCAGCGACAATTACGGTATGGGGGTGTCAACGGGGGGTGGAGTGGGGGTACTGCTAAGTAGGGAGAGGAAGGGCGTGGGGGTAGGCTGTAGGGGTGGGTGGCTAGGGGGTGGCTGCCTTTTGGCCTGCCGATCAGTTGATCAGCGGGCTGGTAGACAGAATGGAAAAGCCAAACAATGGCACTTTTTTTCTTCTTCGTATGGGGGGAATGAATAAAAATGGTGAAATATTCACCCCTTCGTATTCATGGGGGTCTCTGGAACTTACGAATATGAAGGGATGAATATTTAACGAATCAGTGATTTTAGATGAATATCGCGATCCATTTTTTTATTCGTCCCCATGTCTAGAACAAACCAATTTCAAAGCCCCACCCCTCTTGTGAATGCCCGCTCGGCTTCCTTGTCCCATCTCCTCCAGGTCCTGTCTCCAAGTGGCCACTCGCTGGAGCTGGTGGGCCTTTGAAGCACTCAACTCCTGTTTGGCTTTAATATAAGCCAGCACAAATTGCTGAACGGGTGTTTCATGCCCATCTCTAGTAACAGGGATATATCAATAATGGCTTATCTGCCATGACTGATTTTCTTATTGTGAAGTTCCTAGTGATAAGCCTCTAATTCGTTCCTCGATTCCTTGGAAAGCAGTTTGAAAATGAAGTTGATTCAACAAAAGATGGTACCCTATCAGGTTTGAGTCTCTACTTCTCTGGGAGTATTATGCTGAGGGCTGCCTATTGATGCTGGAGACAGAAAAAAATAACCCTGCAACTATATGTGGTTCTTATTTGTCATCTTTCATCGTGCTGTGAATCACATTAAATTATTGAAAAGCAATGACGTTATCAAGCTCAGTTGCGCTAGACCACCATCTGTTCCATTTTACAACCCGTGAAGAAAATGAAGTAGTATATCTCATCAGCATGGAATAAAGTAATGTATTTACTGCAGAGAGTTTTCATGGCAATATGAGACTTCTGAGCAGGCAAAGGTGCCATTATAATTAGTTTTTCTAATCTTAAGAATTCTGTTCCCACTTTGATGATTTATTATGCAAATCAAATCTTTGTTTCTGGAAATTTTTCTTATTAACTGGAAATGAATGAATCAATCAATTTCATCTCCGCGTCCCCATCATGTATCTTTATACAATAGGGACTTGCTTCAGATTTCAACAAATTCCTGTCCAGAACTGAATTGTGATGGTTCAGACAAATTGGGAAGATGTCTGAATGAAAGTCAAGCTCCTCCAAAATTGACCCAATTGGAATCTTTAGATTTCGAAGTGATACAAACATTTTTGGCTTTCCAATCATCAATACTTCCCCCGCCCCCCGTGCTTTCCATATGAGGAAAATATCAAGATGGAGAAGAAGGAGAGGAGGCCATACTCATCTAACTTCAAATTCTAATTACCATAAATGGTTTTTTGTGGAGTGTGTGAAACCTGATTGATTGATTGATTGATTGATTGATTGATTGATTGATTGATTGATTGATTGATTGATTGATTGATTGATTGATTGATTGATTGATTGATTGATTGATTGATTGATTGATGCAGCATAAAAGAGGCAACGTCTTGGGTCGGGGGACAGATCTTTGCGTTCCCAGTGGGTGGAAGCTTCTGATGGCACAGATATGAGATAAGAAAGAGCAGGAGGGATGACTAAAGTTTTTTTTCCTGGGCATTTTCCTGTAGAAATTGTCATGAAGAAAATCTGAATAAATGGGTGCTCATGCTGAGTGAAACTTGAATAACTGGCTAAGCTAACAACCCACAGCATAGTGGGTGAAAGGAGATTTGGTGATGTCTGGGTTGGTGATAAAATGCAACCAACAGTTATACCAATTGCTTGTACCCAGTATGGGTTGACCTTCAGCAGAAATGTTGACACGTGAAGAGTTTTCCTTGACCTGGAAGGCTCACCGCCAGCCTACACTGGGATCCCCTCCCTTTTGGGCCCTGCTTTGTTACTACCAGAGTCCGTGTAATAAATGGCTGTGGAATAGCAACTTGGTGCTCCATTACTTGCCTTGTTCCAAATGGAATGATGAGTGCAAGAGTATGGACCCACAGGCTCTGATCTCACTCCTGTCAAAGGGCCGCAAGTTGGAAAGAAGCCCATCTAGTTAACCCTAGCAAATGAAGAAAATCCATTGTTAAAAAATTCCTGAAAGATGAGTATCCAATATCTGATCTGTGTTTAAGAAACCAGCAAGGAAGGAAAACCCACCACCTTCGATGCTAGTCTCTTCCCAGCATTTAGTCAATATTTCTTCTATTGTCTTCGGAACCCATTAATTTGGGAACTATCTCTGAAGCTGCAGAAAACAAGCTTATTCCATCTTCTATGTGACAATCCTTCAAATATCATCGACTCAGAGGAGTGGACTGCCGACATTGTAAGTTTAGTTTTGTGTGGATTCTGCAACAACACGAGACTGGGGAACTGAAATCTCCCATTCTGGTCCATGCATAGCATAGGCATCCTTCAGTCTCGAGAGACTATGGTAACATGCTCTGAATCGAGGAGTGTCCTCTCCAGAGCATGAAGCCCGGGTAAGGTAATATGGAGGATAGGCTGTTACCCAATCAGCAGATCCCCCCTCTCCACATTGCTGAAATGGTCCAATGGAAAGGCAAGGGCCAATACAACTGGTTCCAACAATGTCACAGGAGTTGGCAGAATGACACATGCTGCCTTCGGGACTCCAGCTCCGGATTTTGCCTTGAGGTTAACTCCTGAAGCCTTTTCCATGAGAATTAAAAGAAAAAGACATTTTAAGAAGCAAGGACTCTGATGCTCCAAAAACGACCAGCTAGACCTGCTTTTTTATCCTCCCCTGGCAATCCAAGCTCATCAGGGCACTTGGGGTAAAATGCAGAAGTATTTCAAGGAGACTTTTCTGGAGCAAGTTTGCTTGAACATTACTAAGTTTGTGCAGACTGCTAGAGATAATTTGCAACAGCGGCAGCAGCAACAACAAAAAGAGACAGGTAGGAAATAGAGGCAATATGTCTGTTTTACAGTGCAACACAGAAGTGAGAGTTACACTGAGTAACTTGCACTGATTCATTTATATAGCTTACAGGAGTTTAGCAAGGACCTGATTTAACAATACAGTGCAGACAAGGGCCTTGGGGGGGGGATAATATCCAAAAGTCCACACCAGATCTATCTGAACAAGGAACAGAGAATATGGCTCCAGCCCTTCATTGCTTTGCTGATGCACCTCTTTGTCACAAAAAAGGAGCAGCTCATGAGGTTCAGTCTTGCAGATCAATCTTCTTCTTTCCATGAGTTTATCAATGCAAACCAGCCGTGATCAGGTTGCTGATGACTCGCCTTTTCTGCAATTCCTGTAGGTTTTGTTTCCCATAAGCAAGGGCAGTGCCCATTTAGGACCAACACCAGCACACAGGACTGGTCCAACTGTGAGCCAAAACCGAGACAGCCATCTTAGGCAGCAAATGGTCCTATTGTGGAAGAGCAGGAACTTGATCAGTGTTTGCTGTGCTGCTGCTGCTACTGTGCTTTTATGACCAGGCTCAGGGAGGGTTACATTTTGGATAGTCGACCTCTTTTACAAATTAAGATGACTGCCTTAAGATAACGTCTTACAACAGCAAAGCCGTACATTAATTATGGCACTTGGGTGACGGATGGAATTCTCTCTTTTCCTCGTAAATCATTATCATTTTAGAACTGCAGAACTGGAAGGGACCCTATGGATCATCAGATCCAGCCCCTGTCAAGGAGACACAGGGGGAGAATCTCACTCTGCAGCCAGAGACCTAAGTCACTGAACTATCCAGCTTTCCTGTTACTTTATACTGTTCCTGGAGGGCCCCCCCCCCATGTTCTGGTGTTTGGAGAGACAGAAAAAAGAACAGCCTTTCTATACATTTTCTATTCACAAATTGGAGAGTCAATGTGGTGTAGTGATGGACAAGGACTCAAGAGACATGGGTTAAGATCCCCCTTGGCCATGGATACTCATGGGGTGTGTTAGATTAGATTAGGCACCCTTCAATCTCGAGAGATTATGGTAGTGTGCTCTGTATGGAGGACTTGGAACAGCATCTAGTGTGGCTGAGAAGACCAATTTGAGAGTGACAATCTCTTCCACATTGAAGACAAATACAATCTGTCCCCTGTCCAGCTCCCTTGTTTTGCTGGTTTTGGGACTTCTTCTTTGCCTCGGCATGCTGGACAAGGATCTCTTCAAATTGGGAGAGGCCATAAGGCACCACCTGCCTCCAGGCTGAATGCTCAGATGTCACAGTTTGCCATCTGTTGAGGTCCATTCCTAAGGCCTTCAGATCCCATTTGCAGATATCCTTGTATTGCAGCTGTGGTCTCCCTCTGGGGCGATTTCCCTGCACTAATTCTCCATACAGGAGATCTTTTGGAATCTGGCCATCAGCCATTCTCACAACATGCCCAAGCCAACATAGATGGTGGTGTTTCAGTAATATATACATGCTAAAAATTCCAGCTCATTCTAGGACTACTCTATTTGGGACTTTGTCCTGCCAGGTTATCACCAAAAATCCGTTGGAGACAACGCATATAGAAGGTGTTCTGCTTCCTCTCCTGCCATGTACAAAGGGTCCAGGACTCACTGCCGGACAGGAGTGTGCTCAGGACACAGGCTCTATAGACCTGGATCTTGGTGTATGCCGTCAGCTTCTTATTGAGCCATGCTCTCTTTGTGAATCTAGAGAACTCACAAACGGTGTGTGTGACAATGGTAAAAGCATATAGAAAGTATGGAGACAGGCTTTGTCAGAACTCTCCCTCCCAGTCACCATTGCAAGTCTTGGAGAATTTTGTAATTCCTGTAGTTCACAGAAGCATTTCTCTCCCTACTCATCAGAGGCATGGTGTAGGAACCACATGCAGTTAGAGAGAGAGTTCTACCTCCTGCTCCTTTGGGACCTTCACATCCATAATTTGGCCTGTGGTGTTATCGAGATGGAAGTCCATTAAATAGGGAAGTCACCATAGGTCAGATGCAACTTGATGGGGCATAAGAACGATATTCACAAACTAAACATAATTTTACAAACTGGAATCATATATCCCTTCTTTCTTCTCTCTCTCCATTCTTTTATCCCAAAACTTTGCAGTCCCCCCTACCTTTGTAGAACATCACCTTTAGTAAATCAAATGAAACCCATTGCCAGTATCAGGGCTCATGATCTGAAAGCCATCAGGTGGTTATTTTCTGAGAACTCATTCAGATACTTCCTAATATGATGACTTAGCAGGAGAGGGTGCAATTCAACATCATAAGCATCTTTCCCTCCTTTAACTTCAGTACTGCTCACTCCCAGGATGTGGTTCACTGTTTTTGTTGTTGTTTAGTCCAGTGGTTCTTAACGTGGGCGATAATGCCCCCCAGGGGGCGATTTCATTTTTCAGGGGGGCGGTAGAATGAAAAGGGGCGGCGTGGGGGCGCTGGAGCAGAAGGGGGGGCGGTAGGGGGCGCTGGAGCAAGCCAAAGCTGTTAAGATGGCTGCAGCCTTTTTACAGTGTGCATGAATATATATTTTCCTCCAATCTTAATTTAGTTTCAGAGTTTTCATTTTGAAATTTTTAGTTCCTTCATTGTGGTTTGTTTTTATGCCCTTTTTATATTTCTTTTTGCATCTTAAAATTCACTTGCAGCTAAATCATTAAATGTTACTTTTTGGGGGTATTTCATTTTCTTGGAATTGAATTTTGTTTTCAAGGGTCATTGGATTTAAGTGTAATAAATAAATAAATAAATAAATAAATAAATAAATAAATAAATAAATAAATAAATAAATAAATAAGAAAGAAAGAAAGAAAGAAAGAAAGATATCATCACCGCGGGGATGGGGGCGATGATAACTTCCTCAATGGCTCAAGGGGGTGTTTCTTTCAAAAAGGTTAAGAACCACTGTCATTTAGTTGTGTCCGACTCTTTGTGACCCCATGGGCCAGAGCATGCCAGGCCATCCTGCCTTCCACTGCCTCCAGGAGTTGGATCAAATTCATGTTGGTAGCTTTGATGACAGTGTCCATCCATCTCGTCCTCTGTCGTCCCCGTCTCCTCTTGCCTTCACACTTTCCTACTTTCCTAACATCAGGGTCACTGATAGATTACAGTGGTGCCTTGCTTAATGACATTAATTCGTTCTAGTGAAATCGCTGTAGAGCGAAAACGTCGTAAAGCGAAAATAAAAACCCACTGAAATGCATTAAAACCAGGTTAATACATTCCAATGGGCTAAAAACTCACCGTCCAGCGAAGATCCTCCATATGGCGGCCATTTTCGGTGCCTGTATAATGAGGAATCCATCCCTAAGCACAGCGGGGAGCCATTTTGAGCACCTGGCGGCCTTTTGAAAACCCAACGATCAGCTGTTTTGATTGTTGTAATGCAAAGAATCGGTTCCTGAAGCAGGGAACCGATCTTCGCAAAGCAAAAAACCCCATTTCGAACATCGTTTTGCGATCACAATTGCGATTGCAAAAACATCATCGTGAAGCGGATTTGTCGTAATGCAGGGTAATCGTTAAGCGGGGCACAACTGTATATGAAATAATAGCAGTTTCAGAAAATGCAGCCATGTTAGTCTGTGCAAACATTTTTTTGCTCTTGCCTGTTATCTGTTTTCTGTCTCCTGTAGATATGTTTACCATAGAACTTAACATCAAACATAGTAGGTCATAAATTACTGCATGTGAGATGTAATAGCACACCCAAGATTCTTAAAGCCAATGAATGTTTTACTTGTGATTTCTGTATTACTTGTGATTTCTGTATTTCATTCTGCATTTCATTTTTTTTTCATATGTCTGATCAAGTGGACTTGTCCACGAAAGGTCACATTGAAATCTAATTGTCTTTAAGGTGCCACATATTTTTCTCTTGTTTTGTTTCTTTGGGTTTTATCTGAAAATGATAGGTTCCTAATGGCTCATAGTAAAAACATCGATCTTCTGTGCTACAATCCTAGTGGCCTTCTGGTGTCACCTGATTTCAGCTAGGATTTACGGTACTGCTGTACCTTTGTATCAGACAGCAGGGCAAACATTTTGTGCTTGGAAAAAGAACCCACACCGTGGCTTTTGCCACTAGAGTTGCAGAGTTTCTTGACCTTTGATGCTCTTTAGTGATTCATTCGTTCTTGCGTTCCTTGCAATACAGGGTCTCAAGGCAGTTTACAAAAATCATTTCTTTAAAAAAGAATCCCAGATATAGCCCAAAGGTGTGTAGTTTTATTCACAAAGCACCATGAAATATATTATCATACTGAGACAGGTATCAGATTAAAAACAATTTAAAAGCATATGCAAAAAAAGGTAAAAGTAAAAGCTTTTTACTTAGGAGCCAGTTGCTAAACGCTACCTAAATTGAATGGCCTTTGCCTGTCACTGGGGGGATAATGGGTCCCTGGACCTAGTAGTGCTTGGAAATGAGTTCCACAAACTAGCAGCCACTGAAACAGTCCTCTCCTAGAATAAGATGCCATGGCCATCCAACAAACCCATTATCTGCAGAGCCTCATGGTGCAGTGGTTAAACTGCTGAACTGCAGCCAAAACTGTGTTCATGACCCAGGGCTCAATCCCAGCTCAAGGTTCACTCAGCCTTCTCTTCCTTTGAGGTTTGTAAAATAAGTACACAGCTCATTGGGGGGGGAGCGCAATGTGTAATCTGCATAATTAACTTGTAAAATGCCCAGAGAGTGCTTTAAGCGCTATGAGGTGGTACATAAGCAGCATGCTTTGCTTTGCTCTGCATACAGATCATTACTGTAGCAAATCGGTACCATATACTCACATATTACTATGTTTGGGTTTTAAATGTATTTTTTGACCATTTTAACTAATTGTTTTAATTGTGTTGTGTGTTTAATTTGTGTGTGTGTTTGTGTCATAGTTTATTGTGATTTTAGTCAGTTTGTTTTTTAATAACTTGTGAGGGTCCCTTAATAGGTAGAAAGTTGGCACAGAAATGTAAATCAATCATTCAATAAAATGCAGTAAAGTGAGATGGAGGCCCTCCTTCAGCCCTCCTTAAGGACCAAGTTTAATTTTTGAGAGTTCCTACCGTTAGAAGGCCTATCACAGGAACCCCTAAAAGGGTGGGATCAAAAATAACAGCATATTCAACTTAAATCTCTTCCTGCAGTTAACTAAGTACATCAGCCTTTCAGAATGAGAGTGTAATGGGGGAACTCATACAACACCTGGTAAACTGTTGTACAGAGATACCGTGGAGAACAATTGTGGCCATCTGGGGCTAGACTGGATTCCAAGGTATACAATTTTCTATCCTTTCTCTAAGGTGCTGTCTCAGAATTAACACACACTTTAATATGGCATTTTGTTGTTTAGTCGTTAAGTCGTGTCCGACTCTTCAGGACCCCATGGATCAGAGCATGCCAGGCCCTCCTGTCTTCCACTGCCTCCTGGAATTGGGTCAAATTCATGCTGGTTGCTTCAATGACACTGTCCAACCATCTCATCCTCTGTCGTCCCCTTCTCCTCTTGCCTTCACACTTTCCCAACATCAGGGTCTTTTCCAGGGAGTGTTCTCGCTTCTTGCCAGGGGCGTGTTCCTTCAGCTGTGGAAATTATACCAGCTACAGCCCTACCTGGACGAGCAGAGTCTCATGACAGTTACACAGGCACTGGTAACATCTCACATAGATTACTGCTTTTTTTAAAATTTTATTTTTTTATATAAGGGATGACAGAAAGGAAAAGGGAATTGGAATTGATGAGGAACAGGGGAGACAATAACATATTTCCATCCGTTCTGTACCTATTGCCATATCAAGATTTTAAGTTATTCTTAAATGATTCAGTCCACTTGTTAAATAGATCCCATCTTTCTGTTGCCTTTTGCAAGGGATAGTCCTTCATGACTTCTGTTAAAATGTCCATTTTGGCTATTTCCCGTATCTTTTCAATAAGATCTTCTTATCGTTGGTCTTTTCCAATTTTTAGCATATAGAATTCTGGCTGCTGTAACTATGTATATAACTATATAATCCTTTGACTTATCTATATTTTCAGGTTCGTTCGTTCGTTTAGTCGTTTAGTCGTGTCCGACTCTTCGTGACCCCATGGACCAGAGCACGCCAGGCCCTCCTATCTTCTACTGCCTCCCGGAGTTGTGTCAAATTCATGTTGGTTGCTTCGCAGACACTGTCCAGCCATCTCATCCTCAGCTGTCCCCTTCTCCTCTTGCCATCACACCTTCCCAACATCAGGGTCCTTTCCAGGGAGTCTTTTCCTCTCATTAGATGGCCAAAGTACTGGAGCCTCAACTTCAAGATCTGTCCTTCCAGTGAGCACTCGGGGTTGATTTCCTTTAGAATTGATAGGTTTGTTCTCCTTGCAGTCCAGGGGATTCTCAAGAGTCTCCTCCAGCACCACAATTCAAAGGCATCAATTCTTCGGCGGTCTGCTTTCTTTATGGTCCAGCTCTCACTTCCATACATCACGACAGGAAAAACCATAGCTTTGACTATTCGGACTTTTGTTGGCAAGGTGATGTCTCTGCTTTTTAAGATGCTGTCAAGATTTGTCATCGCTTTCCTCCCAAGAAGCAGGCCTTTTAATTTCGTGGCTGCTGTCTCCATCTGCAGTGATCATGGAGCCCAGGAAAATAAAATCTGTCACTGCCTCCATATCTTCCCCTTCTATTTCCCAGGAGGTGATGGGACCAGTGGCCATGATCTTCGTTTTTTTGATGTTGAGTTTCAGACCGTTTTTTGCACTCTCCTCTTTCACCCTCATTACAAGGTTCTTTAATTCCTCCTCACTTTCTGCCATCAGAGTGGTGTCATCTGCATATCGGAGGTTGTTGATGTTTCTTCCGGCAATCTTAATTCCGGTTTGGGATTCCTCCAGTCCAGCCTTCCGCATGATGTATTCTGCATATAAGTTGAATAAGCTGGGGGACAATATACAGCCCTGTCGTACTCCTTTCCCAATTTTGAACCTGTGACAACCCCAGACCTACTGGGATATGCCACAGTTTCACTAAGCTGCCACCAACCATTCCCTGTAAGGAGTCACACAGACCAGGAATGGATTTTTAACAAATAAAGGAATAAGGTTTATTTAAATAACACACAGGGAAAAATAAAATGATCAAGTGAATAAGATACAGTAACGTGGCTTAGTCTCAATCATACATACACCAGTTTGGTTCACACAGAACACCTTTACATAAAGCACAGACCCTGAACCTATCAGTTCTGGCTAACCATACAGACACCTGAACCTATCAGGTTGGTACTGACTGACACACAGTAGTACCCTGTCTGACACACAGACTCCCACACCAGCTTCTTCTCTCAGCTATCCTTCAGCTTCTCCTTCCTTCTCCACACAAACTCCACATATATATACTGTACAGCCCCTCCTCCTGATGTCCCGCCTTCCACTCCCCATAGGATGGAACTTTCCCTCCAAACCCATGACAGACAGGTAACATCAGTGCTGTATGTAACACCTCCCCTCTTTATAAGTTGTTTTGTAGGGGGAAAGCTAACGTGCTTTTCACCAAAAAACAACCTGGATCCAAAACGTACAAAAACAGTTATACCATACAATACCATACTTACTCTAGAATAATCATATCAATTAGGCATTTAAACATTTACCATTTACAATACATCAAGTTACCTTTATTCATACAAACCAAGCATGTTTACTAAACAAGTACATTTAATCTTTGGTCACCAAAATATATACATAGTCCATGTTTCTTTCGCCGTCTTCATTCTTCGGGTCTTCTTGACAAGGCGTCAGCAACACAGTTCACTGACCCTCTGACCACCTTCACTTCAAAGTCATAGTCTTGCAGGTTTAAAGCCCACCTCATAAGTTTACTATTGTGGGTTTTCATTGTCTTTAACCATTGCAGTGGTGAATGGTCAGTGCACAGAATAAAATGTCTTCCCCAGATGTAAGGCTTGGCCTTCTGGATCGCGTAGACTATGGCCAGGCACTCCTTTTCCATGGTTGCCAAATGTCTCTCACCTTTCTGGAGTTTCCTACTCAGGTAGGACACTGGATGCTGGTCCCCATTCTCATCCTCCTGGCAAAGAACTGCTCCTACCCCGCTGTTAGACGCATCGGTGTAGATGATGAACTCCCGGTCGAAGTCTGGAGCACGCAGCACTGGATAGTTGATGAGGGCCTCCTTCAACCTCTGGAACGCCTCCTCACAGTCGCTGGTCCACGGGATGCGGTCATCAGTCTTCTTCCTCGTCAGATCGGTCAGCGGAGCCGCAATCTCGCTAAACCTCGGGATGAATTTTCTGTAGTAGCCCACCAACCCAAGAAATGATTTGACTTTTTTCTTGGTGTTGGGTCTAGGCCAATCACGAACTGCTTCTATCTTGGCCTCTAGGGGTTTGATCACTCCTCCCCCTACTATGTGACCCAAGTATTTTATTTCTGGGCTACCCAGCTGACACTTGCTCGCCTTTACTGTTAGCCCTGCTGCACTTAACCTCTGCAGCACTAACTCCAGGTGTTTCAGGTGATCTTCCCAGGTATTGCTGAAGATCCCTATGTCGTCAATGTAGGCCACAGTAAAGTCACTGAGCCCTGCTAAGGTCTGGTCCATCAGCCTTTGGAATGTGGCTGGTGCATTTCTGAGACCAAAACTCAGGACTCTAAACTCATAGAGACCAAAAGGGCTGCAAAAGGCGGTCTTTTCTTGATCCCTGGGATCAATCCTTAATTGCCAATATCCCTTTACCAGGTCCAATGATGAAATGAACCGACAGCCCCCTATGGTTTCAATCAGGTTGTCTAGCCTGGGCATTGGGTAGGCATCAGGAGTGGTTACGCGGTTTAATTTCCTGTAATCTACACAAAACCTAATGCTCCCATCAGGCTTGTCTACTAGGACTATCGGAGAGGACCAAGGACTAGAAGAGGGGACGATTATGTTCTCCCTAAGCATCTCGTCCAGCTCCTTCCGCACCTTGTCCCTATAGGGTCCCGTCACTCGGTATGGGGATACTGCTTGCGGGGGTGCATCCCCTGTGTGGATCCGATGCATCACTCCCTTCACTATCCCCGGCTTATTGGAAAACACCCTTTGGTATTTGATGAGCAGCATTTTTAGTTCTTGCTGCTGGTCTTGGGTGAGTGCAGGACTGATCTTTACCTCCTCTGGGTTATATTTTACTTCCCCTCTACCCTCCCAGAAGGGTAATTCAGCTTCCTCACTCTCAGCTGCTTTTATTGCAAATAAAACCCTCTGTTCCCCTCTGTAGTAGGGTTTTAGGGCATTCACATGTACCACCCTCCTTGCTTGGTTCTCCTCCTGCTCTATAAGGTAGTTCAGATCTGACATCTTGGAAATGACCCTATATGGTCCTGCCCATTTGAGCTGCAGTTTGTTCTCTCTGCAGGGCCTAAGCCAAAGCACTTCCTCCCCTGGGTCAAAGTGCCTCTCCCTGGCTTTGTGGTCATACCATGTTTTCTGTCTGACCTTCTGAGCTTGCAGGTTTTCTGCTGCTAGCTCTAGGTTTCTCTTTAGGTCATTCATCAAGGTGTCTATATATGTCACAACGTCTTGTGGGTCATCCTGGGTGATCTGCTCCCAATTTTGTTTGATCAAATCAAGGGGCCCTTTCACCCTTCTCCCAAATAAAAGTTCAAACGGACTGAACCCGGTACTGGCTTGTGGCACTGATCGATAAGCAAACAAAAGGGATTGCAGCTTCTGGTCCCAATTGTTTGGATTCTCCGCCAAGTAAGCCCTAATCATGCGCATCAGAGTCCCATTGAACTTCTCCGTTAACCCATTACTTTCAGGGTGATAGGCAGTGGTTTCCTTGTGTTTAATTCCACAGGTTTGCCATAACCGTTTCATGAGCTTCGATGTAAACGATGTGCCCAAATCTGTGATTATTTCTGAGGCAAATCCCATCCTGGACATATACCCCACCAAGGCATCTGCCACTGTGTTAGTTTCAATGTTAGTCAAGGGTATGGCTTCAGGGTACCTCGTGGCATGGTCCACAATGGTGAGAATAAACCTGTTCCCCCTCTTTGTGGCCTTGGGCAAAGGTCCCACAATATCCACCCCTATACATTTGAACGGAGTGTCAACCACAGGCAAAGGGCACAACTTTGCTTTGGTCCTGTCCCGGTTATTCCCCTGCCTCTGACACACATCACATTGTTTACAGAACTCCTTGATCTGCTTCCCTATTTCAGGCCAGTAAAAATTCTGTGTGATTCTCTGCTGTGTTTTGTTCACCCCTAAGTGCGCAGCAAACATGTCAGAGTGCCCCCTTTGTAAGATCATGGGGCGATACTTTTCAGGTACCACTAGCTGACTTCTGATCCCATCTCCCCCTTTTGAGATGTTCCTCAGGGTCTCTCTATATAAAATTCCCTTTTTCTCTCGAAATCTCACTGGGGTTTCAGGTGTTAGCTGGGCGTCTGTCACCTGTTCAAAACACTTTTGGAGAGTGGCGTCTGCCTTTTGCTCTTGGCCAAATCGGCTGTCTGTGGTTAAGGTTTCCACCACAGCTTCTGAACTCCCCTCTGCTTCCGTCTCTGGCTCATCATTACCCCCCTGAACTGTCCCCGTGGTGGCTTGTGAGCGTGTAATCACTAGCACCCGTTTCACATGTTCAGCCAGGTCATTTCCCACGAGCACGGCTGCTGGCAGAGTCGATGAAATCGCTAGCCGCCAAACTCCCCTCCAGCCTTGAAAGTTCACAGGTACCTCAGCTACTGGCAGCGAGATCACCTGTCCCTCAATCCCTGCCACCTTCATGCTCTCATTCGGGATTATATACTCCCTAGGAATAATATCTGGATGGCACAGGGTCACCTGGGAACAAGTATCCCTTAGCCCCCTATACTGATGGTCAAGTATTCCTACGTCCACCCCTGCGGTTTCAAACAACTGCGAATCTGTTCTCACTAGCAAGCAGCGCTTGACCTCCACAAGAGGACCATTTTCCCCAGCCTGATCAATAGATGTAAATGTTCCAGATTGAGTAGCCATGGCAACAGCTCCCTCAGTGACAAGGAGCTTTGCTCTTTCTGGACACAGAACACAGCTTTTGGCTTGGTTCCACTCAAATCATGAGGCATATTTCCTTTTAGCTGCTTTAATTTCTCACACTCTGAGATTAGATGGCCCTTTCCTTGACAGAAATAACATTTTCTGCTGTATTTTGAGTCTTTCTCATCTTGTTTTGGTTTTCCCTCCAAAACCTGATTCCTGGACTGGCTCTGCCCAGAAGTTTTATCAACAAAATGGCCGCCCATTTTTGGCGGGCTCTGACCTAACCCTTTGGAGTACTTAGGGTCCCATGTTTCCCTCATGTTTTCTTCAGAATAATTCAGGTTTTGATGTTGTGCCTTAACCTGTGTGCCTTCTTTTGGTTTCTTTTCTAGCTGCAATTCCTTCTCTTTTATTCTCAAATCCAGCTCCTTTTGCTTAGCCTCAAACTCAGCCCTGATCTGTAAAAGTTCTTCCTCAGCCCTAGCTTTTATCTCTTTTACTTTTTCTTCAGTCTTATCTCTGATTTCTTTTAATTTAATGTCTTTTTGCTGATTATATTTTTCAAGATCTTGCTCACTTTGTCTGACCTGAGCCTCATACTTTTCTTTCTTTGACATTTCTTCAACTGATAAATTGTTAATAAACTTATTTAGGAAATCCAATTCCAATTGTACCATTCTAATTTGGTGTTTCAGTTCCATCTCTTTTATCCTCATGGCCATTCCCCTTTTCTTGGCATCTGCCTCTGCCTGACTGATTTCAGCTCTTTCTCTTAAGTCTAATTCCCTCATCCTCAGTTGATGCTGTTGGGCTAGGAGCGTTTTTCTGAGTTCTGGGTTCTGTTCTCCCGTGCTCTCATCCTGCACTGAGCCAAATTCCTCCTCAGAAACTTGGTCCACCTGGGGTTCCCTCACTTCACCCATTTCTGCCATATGGCTTCGAGTCAAGGGCATAATCCCCCCCCAGAACAGGCTGCTTTCAAAAGTCAAGCCTCAAAATAAAGCGACCACTTTTTTTTCTTTTGCCTCAGAACCAGCCTTCTATAGATTGCTGCTGTTCTTCAGCACTAACTTGCAACTGTTGCCAGCCAGCGTCCACCCCCCTCTGCTAGGCCTCTCAGCAGACAGGCTAGATCACTGCTACTTCACTCAGCTTTGCCTCAGCCTTTTCCCGCCAAAACAGGTTGCCTCAGAGCTCCCTAATCTAGTCCCACCAATCTGAGGTTACACGTTCTTCCACTAGCGTACCTCCCCGTGAGGTAAGCCTAGAAGATTACCTACGCGCTCTCAGATTGTCCCTGACTAGACCCCCCTTGCTCTGGGCACACTTGCCAAGGCTTTGCTGGACCACTGGACAACTGGACCAGTCGTATCCCACACGCTGGACACCAATCAATGTGACAACCCCAGACCTACTGGGATATGCCACAGTTTCACTAAGCTGCCACCAACCATTCCCTGTAAGGAGTCACACAGACCAGGAATGGATTTTTAACGAATAAAGGAATAAGGTTTATTTAAATAACACACAGGGAAAAATAAAATGATCAAGTGAATAAGATACAGTAACGTGGCTTAGTCTCAATCATACATACACCAGTTTGGTTCACACAGAACACCTTTACATAAAGCACAGACCCTGAACCTATCAGTTCTGGCTAACCATACAGACACCTGAACCTATCAGGTTGGTACTGACTGACACACAGTAGTACCCTGTCTGACACACAGACTCCCACACCAGCTTCTTCTCTCAGCTCTCCTTCAGCTTCTCCTTCCTTCTCCACACAAACTCCACATATATATACAGTACAGCCCCTCCTCCTGATGTCCCGCCTTCCACTCCCCATAGGATGGAACTTTCCCTCCAAACCCATGACAGACAGGTAACATCAGTGCTGTATGTAACAGAACCAATCAGTTGTTCCATAGCCAGTTCTAACTGTTGCTTCCTGTCCCATGTATAGGTTGCTCAGTAGATAGATAAGGTGGTCAGGCACTGCCATTTCTTTAAGAACTTGCCATAGTCTGTTGTGGTCCACACAGTCAAAGGCTTTTGCATAGTCGATGAAGCAGAAGTAGATATTTTTCTGGAACTCTCTGGCTTTCTCCATAATCCAGCGCAAGTTAGCAATTTGGTCTCGAGTGCCTCTGCCTCTTCGGAATCCAGTTTGTACTTCTGGGAGTTCTCGGTCTACATACTGCTGAAGCCTACCCTGGAGGATTTTGAGCATAACCTTGCTAGCGTGTGAAATGAGTGCAATTGTGCGGTAGTTGGAGCATTCTTTGGCACTGCCTTTCTTTGGGATTGGGATGTAGACTGATCTTTTCCAATCCTCTGGCCACTGTTGGGTTTTCCAAACTTGCTGGCATATTGAATGTAGCACGTTAACAGCATCATCTTTCAAGATTTTAAATAGTTCAACTGGAATGCCATCACCTCCACTGGCCTTGTTGTTAGCCAGGCTTTCTAAGGCCCACTTGACTTCACTCTCCAGGATGTCTGGCTCAAGGTCAGCAGCTGCATTGTCTGGGTTGTCCAGGATAGCCACATCTTTCTGATATAATTCCTCTGTGTATTCTTGCCACCTCTTCTTGATGTCTTCTGCTTCTGTTAGGTCCCTCCCATTTTTGTCCTTTATCATGTCCATCTTTGCGCAAAATGTTCCTCTAATATCTCCAATTTTCCTGAACAGATCTCTGGCTTTTCCTTTTCTGTTATTTTCCTCTATTTCTTTGCATTGTTCATTTAAGAAGGCCCTCTTGTCTCTCCTTGCTATTCTTTGGAAGTCTGCATTCAACTTTCTGTAACTTTCCCTATCTCCCTTGCATTTTGCTTCCCTTCTCCTCTCTGCTATTTCTAAGGCCTCGTTGGACAGCCATTTTGCTTTCTTGCATTTCCTTTTCTTTGGGATGGTTTTTGTTGCTGCCTCCTGGACAATGTTACAAGCCTCTATCCAAAGTTCTTCAGGCACTCTGTCCACCAAATCTAATTCCTTAAATCTGTTCTTTACTTCCACTGTGTACTCATAGGGGATTTGGTTTAGATTATACCTGAGTGGCCCAGTGGTTTTTCCTACTCTCTTCAGTCTAAGCTTGAATTTTGCTATGAGAAGCTGATGATCAGAGCCGCAGTCAGCTCCAGGTCTTGTTTTTGCTGACTGTATAGAGCTTCTCCATCTTTGGCTGCAGAGAATATAATCAATCTGATTTCGATATTGCCCATCTGGTGATTTCCATGTATAGAGTCGCCTCTTGTGTTGTTGGAAAAGAGTGTTTGTGATGACCAGCTTATTCTCTTGACAAAACTCTATTAGCCTTTGTCCTGCTTCGTTCTGAACTCCAAGGCCAAACTTCCCTGTTGTTCCTTTTATCTCTTGGCTCCCTACTTTAGCATTCCAGTCCCCTAGAATGAGAAGAACATCTTTCTTTGGTGTCAGTTCTAGAAGGTGTTGTAAATCTTCATAAAACTGTTCAATTTCAGTCTCCTCAGCAGTGGTGGTTGGTGCATAAACTTGGATTATTGTGATGTTGAAAGGTCTGCCTTGGATTCGTATTGACATCATTCTATCATTTTTGAGATTGTATCCCATTACAGCTTTTCCCACTCTTTTGTTGACTATGAGGGCCACTCCATTCCTTCTACGGGATTCTTACCCACAATAGTAGATATGATAATCATCTGAGCTGAATTCACCCATTCCTGTCCACTTTAGTTCACTGATGCCCAGGATGTCGATGTTTATTCTTGCCATCTCCTGTTTGACCACCTCCACCTTCCCAAGGTTCATAGATCTTACATTCCAGGTTCCTATGCAGTATTTTTCTTTGCAGCATCGGATTTTCCTTTCACTTCCAGGCGCATCCACAGCTGAGCGTCCTTTCGGCTTTGGCCCAACCACTTCATTAGCTCTGGAGCTACTTGTACTTGTCCTCCACTCTTCCCCAGTAGCATGTTGGACGCCTTCCGACCTGAGGGTCCCATCTTCCAGCGTCATATCTTTTAGCCTTTTGTTTCTGATCATGGGGCGTTCTTGGCAAAGATACTGGAGTGGCATTGCCAGTTCCTACTCCAGGTGGATTGCGTTTAGTCGGAACTCTCCACTATGTCCTGTCCGTCTTGGGTGTCCCTGCACGGCATAGCCCATAGCTTTTCTGAGTTACTCAAGCCCCTTTGCCACGACAAGGCAGCAATTCCATGAAGGGGATATTTTCAGGTATCATACTCAATAAATATTTTCAGGTATCATACTCAATAAAAACAGTTCTGGGGTTTTTGGCACCTTATAGAGCAATATTTGTTCCAACATAGCATGCACTCTTTTCCAATATTGTTTTGCTACTCCACATGACCACCACATATGATAATAGCTTCCCACTTGTGTTTCACATTTCCAACACTTATTTGATACATCTGTGTACATCTTTGACAATTTTTCTGGGGTCATGTGCCACCTATAAAACATCTTATATATGTTCTCTTTAAAGTTCACCGATCTTGTAAGCTTTATGTTATTTTGCCATATTTTCAGCCATTGATCGATATCAATATTATGCCCTATATTTTGTGGCCACTTAATCATACATTCCTTAACCATTTCATCTTGCATCTTAATTTCCAACATGTAATTATACATTTTCTTAATAATTTGTTCTTTTGAACCTAATAAAAGTTTATCAAAAATTGTTTGTTCTGAGTAGAAGCCTTCTATCTTATATTTTGTATATCTAGATTCTAACTGTGCTCTAGGCCACCAATCAATATATATGTTCTGTGACTCTAGCTCTTCTTTAGATTTTAATTCACCATCCTTTTTTAATAGATCTTGATATCTTAAAAAGTTTGCTTTTGTCATAAACCTGGGTTGAGTAAAAGCCTCTATCGGTGACACCCATACAGGTATTTTATAATAACTTTGTTGTACAATTTTTCTCCACATTCCCAGTAAAGCTCTTCTTATCATATGTGAGTTGAAATTCTTTTGTTCTTTATCATTTTTATACCATAAGTAAGCATGTTGAATGTGGATTACAAAATATATGCGACTATCTTGGCAACTAGATTGAAAGGAATTTTAATCCACCTGATACATCAAGATCAATCTGGGTTCCTACCAAAAAGGCAGATGAAGAATAATATAAGAATAGTTCTAAATTCCTTGGAATATTATAAAGCACACCCGGAGAAACAGATGGCCATGATATTCTTGGATGCAGAGAAAGCCTTTGACAACCTTGATTGGAATTTTCTGATATATACGTTGAAAACACTGCAGGTTGGAGAAAGATTTATGAAATTAATTAAAGCAATATACACTGAACAAAAGGCAAAAGTGAGAATTAACGGCGAGTTATCAAAAGAAATCCAAATACAGAAAGGTACTACATGGGGTGTCCACTGTCCCCACTCCTATTTATCTTGACTCTAGAAATACTAAATGAACAAATTAGAGATAAAAAGGAATTAAAAGGATTAAAAGTAAAAGGCCAAGTCTATAAACTGCAGGCTTTTGCGGATGATTTAGTCATTATACTGGAAAAAACATTGTATTCAATAGGAGCCTTGATGGCAACGTTAAAAAATTTTGGTGACATGGCAGGTATGAGAATAAATCAAAAGAAGACCAAAATACTTACTAAAAACATGAGAGAACAAGAATGACAGGAACTAATAGAGAAGACGAACTTCCAAGAGGAAAAGAAAATTCAATATCTAGGAATACAAATTACAAAGAAGACAAGCACATTGTTTAAAGATAACTACATGAAACTAATGAAAGAGATACAGAACAACCTGGAAAAATGGGACAAACTACAATTATCGTTGCTGGGGAAAATTGCGACGATCAAAATGAGCATCCTGCCAAAAATCTTATTTTTATTTCAGTCAATTCCTATTATACTAAAACAGTCCTTTTTAAAAGAATTTAATAGGATAATCATGAGATTTATATGGCAAGGAAAAAACCAAGAATTAAAATTAAGACAATGCAAGATGATAAGCAGAGGGGCGGCTTTGGTCTTCCAGATTGGGTTCTGTATTATAGATCTTGTACCTTAGAATGGATAAAAGAATGGATAACTCTAGAAAACGATAGATTACTTAGCTTGGAAGGACATGATTTGCAATCACATAGATTACTGCAATGTGCTCTACATGGGGCTGCCTTTGAAGATGGTCCAGCAACAGCAACTGGTCCAGAATCGAGCTGTGCGACTGGTTGGGCCACTAGGGGACACATCAAGCCAATTCTGTTTTAATTACATTGTCTACCAGTTGCTGCGCCCGGGCCCAATTCAAAGTGCTTGTTTTGACATATAAAGCCCTAAACGGCTTGGGCCCTGGATACCTGAAGGACCGCCTCCTTCCATATGAACCTACCCAGTAGTTAAGATCTAGCCAGGGGGCCCTTTTGAAAGAGCCGTCCCTCAAGGAGGTAAGAAGGATGGCTTGTAGACAAAGGGTCTTTTTGGCAGCTGCCCCCAGACTATGGAACACTATCCCAATTGAAATTCGTTTGGCACCGACACTGCTGACATTTCGGTGCCAGGTCAAAACCTTTCTGTTCCAAAAGGCTTTTAACTGAAATAATATCAACTGTGGGTCCTGATGGCAATTTTTAGAGTATATATTTTAATTGTATTTTAATTGTTGTAAGCCGCCCAGAGACCTTTGGGTAGTGTGGGCAGTATATAGGTTAAACAAACAAACAAACAAACAAACCAACAAACCAACCAACCAACCAACCAACCAACCAACCAACCAACCAACCAACCAACCAACCAACCAACCAACCAACCAACCAACCAACCAACCAACCAACAAACAAACAAACAAACAAACAAATAAATAAATAAATAAATGGGATACAGAAAATAAATAAGTGCACCTTGCTTATCTGAGTTTGCAAGAGCTGAGCAGGGCTGCTGAGGAGAGGACATTTTGGAGATTGCTCAATCATTTGGGAATGGCCGTAAGTCAGAAGCAACTTGATGGTACATAACAACACCTTGCTTATCATTACAAGAGAAATGGAATTTGCTGCTAAAACATAGGTCCTCTCTCAAGAAAAATTGGACACCCCTCCCCCCCAAAAAAAACCCCATCCAAAACATATTAGCCAGCTGCTAGCAAAGTTCCTCTCACTTTCTGAATCAGTTTTCATATTTGACCCACAGGACAATGTTTGTAATCTAGCTGTGGAGGTCTGTCCTTCATGAAACCTTTTCCATTAATCAATGGGAAGCATCAACTTATAAACCACATGCTTTCCTGACTTTGCACTTTTGTCTAAGCCATTGATTCCTGAAAAGCTATAAAGATAATTTACTTAAATTCAGGCGACTTTAATTATGGGGCTTTGATTAATTGCTGCAATGTAGGTCCTTCCTTGGAACATATTAATCCTAATCGAGGTGGCAAACCATCCAGCTCCTGACAAATACCTGCCCCATTGTGTATGTAAGAAACATCTCACATCTCTGGTATGTTAACATTCTTGGATACATTGCTTCCATCCATTTTTACTGCATCATTTTGTGTAATTGCTCCTGAATGGGCTAACAGTATCGGTGACAAACGAAATGTAATGCAGACAAATACTCAGGGATACATAGTGCATGGCTTGCAGAAGTGGAAGGCATAAATACAAAATGAGCCAGCGAGGGGGGACCTGAGGTTGACTGTGATTGGAACTTAAGGGAATAATGCGGACCTGCTCCCACTATTGTTGAAAAGCAATTTAAAAGTAAATAAAATGCTAGACATCCCTGGCTTACATTGCAGTGTTCATTTCAACTGCTGTTTCCATTTGAGCCTTCTTCTCTTTTTCCCTTAAGGGAGTTAATACTGGGACTCTGTACCAGATTGAGGCAAATTCTGAATTCTGAACCAAAACAGCCTGCTTTGGACTGATTTCTGGCAGGTTTGGTGCAAAGCAGAATGGTTTGCAGATAAGTAAATCTGCACATGGATTTTTGTGTCTGGAGCTTATATCAATTGAGATATTGATTTCCTTCCTTCCTTCCTTCCTTCCTTCCTTCCTTCCTTCCTTCCTTCCTTCCTTCCTTCCTTCCTTCCTTCCTTCCTTCCTTCCTTCCTTCCTTCCTTCCTTCCTTCCTTCCTTCCTTCCTATTGAAAAAGCGGTTCTATCATATCTGCAAACCTCATTTACTTGGACCCAAAACAAAACAAAAGTTATAGTCATTTTGTTTCTCCAATGCAGGTTGGTCAGATTCTTACACATTGATTTGAATTCACACTGCAAATCGAATCCCTTTGGACTGAATTGGGATACATTTCAAAGCCCCAAAATGCTTTCCAAATTGGATAAGAGGGTCCTCACATAGCCCTAGCTAACATATTGGAAAAGATGCTTTCACGTTGCCAATTGTCCCTTGGTTGTTTCACCAATCACAGGGCACAACCTATGTGTCATGTCACTGCCACCAGTTGATTTTTTTTTTAAAAAAGCAAAGTGTACTGCTTATTTACTGTCCCATAATTCTTCAAGCACTCTCTGGGTGGTTAACAAGTTAATTATGCAGGCTACACATTGCTTCCCAAGCATGTTGGGTACTCATTTTACCGACCTTGGAAGATGAGTCAACCTTGAGCCAGCTACCTGGGATTGAACCCTGGGTCCTGAGCAGTTTTAGCTGCAGTACAACAGTTTAACCCCTGTGCCACGAGGCTATTGATTACATCAACATTATTTATTATTAATCACAGTGGTCCAGGCAATGTGCCATTTTCAAAAGAACCAAATAGAAGTTGTTTATTACTACAGATGATGATGATACAACCAATGTCTTTAACTCATAACCAAACATTCTCCTACATCCACTCTCAACCACCACTCTCTCACCCAAACTCCAAAATCACTCTCTTCTAATCTATACTCCAGTCTCTCAAACTACTTATCTCTCCTCCATCCCACTGCAGAGACTATTATATCTCATGACTCCGCCTCTCCAGCACTCCTATTAGTCCATGTAAATAGCATATTAATATTCATGACCTGGGGGAAAGCCACAGATACCAATTATTAATGTTCTCCCTTTGGTGGTTCCTCTAAATTAGGGCTGCAAAGTTTAATGTCGTAGTTGTTTAGTTTTGCTTCTTTTTAAAATTAAAAAGCACACACCCTTTTGAGCAATTAAAAAAGTGTCTCCAAATGAACTGGCAGATACGTGTCTGTTTTCCTGACATATATCATTTAAGTAAGGAACATTTCAGATTTTTTTTGAGAAGGGAACACTGTTGAGTTCTCCTGGTCAGATGTACTCAGTCAGAAGGGAGTTCAGAATGAATGGGCATTTCATAAAGATTGGATATCGAAAGAACCATCACAAACAATTCCATAGAGAAAGAAAGCTGACTTTCAGATGAGCTGAGACTGAAAAGGGTCATGCAGTAGACATGGAAGGAGGGAGAAATCTCCAAGGAAGAGTCAAAACAAGTGGCCAGTATTTGTATGGAGAGGGTTAGAAAGGATAAAGGTCAGAAGGAGCTGAGACTTACCAGAGAGAGAGAGAGAGAGAGAGAGAGAGAGAGATAGATTTAAAATAATAGGAATGGGCTTGTTCAACTATGCTCAAAGCAAGAGGAAGATCAATGGGTGGTAGTTATGTTCCTTAAAGAAGATGGAGAAACACTAAGGATGATAGAAGCCTACTCCGCCTCCATCTTCTTCTGAAAGATGGACACCTCTGGTCTCCATCTTGCCCAACCTGGCAAAAAATAGTGCTCAACCTGGCGACAACAAATGGTCACAGTGATGGGCATGCAAGTCCAAGGTAGTCAAAGAAGTAGCATGGGAAGTCTTAATTACTTAAAATAAATTCAGGTCACCAAAGCAAGAGGGAGACCAGAGGTGGATAAATGTTTTTGCCCTCTTTAAAAGCAGTGAAGAGAGAGGCAATTACCAGCAAGTATGTTTGATGTGGGTGCCACGAAATGTTCATCAAATGATTGGTCTGTGGACACCTATAAAAGTAGGTTGTGATTACTAAGTGTCCGCATAGCTTTCTCTGGAACAAATCTTATTTTTCTTTTCTGATACTGCTACAAATGTGATAGATTGGGGAATGCTGTGGCTGTGATGTATCTCAATTTCAGCACAGCCTTCATGAGCCCGTCCTGATTTTCTAGAAGCCCATCTGAAACAATCTGGCAAGACAATACTACATTAGGTAGAGTTGTAACTAGTTAGTTTCCCATGGCCAAAGGCGGCTCCTTGCATCTCCCTAATGATCTTGTAAACTGTTCATGGCAAACTTGCTGAAACATGATAGATTTCCAACTTTCAGACAGGACTTTGAGAGAAAAGAATTGGCTAATGAAGTGTTTATATGCTTCACACTGAATTCTGAAATTAATTAATCTTGGCACCTTCCTTCACTGAATTTACATATTCTGAATTTCCTTTTATAGTTAGGAGAAAGTATTGGTGTGGGCTTTACAATCCTTTATTTGTTTGTTTGTTTGTTTGTTTGTTTGTTTTATGTATACGATTTTTTAGCCGCGCCATTACCAGTGGTCTCTGAGCAGAGTACAACAATATTAAAACTTTAAAAACATTAAAACCATTAAAAACAGGCGATATTATAATATCCTATATTAAAAACAATAATTAAAACATTAATAGTAATAAATCCTGCTGTTCATATGGCCAGCTTAAGAATACTATTTAATTAAAATGCTGGCTAAACAGAAGCATGCACATTTCCTAAATAGCACTATTAACGTAAAGGTAAAGGTAAATGTTCACCTTGACATTTAGTCCAGTCGTGTCCAACTCTAGGGCATGATGCTCATCCCCCTCTCCAAGCCATAGAGCCAGTGTTTGTATGAAGACAGTTTCTGTGGTCACGTGGCCAGCGCGACTGGACATGGAACGCCATGACCTTCCCACCAAGTATTTATGTACTCGCATTGGTTGGCAGGAACCGGGACAAGCGACAGGAGGTTGGCAGGAACCGGGACAAGCGACAGGAGCTCCGTTACGTGGATTCGATCTTACGACTGCTGGTCTTCTGACTTTGCAGCATAGAGATTTCTGCAGTTTAACCCGCAGCGCCACCACGTCCCTATTAATGTTGTTGTTTAGTTGTTAAGTTGTGTCCGACTCTTTGCGACCCCAACTTCTTTTCATCAGCATCGGAGCAGAAATAAGGAAAAATGCAAATATCTCTTTGAAGAAAAATAAAAACAAAGACCCACATATTTTTATTGACCAAAGTAGGACATTCACAACATAAAGGAATTGACTTCAAATATAAAGTCATTAAGTAAGAACCACCAAAGAAAGTGCAAATAAAATTAAAACAGAAATGCATAAGATCACAACATGGATTCACCATTCTAGTGCCGCTCCTGCACAAACGTATTGAAATTGTACTTCCTAACCAAGGTGATAATGCCTTATTCTCCATAAGAGGTCCTTACCAAAGTCCTGTTTCAGTAAAAATACATTCACCTGCCAGGGGAAAAACCACAGGTAATCTACTAACCTAGATTTCCTCACAAGGGAGTTCCATATTTTGGGAACAGCCTTCGGGAAGATTCTCTCTTTGATCCTCACCAAATATGCCTGAGAAGTTGTTGGGACAGAGGAAAATGCAGTTTCTGAAGACCTTCATACCAAGAAGACTCATCTAAGCAGATAAGGTCCTTCACATACCCTAGATCCAAATTCTATAGAGTTTTATAAATCTTCATTGGCACCTTGAAGAATAACTGGGAAAAGCCTGCTCACAATGAAGCCAAAAATACATGATTAGACATGGGAGTGAATATAAACACAAACACGATATTCAACGAACATCGCTGATTTGTCAGATAACCGTTGCATTGTCTTTGTGAGGTCTAGAGACAATTATGAAGCAACAAATATAACCCTTTTATATTTGTCCTTTCAACTATCCATGTCTGCTTATGCCCCCACAGATCAGCTGTTCCTCAGGGGCATAAACAGAGAGGAGGTTTCCTTTTGGGTGGCTTGCTAAACTCTGCCCAAAGGGAATCCCACCCCCCTGATTACAAAGATGCCACTTCTCATTTGCTCGGGCTTCCCCTGTGTTTCTATACATCTGCAGCATAGACAGGGAAGCCCGACCAAAGGAATTCTTCCCACTGTCATTGCAAAGACAGTGGCGTCGGGGCATTGCTTGGATTCCACTTCCCTTGTCTTTCCCTTGTCTTTCTAAGCCAGCCCACGCTGGCTTAGAAAGACAAGGGAAGCCTGACAGAAGCAATCCTCCACCCCCCAATTTCTGTGCAAAGACAGCAAGGGGTGGAATCGCCTCAGTCAGGTTTGCCCAAAAGGAAGCCCTCCCCACTGCTCCTAGCAAAAGTCTAGGCTGCTGGGACTGAAACTTTGATTCCGGCAGTCTAGCTTCTGTTTTGACAGAAGCTGCCATGGAGCAGAAGGAGGCAGCTGAGCAAGGTAAAGGACAATGAGAAGGGGTTAAGGGCAGGCTGTGGGGGTAGGGACTTTTTTGTGGTTCTTCAGGCCACTGGGGGCAATTTTCAGGTCATGGGTCGTCAATAATGAGGATCCACGAACCAAGACCAAGCGCCATTTTGGTGCTTCATCCCCATTTCTATTCATGATTTTACAGTAACAAGTCTTTCTGTTGGAGGTTTTGCCTTTCTTGCTTTCCAGTTGTTACCGATAGAAGAGCTGCAGCAAGGTACGAAGGAGGAAGGCAACAGAGAGCAGAGTTGTAAGCTATGGATGCTAGACAGGCTGCTGAATCAGTTGGGAGGGGATTGGGCGGGGATCTTACAGTATTATATCACTGACAGTGTATTAATGGATATGTAGTGACATCTAATTCCCTCCTGAAATAACTGCCATGGTTCATCACAGATTGAGCATGTGAAAAAATTATTTGCCCGTCATTAACAAAACGCATGAGATATGGAACTATGATCCAGAAGAATCACTGGGAAAATATTATCTATCTACTTTTAGAGATTAATATGCTAAATGTGCAATGCGAAATTGGAGAAAGTTGAAAATGCCAGCTGGGTATTAAGAAATGGTGTTGTACATACCCAATACATTCAAAGGCATAGATCTTGATTTGTTTATCTGATATTTGCTTCCAACAGCTAAGCCATCTTGTAGCTGAAGTGCTACAAAGGTTATTTTGCCTCACAAATGTGAAGTAGTAGTTGTTGTTGTTCCAATTTTTAAGCCACCCGTAGTGCTAGAGCACTCTCTAGCTACCAGCGACATGCTACTGATAGTGACCCTTTCTAGACCTTAGTAATAAGGTTATAAACTAAAGAAATAATATTTAAAGAGTATCTGGTTTGTAATTGTTGAATACATATACATTTTCCCCTCTGAGTACTAAATCGGGTGAAAGTACTGTTCCAAAGAGCTGTTATGCATCTACTGTCACAAAAGACATTTCTTTCCAGGAAGACAAGGCCTCTAGCTTTGTGCTCAGAAATGCCACTTCTCATTAGACATGCAAATAAGCTCATGCTGTGATTTATTTGTATCGACAAAGAGTTCTTGGCTGCTGAACTGTAAAACTGATAAATCAGATCAAGTGGGGGAGCTAGTGCTTCCCCTCTGTGTATCTTTCCCTCAGAATTTAGAAACAAAATTATCTGAATAGAGCATATATAAGAAATTACCTTTGAAAAAAAATATTTTGATGTAAAAAAATAAAGTCATTCCCCCCCGCCCAGATCCGGTAATATTCACTTTTGACCAAGGACGTTTTATATTCTATCCCACTGCTGCATGAATTTGGAAAAAGAAAATACCCACAGAAAGTACTACATAATGCAGCTACTGGTTTTGCAGACATCAAAAATCAAATGTGCACTCTTTTGCAAGCAAGTTCCCCAATTTTCACTGAGGTATGAATTTTCTATGCCATTTCCACTCTTAACATGTTCCCCTATATTCGTCTTGGATACCTTGCACTGGAAAATCCAGAAATAAATAAAACTCAATTCTTTGTATATCTGCTTGGGATGTGCAAAATAGGGCAGTTTGCATTAAAATATGGATTTTTTAAAAATCCCTTTCATCCGTATCCTTTTCCTTCTTCAAATCATGAATTTACAATGTCATATTCAATGTACTGGTGATACCAAATGTTTGGCGTACCTAGAACTCAAACAAGTAGCATGTGATTCCTCAGTTTTCATTGGTGCTCCTTACTATCAATCTTTCAAAAAGGAGGCTGGATGACTTCATTTAGAGGTGCTCTCCAGTGCCTCAGGAATTGGAGAGTTAAGGAGAAGTTGTGGGCTTCATTTGGGGAGTTCAGCTTTCAGCCTTCTTCTCCTTTGATGCCAGCTCTGCACCCTCCTTTTAAAGTATTGAAAACTTCAATTCCCCTTTACAGTGGTGCCTTGACTTATGACCATCCCGACATACGACCATTTCGAGTTGCCACCAGCTCCGGCTGCAAAATTTTGCTTCAACTTGCAGCCGGAGCTTCGAGTTGCGATCAAAGGAGGTAGGGGAAAAAGGCAGGGATTTCACATTAGAGGGCTAACCATTGGTTGATGAAGAGCTTCTTTGTAGCTCTTTCACCCCAACGGTTAGAGTGTATGCGTCGGAGGAGGCTTGGAACTGCCTGGTGCTGCCTTCTGCTCATGAGTAAGTACATTTACTTTGTTTTGCAGGGTGGGTTTTGACTGGGAGGGTTATGTTTCTGTGCTGTGATTTTTTTTAGTGTGTTTATTTTTTCAGCCCCAGCGCCTTCCGACAGGGCTTGTTGTGTGCTTTATTTTTTGTTTGTTTGCTTTTTAAGCCCCAGCGCCTTCAGATGGGGCTTGCTGTGTGTTTTATTTTGGGTTTTTTTAGAAAAGCCCCAGCACCTTCCAATGCAGCTTGCTGTGTGGCTTCTTTGTTTGTTTGTTTTGTTATTTTTGTTTCTTTGGCCAGAATGGATTGATAGCCTTCCAATGCATTTCAGTGGGAAATGGTGCTTCGATTTACGACAATTTCGAGTTACGTCCATCTTCTGGAACGGATTATGGTCGTAAGTCGAGGCACCACTGTACTTCAATTCTCCATGTTTCATTTGCAGTTCTGCCACATTATTTTTATTTCCATATGTTTAGCTCTATGAATGCCGGTTCTAACATGTAGGATTCATGGGGGCTGTCCTCCAACACTCAAAGTAGCCCAGGGCTCCATGCTATGTTATTCCACTCAGGAATAACATAAATAGCCCAGATTTAATTAGTGTTTGGGTATTTGCCTCATTATGCTGCATATCCTTATTCATTACTCATTGTAGGGATGTTTTAACATCTCTCATCTGTAAGAAATGTGTCAAATCCATCTTTTAAAATTAAGACTAGCTGACAGTGGTAGGTGGTGTAAGGTCACTGTGCAGCATGTTCTAGGGACCGGTTAGGGCATGATGTGGGTGCTCTTGAATCTGAAGGGCCTGTATGTTCTGTCAGCTTGGAGCTGACATGGTAAAAAGCAAATTAAAAAGTATTTAATTTTCTTCCTTTATTGGAGCAAGTACAGTGGCCTTGGATGTGGTGGCTGATGCTTTGCTGTTCCCCGACTCCAGATTTATTTGGAAGCTGTATTTAAATCAGTCTTTACAGTGGAATAATAAGAACGTTCTTGTATGGAGAGAGTAAAAACTCTGGAAAGCCATATTTTGTTAACAGCTTTGAAAAGCCATCCCTCAAGTTTGCTTTTATCCTTTCTCCCAAATTCTTCCTATCCCCATTATGAAGAAATATGTGGCCTTCGGTATGTTTTAATCATCATTTAAAAAACGACTCAGACAAAATTCCCCTTCACTTACAGTGCAAATTCAGCAGTTACATCTCTTCCCTACAGAAAGAGAAACATGTTCAATATGCTTCCTATTTAGCTGTCAAGCATGAGAAATAAGTTGGGCAAAAAAAGACGGGACACGGCGATTAGAAACCTGGTGTCACTTGGTGTCGAATACAGTTTATACAGGGATGGAAACCAAGGCATTAGGAATACAGTCTTCAGGATCTACAAGCAAGCTTTGGTGTTTGCTCTCAAAGAGGGGAATGGAATGAAATTGCTCTCTCAGCCCTAAGACTTGTCTATTAGCAGTGGATTTCTTGGGTTGGATCAAGACTTAGGCATCAGCTGAAGAAATCCATTGAAATTAATGGTGCCAAAGTGAATCCTGCCTAGAATGGGATGAGAAATTCACTTTATTGTTTTTTTCTTTAAAAAATCTGTTAACCCAATTTGTACTTTCCCGGCCTGAAATAAATAATAAGTCAATTCGGACTTATGGCGAAGCTTTCTAGGGTTTTCCAGATAGAGAATACATAGAAGCAATTTAACGATCCCTTCTTCGGGGGGTGTGTGTGCCCTGGGGCTGTGCAGCTTGTTCATGGCCACACAGGTTGGATGGCCCTAGGAGACACAGTGGGGAATCAAACTCCCAACCTCTGGCTCTGCAGGCAGGGACCTAAACAGCTGAGCTATCCAGCCCAAAGGCATAACTTAAAACCAGTGGGATTAGAAACTGATACTGTTTTCAGTTTGCGAGATGTGCCACAAGAATATATGTGATTGAGAGCATGCAGACTACAAAAATGAACAAGCAAGAAAATAGCTATAATCATTGCAAACCTAATGATTATTGGGTTCTGGATCTACTCTATTCATTACTATATCTTGAGTGAACATATTTGTCAAAATCCTTATGCCCGATTCAACTCAGATCTGGCACCAGAAATGTTTCACTTAAACCAATTTAAAGCTTCCTATTTAGGTTTCAAGGCTCCCTTGGTCTCCCTTTTTCCCTGATGAAGGCCTTTGGAGCCCTGGGATGGGATGAGGATAAAAGTCAAAAATCATCTTCGGACCACTGCTGCCAAGATTGAAACTGCTGCCAATGATCTGGTGGCAATTCTTGACTTTTAAAGGCTCCCCTTCACCATTCTTAAGGCTCCCAAATGCTTCCTCAAGGCAAACGAGGTCCCAAGGGAGCCTCGGAGCCTAAAAGAGGGGGATAGGAGGCTTTTAATTAGTGAAATGAAATATTTCTGGTGCCCAACCCAAGTTGTGGTGGGTGCGAAGTTGTGTGTGTGTTTAGTCGTTTAGTCGTGTCCGACTCTTCGTGACCCCATGGACCAGAGCACGCCAGGCCCTCCTGTCTTCTACTGCCTCCCGGAGTTGTGTCAGGTTCATGTTGGTTGCTTCGCAGACACTGTCCAGCCATCTCATCCTCGGTCGTCCCCTTCTCCTCTTGCCATCACACCTTCCTAACATCAAGGTTTTTTCCAAGGACTCTTTTCTTCTCATGAGATGGCCAAAGTACTGGAGCCTCAGCTTCAGGATCTGTCCTTCAAGTGAGCATTCAGGGTTGATTTCCTTTAGAACTGATAGGTTTGTTCTCCTTGCAGTCCAGGGGATTCTCAAGAGCCTCCTCCAGCACCACAATTCAAAGGCATCAATTCTTCGGCGGTCTGCTTTCTTTATGGTCCAGCTCTCACTTCCATACATCACGACAGGAAAAACCATAGCTTTGACTATTCGGACTTTTGTTGGCAAGGTGATGTCTCTGCTTTTCAAGATGCTGTCACGATTTGTCATCGCTTTCCTCCCAAGAAGAAGGCGCCTTTTAATTTCAGGGCTGCTGTCTCCATCTGCAGTGATCATGGAGCCCAGGAAGATAAAATTTGACACTGCCTCCATATCTTCCCCTTCTATTTCCCAGGAGGTGATGGGACCAGTGGCCATGATCTTAGTTTTTTTGATGTTGAGTTTCAGACCGTTTTTTGAACTCTCCTCTTTCACTCTCATTACAAGGTTCTTTAATTCCTCCTCACTTTCTGCCATCAGAGTGGTATCATCTGCATATCGGAGGTTGTTGATATTTCTTCCGGCAATCTTAATTCCAGCTTGGGTTTCTTCCAGTCCAGCCTTCCGCATGATGTATTCTGCATATAAGTTAAATAAGCTGGGGGACAATATACAGCCTTGCCGTACTCCTTTCCCAATTTTGAACCACTCAGTTGTTCCATGACCAGTTCTAACTGTTGCTTCCTGTCCCACATATAGGTTTCTCAGGAGACAGATAAAGTGGTCAGGCACTCCCATTTTCCCCACCTGGATCACTCAGGGATTCAGGTCTCTGGCCGCAGAGCCAGAGGTTGGAAATTTGATTCTCACTGTGCCGCCTTGACAGGGGCTGGACTCGAAGATTCTTAGGGTCCCTTCCAGCTCTGCAGTTCTAAGATGATGATGATGATGATGATAAAACCAATCTGATTTTAACACCATGAGAAGACTGCTGGTTTAAGTCTAGCTGCTGGCACCAAATAGTATAGAAGACCACTGAATGAATGAGATTATAGACCATCCCATGTTGCTTAAAGCACTCTTTGGACAGTTTACAATTTAATTAAGAACACAACATGTTGCCCCGCCTTCCAATTGAGTTGTGTCAGCTTCAGAAGAATGGAAGGCTGTGTCAACTTTTGAGCCAGCCCACTGGGATAAAACTCAGGTCATAAGAGGAGGCAGGATTCCACAAGGGTCCTGCAAGGATCTACTTGAGTTGGCCAACTTTTAGTGAACTTACAGTCAGGCTTAGTCTGCAGGCTTTAAAAACCTTAAAACTATACATAAACAAAAGGAGAAAGTTATAACATGAACGAGAGTGAAAAAGAAAAAGAAAATCCTAATTCATAGTAAACATTGGCTGAAAGTGTTTCTCTCCTTGTCATGCATTTTTAAATGTGTCTTAGCGGGAAGGGTTCTGAGGTAAAAGGCGGTGAGTCATTCAAGAGGCAGGAGATGTTATTCTGACTGAAGTGGCATATTGAGGCTAATGGGCCTCATCTGAACTTTGCTTTGTTTCCTCATTAACACATGACCTCATGGGACTGTCAAACTGCCCAACTCACCGAGAGGAACTATGATATGAAGGAAAAAAGCACAGCTCTCATCTGTTTGGCAAGAAGGGAGTGCGGAAGATGTCTATCGCTCCTGTAGAATGAACCTATGATTTTAAATGTAACATGCAACTAAAATGAAAACATTGACAGATATCATGCAACTAAAACTACATGTTTTGGACAGCACATGCTATTATTCATATTAGTGGAAGGAGTGATAAACTAGTGGCTGGAAAGAGTCTCAACACCTCCACAGATGCATTTGGTGGGCAAAGCAAAGCAGATCATGCTGCTGATATACTGCATAGTGCTTAAAACTAAAGTTCAATTCAAGTATGCAGGTGACATATTGCCCCCTGCCCAGCATGCTGGGTACTCAATTTACCAACCTCAGAAGGATGAGTCAAGTTCCAGAAACCAAAAACACAGTTCTGAGGGAGGAAAAGAAAATGGTGGCTAGTGGCTAGCTAATGAAAGTCAGGAACACAAGTTCTGAAAGGTAACAGAGATGTTCAATTGCTCCAACTCAAAAAATTAAGGAGTCCCTGAAAAGAATGACCTGAGGTCATCTACATTTTGTTTCTCTGAAAATCAGGTCAAAAAAGAGAAAGTAGCCACTTGTGTAAATGAAGATTCTGGTTTGCTGAAAAACTATTGATTTGCCCATGTCTGACGTCAGGAATCATGCGTGTTTCATGAAACGTCCCAAGGGGAAATGGCATGAGAACCACATAAAGAAGCAAGAGGGGTCCCTCCTGTACGCCCCTGCCACCAAAAGCACAATCTTTCCATCCTACTTAAACATGAATATGTGATTTAAAAAAATGACAAAGACACTAAAATGTATGCTTCATTTTACCCATTCACAAATGCGTTTAGGAACCTGCTTTCTCACATGATGGCCAGTCCAAAGAAAACAAAACATAATCAAACACAATTCATCTTCAAGGCAAAAACTGTGTCACAAAATTCAGAGAAATGCAAATTTCTAGAAATACTCCCTAAATTATTCATTGCTGTCAATTGCAGCTCCACTTCATGAGACACCCTCGTGAGATTTGTGGCAGCTAGATGAGAGCGAGACAAAGAGAGGTGTGGCCTCTCATTTGTGGCACCTGCCTTTGTGCAAAACCTGTATCCTTTCACTTGGCCACTTACTCCAAAAGGACTGGGAACTGGATGATTGTTACAAAAGATACAAATAACACAGCCAAGGCTTCTCTCCTACCAAAGTTCATGTACAAAAGCAGCCGTTATTTTGCACAAAGTGCATTATTTATGTTAAAGCATTGTATGTACAATTAATTCAAACAAAAGAAGACACCTTATATCTTGCTGAAATATCCAAAATGTGCCTCATCCTTCCACAGGCTCAGCATAATAATCTTATAGTTCATTGACCTTGCTTGTGAAGTTGAGACAAATGAGGATATACATCTGTACTCTGATTGCGACATTACTATTTGATAGGCCAGGTCATTTGGGGTAAGTTCATTTCATTATTCACTAAAATCAGAACTATTAAAGTTTGAAGTAGGGAGAGGAAAGACACTCACAGTCATACTCCAGAAGAAGATGACAGTGGACTAAAAGGGAAAATGGGTGAAAGAAACATGAGGATAGACTTGATAACAGACTCAATGGCCTTACAGCCCCCTCCCAACTCAATCATTCTACAGTGGGGTCTTGACTTGAGAACTTAATCCGTATTGGAAGGCGGTTCTCAAGTCAAAAAGTCTGTAAGTCAAGTCTCCATTGACCTACAGTGCATTGAAAACCGATTAATCCCGTAACAGGCCGTTTTTGTTCCATTTTGGTTTTTTTCTGGTCTGTAAGTCCAATCTCAGTCTGCAAGTCAAACCTAAATTTTGCGGCCAGAGAAGTCTGTAACTCAAAAAGTCTGTAAGTCAAGCCGTCTGTAAGTCAAGGGTCCACTGTATGATTCGAATGTAAAGTCCAAAGAGCTTTTGTGACTAAACATTAGAAAGAAACTCAATGCTGCTCAGCATTGGAGCAGATTACCTTGGAAGGCAGTAGGCTCTCTTTTGTCAGAGATTTTAAAACAGAGATTGATTTAAAAACGCTTCTTACCAGGGATATTTTAATAGTGGATTTCCTCCTTCAGCAGCGGGTTGAATTCTGTTACTCTCATGGTCCTCTCCAGCTCTACTATTCTATAATTCTGTGGCTGAAGTCCAACAGTAAGTCACAAGTAGTAAATCCCCACTGATTCAGTGAGCCTAATCTAGTTGCAGTTTATTGGTGGAATTCAGCCAAAGATTTAGAACATTGTCTATATAGTTAAGTTTCTCCAGCCCAGCACCTCTGGTTCTGATCAGGAAGGAGTGTTCTGTTCAAGTCATCATGTCTCTAGGATTTCCAAAACTAGTCTCCCAGTTTGTGCTCTTCCTGGAAATTCTATATATTCACCTGTATGCAGTTTATGTGTCCTACCATTCAGCTACACCCCTTTCTAATAAAACCTGGAGAGTGCAGGATGTAGCAGGGCAATCTTGCCTCGTGACTAGGATTATTACACATATTACCGAAACATTCACAGTCGTTGCTACTGAGTTTATGAGGCAAACTAATATAGCTAAGTCCTGAGGGAAAGGAAACTTTCAAAAAAAAATTTTTTTTGTCTTTTATTGGTAACCATAATCACAGGAGAGAGTCTACAAATTTACTGACCTGCTCTTTCAAATGTAAAAGTTTAATCAACTTCCTAAGGTTTGAATTCCCCGATGCACCATAAAATGGCAAGCGAGGAGGTTCGGGGATAGATCCGAGGCAATCTAAACAGAAACTGCATTTGGGATTTCAGCTTTTAGAAATGGTCTCGTCAGAAACTTCCAGCTGTTACTACATGGTAAATAATTTAAGCAGATGCTCTCAGCTAAAAGTGCACGGTGACAGATTAGGGGAAAAATGAATTTTTAACAATGCTACTAAACTATATAACAACAAATGCTAGTCAAGAGTCTTCCAGCTTCCCAGAATGAGACTTATGTACACAACTTAACTGTCTAAAAATATTACATGGGGATGGAAAACATCAATTAATTAAGACACATTTTCTGTCCCCCAGGCCTCAGATGGTCCATAGGGTGAGTCACTAGAAAGGAACAAACTGTTGCCATGTACTATTAGATCTTAGTTTTCTGGAATGGAGTAGCTTGATGAAACTATTCCTGCGTCTGATGATGAGGAAAAACAAAGCATTTGGGGGCACACTGAAATAATTGTGTCCTGTCCCTTTAGAGACAACCCCCCTTTCCAGACACTTCACCCATTTTTACAGTGGAATTAACCTTGTACAAACTCCATATTAAGGAGTTTTGTAGTACAGTGGTTAAACTGCAGTATTGTAGTGAGAACTCTGCTCATCATTTGAGTTCAGTCCCAATGGACTAAGGTAGCTGGTTGAAGGTTGACTCAGCCTTCTGTCCTTTTGAGGCTGGTAAATTGAGTATCCAACTTGCTGAGGGGCCAGAGCAATGTGTAGCCTGCAAAATTAAAATTGTAGAATGGCCAGAGAGTGCTTTAAGCTCTATGGGCCAGTATATAAGCAGCATACTTTGCTTTTTTTGCAAGGAATTCTGTGTAATCCTGTGGATAAAACACTTACATGACCCATCCCTTACTCAGCTTCTCTCTTATTTTAAATCAAAAGATTTCTGAGTACAGTAGAGGGGGAAAAAGAATATTGGAGAATTTGAAACTGACAGCTTGAGGTCTTTAAAAATTTAACTTCTAAAAATTTGGTTTTGAATTCGGTGTCATTTAAACTTAGATTTTCTACCACCTCCCCCCCCCCAAGTATTTGGGTTCATGCCATTTCTTCCAAAATTCTCATCATAACGTATATTTGGCAGGCACGTACAAATATGGTCCCTTTGCATGTGTGGAAGAAATGTATCTGTTGCATTTGGCCAGCACATATGGATATAACTTCATTGCAGTTTTGAAACTCTGATTCAACAGTCAAATTTCTAATTATTTCTATGTTTAGGAATGGCAAATTTATCTTTCATTTTTCATAACATTCCCTTTCTTTTCAAGTACAAGTTTATTTCATCTCACTTCTTCATTGCTTTGTGATTCTCACATGCACAAAAGCTAGTTTTGGAGTGCATTTCCCTTTCAATATAACCTTCTTACAAAGGTCCTTAATATACACCTTTTATATATATCTTTCCTAATTTACACAATTTTGTATGCACATTTTTCCAATGCAAAGATTTTTGTACATATTCTTTGATCAGATGGCTGCACTGTGAAGTCTGAATAAATGTGCAAGCCAAAGAATAATGGCATTCTGACTTACACATAAATTAGTGTGAATTTGATCCATTTGTACTGAGATGCAAATGAAATACATTTTCCCTATCCTTCTTCCATGTCTATCTGCCATGCTGTATATCTGCCATATGGCCATTGCTGAATCAGATCATGAATTTGCGCTTCATCATCCAGGGCTGATACCCAGCATCTCAATGAAATTTGTCTCCTTTCCAGACATCAGTACTGTTTCCAATTGGTACTCTGATGGACTAATTATAGCTGCATGAGAGTGTAACTATGTTATTGTGCAGCAGACAAAATCAACATTCTATAAGGCAATTCTAAAAAATGCAGCCCAAACAAAGAATTATAACTTTGAAACTGAACTTCTGATCAGCACCAAATTTGGCACAATTATAGCAGATGGTATTCTCGTGCTCCGTACCAAATTTGGGGAGGCAAAGGATTTCTGAGTTATGATTTTTAAATGTAAAATTATTCCATTTCCCCATACAGAAACAAGTGATCTTAAATATCCCCAGATTTAAAATAGATGAAAAATTTGAAAAGGACAATCTTGCTTATTTAGAAAGAGAATGGTTGGCCTCTCCCCCTTTTTATTTTGAAAGAATTCAGGTTTCAGGGTAACATTCACAATTGTCAAAAAAAAAAAGTCCTGGCAATTGTTTTGTGTTTAGGTGAGAAGTGCTTAATTTATGAAAAAAGAAAGCTTCTGGGATTTCCTTTACTTAGTGTCTCTTCGTGAACAATAGTGAACAGAAGAAGGTATCCAGTAGGCCATCTTGCCTACCAGTTGTGGGTGATGCCCTCATCTGATAAGATATGAATCCAAGGATCTTCTGATTTGCAATTACAATTTCACCAGTTAAGTCTGTGTGTTTGCTTCCTAGTATGGAAAATGAATTTGACATCTAATTTAATCTTCACATTTTTCATTCACGCCCACTAAGTGAAGACAAGATTGCAGTTAAAACCATATAGCCACCTACTATAGCACACCTTATCATTATAAACTCTAGCATATTTGTACCACAAGCAGCTGAATAACTGCCTTGCTGAGATTAAAAAAATGTGAATTGTTCCTTGTGGAAGCTTGAGGAAGAGTGATTAACCGTTTCAATAGATCATAGGGTGCTCTTACAGTATTCCAAAATACCTATTTTTGAAAACCAGAATTTCAAGTTACTTCTGATTCATTGCAGTTGCAATTGGTTGATTTCACATTTTTGACATATTGTGCACCTCCCTTGGGGTTCCAGATGAGAGATATAACATTTCAGAAAATTTCTATTTTTTCTGAAAAACACACACCACATTTCCCCCTTTTTTTTCCAGAAAAAAAATGGAAATATTCAGAAATTTAAAATCTCTACACCAGACCAGAATAATGACCCTTTGTCCTACCAAGATTGTCTCCACAAGATCTAGTTTTCCTCTCATGGAAAAGGAACAAAGGGAGAAAGAATGGGATTAATAGTAAGCTCTTTTTAAATGCCAGATTTTGGTTCTGGTTTAGAAGCAGCTATTTCTCTGGTCTTTTAGGGCAGCCATTTTCAACCTTTTTTTTACCATGACCATAAACACAGGATGAATTATAGGCTGAATCAGGATTGCATAAGTCACATAATCAACCTTATAAGGTGGCATGAATTGTTTCCAGTCTGTAGCCCCCTTTAAATTTGCTAGAATTCCCAAGGAGGTTATATAGCCTCCACCGAGAAGGGCTTATTTAGGCTAGATAAATATTTCATCCAAGGGATTAGAATTGAAGGCACTCATACCTTAGCAAAAAGTCTGTTGCCTTTTTTTTCCTCCCAGCCACTTGTAGGCCACAACATTAGGATGAAGATTTATATGGTTATGAAAGAAAACTTATCCAATACTTGCTGTGGACAATCTTGCTTGCCAAATGATGGAATTTGGTACCATTAGTCTTCTACAGGTGAATGACTTCACCATTCACTTATTATCACATGGAAGGTATGCCAGGGTCCCTTCCAACATCATCAGCCCTTGAACTACTGAATGTTGAGGTCAATGGCTTTTGGAGCTTAAGGGGAGATGGATTTTAGTTCCTGTTGCATTTCCTTGATTGTGCTGATATAGAAGTCACCTGTATATCTCTGTATACTAAACCCAGAGAACAGTAAGGTGCCAGAAGCCAAAAGATAAGAGGGGAAAAAAAGGATCTGCAAAGAAAATATAACAACAAAAATCTAGCAAAGTAAAGGATAAAGGAGACAATTTAAATATGGTGAGCAAGACAAGTGACAGAACATCCATGATGTAAGATGGCCAAAATGAATGTTTATTCAGGAAATACTTGTAAACATATTACTTAGGAACTAAACTCACTTTCTAAAAGTTCTCATGGACAGACAGATATGCTGGAACAGTGGTTTCCAACCGTGGGTAAGCCAGATGTTCCTAGACTGCAGTTCCCAGAAGCCTTCATCACCAGCTGTTCTGGCCAGTGTTTCTGGGAACTGGGAGACCAAGAACATCTGGCTGACTCAAGGTTAGGAACCACGGCTCTTGATCTAAGGGTCCACAAAAAGGCAAAGGCCAAAATTCTTTTGCTGAGCATAGTAAATAGCACTAGAGTAGGCCCACTGAGTCAATGGTGATTCAGCAAGTCAACTCCTTCCTAAGTTCAAAGGGGCCTCCTCTAGATGCAACGTGCTATACAAAAGTAAGTCACAACTAGAGTAAGTCCATTTGAACCAATGGGATTTATGGAAGAGTTGACTCACAAAATCCCCATTGATCCAATCCCCATTGATTCCACTTTAGTGCAGAACAGGATTTGGATCAATAATTAATCAGCGGAACTACTCCCAGCATATCTGGGAGAGGCTTGTAATGTGATTGCACTTCTTTTGTTGTCCCTCTTTCATTGACTGCACCTCTTTTGTTGTTGTTCTGTAAAATACATCGTGTGAATACAGGGAGAAAGGTGGCCGCTGTAAAAGCTGGATACTTAGGACCTTGAAATCCTGGCAATCCTGCGGAAAGCGGGAAGGTTAACCGGGTGCAAGAGAAAGCTGCTGATGACGGATGTTTTATTCACTTTCCCCATTGCCTTGGTCTTGTGAACAATGGCCTCATCTGAAAATCGTGCAGCAAGGCTGAATGGTTCTGTTTTAAAGAGAGCCAGCCTTTAATTCCACCACTGCAGTTTATGCACCCATTCCCCTCCTCTAACCTTAGCGATAACCAGTCCAATGAACTCCGCCAGCATCCTTGTTTAAGCATCATTGACTGCTGTTGCTGTCCTTCCCCACAGAGCTTCTTAACAAGTGGAAGCTGTTAGCTGAACTAATGAGCCTGTGCAGGCTCAATGAAATCTATACTTCCACGAAAACTTCTCCAGTGACTTAGAAGCCTCTCTCTTCTCAGTGGGGAGACATACAAGGAACAACCAAGCTAAACTAGGAAACAGGGTGAGTAGCCTGTGACAAAGTTGGCACACAGCTGGGGCCACCTCCCAGTTGGCAAGTCTAGTCAAGGCTAGGCATGTGAGTAAAGAAGGGGTCTTACTAGACTGCAGGCTACATATGAATATGAATCAGCAGCATTGTGCAGTGACAAAAGAACACCACCAAACCAAAAAAAAAATTAATGTAGTTCCAGGCTGGATCAACAGAAATATAGGCTTGCATTGATGATTAGGCATCCTTCAGACTCGAGAGACTATGGTATCGTGCTCTGTATGGAGGATTTGGAACAGCGTCTAGTGTCATTGAGAAGGCCAATTCAAGAGTGACAATCCCTTCCACGCTGAAGACAAATACAATCTGTCCCCTGTCCAGCTCCCTGATTTTGCTGCCTTTGTGACTGCCTCTTTGCCTCCGCCTGCTGGACAAGGGCCTCTTCAAATTGGGAGAGGCCGTGATGTACCGCCTGCTTCCAGGCTGAGATGTCAGGGTTTCCCATCTGTTGAGATCCATTTCCAAGGTCTTCAGATCTCACTTGCAGATATCCTTGTATTGAAGCTGTGGTCTCCCTCTGGGGCGCTTTCCTTGCACTAATTCTCCATACAGGAGATCTTTTGAAATCCGACCATCAGTCATTCTCACAACATGCCCAAGCCAATGTAGACATCGCTGTTTCAGTAATGTACACATGCTAAAAATTCCAGCTCGTTCTAGGACTACTCTATTTGGAACTTTGTCTGGCCAGGTGATACCAAAAATCTGTCGGAGACAAGGCATATGGAACGTGTTCAGCTTCCTCTCCTGCTCTGCACAAAGGGTCCAGGACTCACTGCGGTACAGGAGTGTGCTCAGGACACAGGCTCTATAGACCTGGATCTTGGTGTATGCCGTCAGCTTCTTATTGAGCCATACTCTCTTTGTGAGTCTTGAGAACATGGTAGCTGCTTTGCCAATGCGTTTATCCAGCTCGACTTTACAACAATACAAGTGTTTATCCAGGCTTGTATTGAGTGTGAGTAAATTTGACCACATCTCCCCAGTTCTGGCTCATGGTTACTTATTATGTTCTGGGTCAGGTTCAAGGTCTTGACTTTAACTTATAAACCTTCCACGGTTTGGGACCCCCTTACCTATCAGAGCACCTTTTCCAAAGAACCTTGACCCATGTCACATCATAGATTACCACATCAAGCAAGGCAAGAAATAGAAAGACCAGAAATAGAAGACCAGAAATATGCCCTTTTTGGTTGTGGCACCATCCCTTTAGAATGGGCTTCTGATTAAACTACATCTGGCCCTCTCTCTCAACTGTCAAGAGACTCATGAAGACAACACTCTTTACTGAAGCTTTTCAGTGCATCTTTTCATGCTGATTACCAAACTGTGTTTGCCTGCCTATCGCTTGATGTTGACTAATTTATTTATATTTTTATTGATTTGATTTACTTAATTATATTTCTTTTATCATTGTTATATTATATTACTTGCCTTGTTAATCACTTCACACAATTTAGGTAGTACAGTGGTGCCCCACTTGATTACGATAGTCCGTTCCAGCAAAATCGCTGTAGAGGGAAATCGTCATCAAGTGAAATAAAAAAACCCATTGAAAACCGGTTCAGTGCATTCCAATGGGGGAAATATCTGCTCATTTTGCGAAGATCCTCCATAGGGCGGCCATTTTCCGATGCCTGTATAGCGAGCAATCAGTCCTGAAAACAGCTGGGAGCCATTCTGCACAGCGGGTGGCCATTTTGAAAACCCAACGATCAGCTGTTTTTGATCATTGTAATGCGAAAAACTGGTTCCCGAAGCAGGCAATTGATCATCGTCAAACAAAAATCACCCATAGAATCATCGTTTTGCAATCGCAATAGCGAGCGCAAAAATATCATGTCGTCCTGCAATTTTGTCGTATAATGAGGTAATCGTCAAGCGGGGCACCACTGTATAGAACAGTGGTTCCCAACTATGGGTCCCCAGATGTTCTTGGACTGCAACTCCCAGAAACCCCAGCCAGTACAGCTGGTAGTGAAGGCTTCTGGGAATTGCAGTCCGAGGACACCCGGATTATCCACGGTTGGGCACCACTGGAATAGAAGATCAATCAATCCGTCAGTCAATTAGTCAATACAATACCCTTACTAGTAATTGCAAATGTGCAGGGGGAAAGCTTGGTTTGCTTTTCATTTCTGTTTTGGGGTCCTTTCAGGTACCTGGCCTTTGGGTAAACCTGAAAAGTTCCAAATCTTTTGTGTATTTTCATTTCAGCTTTTGTTTGAACCTCTGGTGCTGGACCAGATTAAGACCTACAGAACCCTGAAAACTATTAAAAAAAATTAGAGTCAATAAATAATCATGTATGCCAAAAGCAACACAACAACAGTGCTTGAGAAACAAAAATAATCATCAGATCTATGCAGGAGGCAGTTGACACCACATCCCAGTCTGCAGCAACAAACTGAAACAGTACAAGGAGAAAGAGAAGCATCATGAGGTTCATCAGATATTGTCACAGTTCACCAGATCTGAGTGAATGAGGACACCAAAATGGAAATGTAGAGTTTTGTAACCCCTTGTGTGGCCCCACCAGCCTCCTGACCTAAGTTGATGGTAGTGGCTGAATCCTCTGGCAAAGAATCCATGGGTTCAGTTTCACGTAACAGGCACAGAGGAGCTTTATTCAAAGTGACAACTCACTTATGCAGAGTCTCTTTCCCCATAGATTCTAGAAGCAGAGGATTGAGAGGTAATCACTTCCCCCTGAGCACCCTCCACTAACATCAGGTCTTCAGTCACTCTCACTGAATTCCTTCAATGTCCAAGTCCAGCAGGATGGGATTTGACCCATGTCCCCAGCAAGAGTTCTTGCTAAGCAGCCCATCCCTTCCTTCCTCTTCTTCCTCCTCCTCCTCACCTGTCCAGAATGGCAGATGAGTGGAAGGTCCACTATCAGTTAGCGGCTGCCCCTCTGGCTTGAGATAAACATGCCACCTCTTCTTCCCTATCAGCCCCGGTCATGGGCAGCAGCAATTCTTCCTCTGCATCCACTCAGGATTCATTGTCTTCTTGTTCTTCAACCAAAGACCTCCAAGCCCTGTTCTCCCTGTCTATTGTCTGCCTCCAGCCTACCTTGGACAAGTGCTCATCCTCAGACTTATTCTCTTCCATCAGCTGTCCTTCCTTTTCTCTTCCTTTATCAGCTTTAGCATCCCTTTTCTGCCTTCTCTCTCCTAGCCTGCTTAAAGGGGCCACCAAAGTCACTTCTTTACTAGTAACAGTACCATTCTGCTTTGCTTTTGTCAGGTCTCCCTCGAAGCACTATGTCTAGTCCTGTTCAGTCATTTTGTGTCTAGGTGGGCTCAACCTGTGGAGAGGGAGACTGAGATAGTCCCATTCCCTTCACTTTTACTCCGCTTACTCAAAGTGACAGGTCTGAAGTATGGAAACTTCATTGGTCTGTGAAGGCTCTTAGTGCAATCAACAACCCACATTTCCCTGTAGGCCTACTTTAGTAAGGGTATAGCCAAGCTGGAATAAAGTCCAGACAAGGGTGAGCTAGATACTAAACTGCCTGGAAATCAAGCTATATGAAGAGAAATCGCCAGATATTAGGTGTATCTAGCCTGGTAAGAAAGTGAGAAAGGACTGAAAGAAACTCTTAATGAGGGTGAAAGAGGAGAGTGCAAAAAAATCGTCTGAAGCTCAACATTTTTTTTAAAAAAAGATCATGCCCACTGGTCCCATCACCTCCTGGCAAATAAAAGGGGAAGATATGGAGGCAGTGACAAATGGAAAAGATCAGTCTACATCCCAATCCCAAAGAAAGGCAGTGCCAAAGAATGCTCCAAATACCGCACAATTGCACTCATTTCACTCGCTAGCAAGGTTATGCTCAAAATCCTACAAGGTAGGCTTCAGCAGTATGTGGACCGAGAACTCCCAGAAGTACAAGCTGGATTCCGAAGGGGCAGAGGAACTCGAGACCAAATTGTTAACATGCGCTCGATTATGGAGAAAGCCAGAGAGTTCCAGAAAAACATCTACATCTGCTTCATTGACTATGCAAAAGCCTTTGACTGTGTGGACCACAGCAAACTATGGTAAGTCCTTAAAGAAATGGGAGTGCCTGACCACCTTGTCTATCTCCTGAGAAACCTATATGTGGGACAGGAAGCAACAGTTAGAACTGGATATGGAACAACTGACTGGTTCAAAATTGGGAAAGGAGTACGACAAGGCTATATATTGTCCCCCGGCTTATTTAACTTATATGCAGAATACATCATGTGGAAGGCTGGACTGGAGGAATCCCAAGCCAGAATCAAGATTGCCAGAAGAAATATCAACAACCTCCGATATGCAGATGATACCACTCTGATGGCAGAAAGTGAGGAGGAATTAAAGAAACTTGTAATGAGGGTGAAAGAGGAGAGTGCAAAAAATGGTCTGAAACTCAACATCAAAAAAACTAAGATAATGGCCACTGGTCCCATCACCTCCTGGGAAATTGAAGGGGAAGATATGGAGGCAGTGACAGATCTTACTTTCTTGGGCTCAATAATCACTGCAGATGGAGACAGCAGCCACAAAATTAAAAGACGCCTGCTTCTGGGGAGGAAAGCAATGACAAATCTAGACAGCATCTTAAAAAGCAGAGACATCACCTTGCCGACAAAAGTCTGCATAGTCAAAGGTATGGTTTTTCCAGTAGCAATGTGTGGAAGTGAGAGCTGGACCTTAAAGACTGTTGAAGAATGAATGTTCTTGAATTGTGATGCTGGAGGAGGCTCTTGAGAGTCCCCTGGGCTGCAAGGAAAACAAACCTATCCATTCTGAAGGAAATCAACCCTGAGTGCTCACTGGAAGGACAGATCCTGAAGCTGAAGCTCCAATACTTTGGCTATCTCATGAGCAGAGAAGACTTCCCGGAAAAGACCCTGATATTGGGAAAGTGTGAGGGCAAGAGGAGAAGGGGATGACAGAGGACGAGATGGTTGGACAGTGTCCCTGAAGCTACCAACATGAATTTGACCCAACTCCAGGAGGCAGTGGAAGACAGGAGGGCCTGGCGTGCTCTGGTCCATGAGGTCATGAAGAGTCGGACACGACTTAACGACTAAACAAAAAAAGCCTGCTAAAGAGAAGACTTAGAGCTGATTTGACAGTAATCTTCTGTTATCTGAAGGGCTTTTTGTATAGAAGTTGAAATAAGCTTGTTTTCTGTTGCTGCTCAAGGCAGTGGAACCAACAGATGCAAATTATAATATCACTTCAGCTAAACAAAAGGAAGAACATCTTGACTGTAAGAGCTTTTTGACACTTGTAGGGTTTACCAATGAGAACGGTGGCCTCTCCTTCACTGGAGATGTGTACATAAAGGCTACATGTCAGAGCTGCTACTGCATTGGCAGGTAGGAGCAGTAGTTGAGCCTTCCAACTATGCTGTTCTATGACTCTGTGACCCTACACGTGCACGTGGATGTGGAAAATGTGGATGCCATTGGAGACAGAAAAATCTGACAGGTTTATTTTTGTTGCGTTTCTTAGAATGCCTCCAGTGTCCTCTTCTGGCTTTAGTGATGTACTGATTTCCAGAAGGTTTCATCACATCCCATAATTTGCGCATATTTGGATAAGCTTGTTTCCTAAACTGAGCATTTTGCAGAATGTTTTACAAAATGTGCACACCTTCAGTATACTTTCCCCATTGACTAAATTGTGGTTGTGTGCTTCATAAATGCAAGCAATTTCACTCCATGCGTTTCAAATATATGCATTTTTTGCACATCTGTTCTTCACTGAAATGTCCCATATATTTTGTAAATGTCTGAGGTAAGATGCAATTCAGCTTATTGCAAGTCTTTGAAAGCATGAAAATCATCCTTTCATATGGAAATATGAATTTCCCATCTTTCCCTCTCTCTAGTTAGAAACAGAACAGGTGCCCACTTCAAACTACAGATGGAAGGCTTTCCACATTATGAAAGGACCATCACCAATGAGCAAAAATCTAACATTCCCAACAGGATTTTTCCAGCTGCCTTTACCTGATAGATTGGATTTTATCTTTTGTCCAGATGAACCTTCCTGAAAACAGGAAGTAGGATTTTCCATGTATTATCATCCCCTCAATTCCAACACACAATTTCTTTTCAAGTAATGCATTAAATGTTAACTCTGTTTTTATCTCCTTCCCTCCTTTACCTACTCTACTGTTTACTTCCCCACATGTGGCATGTTTAGGCTATAGAAAATTTCCATTCAAAACATTACCTGCCCACTCTCTTGACTCTCCTTATATGAGTAACCACTGTAGCATGTGAAATACAGAGTACAGTTGTGCCCCGCTTAACGATTGCCTCGCTTAACAAGGAATTTGCTTTACAATGAAGTTTTTGCGATCACAATTACAATCGCAAAATGATGGTCTAAATGGGGGAATTTAGCTTAGCGATGATCGGTTCCCTGCTTCGGGAACCGATTTTCGCTTTATGACGATGAAAAACAGCTGATTGTCAGGTTTCAAGATGGTCACCGGCTGAAGAAAAAGGCCACCCGCTGTGCTTAGGGATGGATTCCTCTCTGTACAGGCATGGAAAATGGCTGCCCCATGGAGGATCTTCGCAGGACAGTGAGTTTTCAGCCCATTGGAATGCATTAACCGGGTTTTAATGTGTTTCAATGGGCTTTTTTATTTCATTTGACGATGTTTTCGCTCTACAGCGATTTCGCTGGAATGAATTAACATTGTCAAGCGAGGTACCACTGTAACATCAGTTTTGGAGGATGGCAGTAGACACAATACAGCTGGTTAATTAATACAACACATGAAAAATTGTAACAAATGGCAATTTCAAAGAATTTAATTTCATTCCTTTTAATCCTCATACATATAGCACAATTTTAATAAGTACTGCTCTTGAAAATCAGCATATCAAACAATGCAATGAAAACAGCGGCTTTGTTCTCAAAACACCTCCCCTACATATATCGCAGGGCCTTCTAGTGCCTTGGCTGATAAGACATTTAAACAAGGCTTCCTAGAGAGAAGATGTTAGAGAGTTCCCTATAGGCTGACACATTACAAGTGCTTCCACATACAATCTGAGCTACAAAACCCATACCAATGGTGACAAAACAAGACTTCTAGGCTTCATGCAGCATCAGCTGAGATGTGAGCATTTGAAAAGAACATGCTGTGCTATTATAGGATATTTTGTCATTATGGCTGACTTTCCTTCTCATCCAAGTGGGGGACAAACAACACAGCCAAGAGCAACTTCAAAGAGATCACATCAAACTTTGAAGCTCTGGGAAAGAAACCTGATGGCTTTGGGGCCCAGGTAGTTTTCTCATCCATCCTACCAGTACTCAGAAAAGGAATAAAATGGGAAATACTCCAGGTGAAAGACTGCCTATGAAGATGGTGTCGACATGAGGGATTCGTTTTTTGGGATCACGAGCTAAGCTTCTTGGAAGATGGACTGCTTCAAAAAAGATGGCTTGCACCTCACAAGGACTGGGAAGAATATGTTTGGCCACAGCATGAAGAACTTCATCAGCAGGGCTTTAAAGGGAATTGTAAAGGCAAGGGAGAACACAAGCACAGAGTTAAGGGTAGATGAAGCCTAGATGAAGAGGAACAGACCAAGCAGTTCTAATGGGAGTCAATAATAACATTAACACTGTCATCTTTATAGAAATGTACAAAGAAAAGCAGGCCACAAATCAAACAATCTCTGATGTCTATATGCATGCCAGGAGTATGGGAAACAAATAAGAAGAACTGGAATTCTTAGTTCAGGAGGGTCAGTATGACTTGATAGGAATAACTGAAACTTGGTGGGATGGCCCCCATGAATGAAATACAGCAAGCGAGGGATATAGGTTGTTCAAAATGAACAGACAGAATAGAAAGGGAGGCAGAGTTGCAGTGTATGTCAAAAATGCACATTCCTGCAAAGAAATGCAGGAGAAGGAGATTGGCTGTACCATTGAGAGGATCTAGGTCAATGTAGGTGGGGTGAAAAATAATAGGAAGATGGTAGAGTCTACTACTGGCTGCCCAATCAAGGAGAGGATGTGTGAAGGGAACAATTGTGGTACCACAGCACCTCCGTGCCCTCTGGTTACCCAACATTCCTCTTCTTAAAAATGGCGGGAATGGCTGATGGTGCACTCTGTGGATTCGAGAGTCAATTTCACCCCTCAGTTTCCAGCCTTGTAGAGGCTCTCCCAGCCAAATTGATAAGAGGTGACAGGGGGAAACATCGAAAAGTATCTTCTACACTCCCTTAGAATTTTATCCCTGAAATGAATTGCTTGAGATAAATGTTTAAAATCCATCAGGTTTTGATTTCTTCATTCGTGGCCCCTAGAAAATAATCTATCATAAAACATCTGCCACCACCATGAAAATGTTGCACCTGTTTAGACCTTGGCAGCCATATTTTTCAAATGGAGATATAATTCTGCTGAAAGATTTTAAGAAATTATAGGCCTTTGTTTATTTTTGAACCAAATAGGGAAGTCATCTGAAGTTCCCGAAATGAGGCGAGGCTCCGACTCGGATTCAAGCAAAAGCATCATGTCTGTCGGAGCTTTCAGGCCTAAGCAACCTGCTTTCCTAGCCAATGAAACATGTTCCCAGCGAAGATGAATTTGCACAACCAAGCTAGATGCATCGTTGTTGTCGGCTTGCACCATCTCAATGAGGAATGTGTCCCTGTTGTAGCTCTTGGCTACTTTGCTGTGATTGTTCTCCCCCGTCTGACATACATACCAAGTCTGCTATCAGTGGAGCCGGAAAATGTAACGAATGACAATGACTTTGAATAAGATGTCTCTATCATGGGGAATGGAAACATTAAATCCAACATTCTTCCAGAAAATGTTTGCTGAAACATAAAGGCACGGATCTTGATGGCTTACACGCTTGCAGAAAGGCAGTCTGGCAGATCCAGGGGAACCTTTACCTTTACTTATTGTATCTTGGTTGAGGAAGCTACGCTGGCTTTTAAAATAATATACATTTGAGGCTTGCCTGCTCTGCCCTCATGCTGGCCACTTGCCTCAGCTGCTGTGGTGAAGTGAGGGAGGGAGAAAGAAGGCTCAGCTGCTTGCCCTTTAAGAAAACCTAGCACTTCTGTCTCTTTAAGAACGCTCCAGCTATTCCCATTTGTACCCAGAGAGAAATGAGGGGGTACCTGGTTTTACAGCACGGATCCTCCCAAATCCCCATGATTTTCACTTGGGATCTGCCCCCCCCAAACACTGTCAAACCCAAAGTCCCATTTGTATCCACAAAATACAACACGGGAATTAGAGAGGAGACTGGGACTCAAGCAGGAGCGCTAGCAGAGGTTGTTCAGGCAGGAGGAGCATGCAAGTGGACAGGGAGGCAAAGAGCAGAGTGGCAGAGGGCGAGGGAGAAACTTATGGTGGGAAAGGAGGGCACATTGGGCAATTCGAGGCATTATAACCCCACACTAAAATAAACAACTCTGCGAGGAGGAGATTGAATGAGATGCTTCCAAAGAGATTCCAGGGGGTAAAAACTGAAATCCACTGTGCCTGGTGTGATCAACTTTTTTAAACATCAATGCAACGGCAGATAAATCCAGGGCAAATACTGGTTCTTTTACAGTATAATCAGGACCTAAGACTAGCATTTCCCTGAATGTGTATTGTTGCCAAAACCATTATCATGTTTGCACTCAGCTGTTAATAACCATGGGACTTCCTTCTTTCCTCTGGAGCTGGTTTTAGAGGAGAGGGAACAAAAAACAGAAGAAGGGAGTGAAGACAAACCCCTCTCCCTGTTTTTTGCAGTATTGGGAAAGGTGATAATGATGGCCTTTTTGCCTTTTGAATTAACAGGTGTACAGTGGTGCCCCGCATGACGACAATAATCCGTCCTGGGAAAATCGTTGTTTAGCGAAATTGTCATCATGTGAAAACCCTTTCCCCATTGGAATGCATTGAAACTCGGTGTAATGCATCCCAATGGAGAAAATACTTTGTCGTCCAGCGAAGATCTCCCATAGGGAAGCCATTTTGCGAGCATCAATCAGCTGTAAAAATAGGTGCCCTGCAAAGCATGGGTCCGGAAAACACAGGGCAGCCATTTTGCGAAGCCGGAAAAATCATCATCTTGCAAACAAATGGTTTGCAAAGCACGGACCTAGTTGACGTCCAGTGAAAATCCCCCATAGGAATGACTGTTTTGCAAATGGATATAGCAATTGCAAAAAAGTCATTGTTATGCGCATTTGTCATTTAGTGGGGTTGTCGCTTAGCGAGGTACCACTGTAGTCATTTCTGGATGAATATGTCCATCTTTTTGATACCAGCTCTTTCATCTTTGCAGTGCATGCATGGCTATGCGTGTGTGCTTAGCACCACAGACCCATACTTATTTTGTATAGCTCCAGTGGGGGCGGGGATACTACTTGATGTCTATCTAAAGATCTCCCTGTGATCTCTTGTGGTGGTTGGTTGAGGCCATTTACTCTGATTTCATGTGGGTTGTGAATTGCACTACAGGTTTGAGTCTGAACTTTAAAGGAGCTTTCCAAGGTACTGAATCTTACCCCCAAATAAGGTGCAGCACCTTGGAGAGTAACTGGAGCAGATTCACCAGCCCCGCAAAGGCTCTCCTGGGCTAGGAGCCTCCCATAACATCTCAAGAATTGTGAGAGGGTAGCTCAGTGGTTTAGGTCTCTGGCTGTGAGTTTGATTCCCCACTACACCTCCAGGGAGAAGAGCCAGCCTTTATAGCCTTGGGTAAGCTGCATAGTCCCAGGCCACCTCCAGAAGAAGGGAATAATAAACCACTTCTGTGTATTCTCTACCTAAAAAAAACCTGAAAAAGAATTGCCATAAATCAGAATTGAGCCGATGGTATATAGAATCATGGAATAATGAGGTTGGCCTTAACAGATGTGAAAACTTGACATATGAGTGTTCAGCCTGGAGGCAGGCGATGCATTATGGCCTCTCCCATTTTGAAGAGACACTTGTCCAGCAGGCCAAGGCAAAAAGGCAGTCCCGAAACCAGGAAAATTAGGGAGCTGGACAGGGGACAGATTGTATTTGTCTTCAGTGTGGAAGGAATTATCACTCTCGAACTGGCCTTCTCAGCCACACTAGATGCTTTTCCAAGTCCTCTATTCAGAGCATGTTACTATAGTCTCTTGAGACCGAAGGATGCCTAATCTAATAAGGCCATAGAGTCCAACGACTATGATCATTATTATTTTATTGTACTTCCATCCATGCTTGGTCATACCTTCAGAAGGAGGCAAAGGGTGCAGAGGAGCTTTGTAGAGAGCAAATCAGCCCTCTACCACCACTGCTACCGCAGTTTGGAGAAATGGCCTCTCCATTTCTGAGCTGCAGCATTTAAAGAAGCTGTCCATAATGTTTGGCTACCCATTTCATTCTATCCCCAGAGGCAGGTGACTCCCTTTTCCTCATGGGAAGGACAGCCCTTTTCTAAGTACATCCCCCCCCCAGTTTGTATCACAGTTCACAAAAGGGATCGGTGCCACCAGTAAAGATTGCCATTATATTTATAGACCCTGTGTTTTTTTCTTCTTTACTTCCTTTCATATTGTTGAGGAAGGAGATAACAGGATATAAGAGGAGCTCCATTGTAGCTTCGACTGACTTTGAAGTAAAAATAGTAAATTGCCCATATTAGATATGTTCAAAAAGTCTGCATAGTAGTCACAGTTAATTCCAAATGTGTCCTGTTATTTACTTTTCAGTTTAATCTTGTTACATCAAAGAGACTGTTCAGGATAACAGCTAAGAGGATGTTTTAATATATCTGGTTTAAAATTAGGTGCAGTATATTAGCTTTCATCCTTCCTGCCAACCAAATGCACAAAATGCATAGCCATAAATGCAGCTCACCACGTTTCTTGGTTGAACGCAATTGACTCTTGAATAGAGAGACGAGGCAGGGAGGGGGATGTGCGAAGCATCATGTCCATTTCCATTGACTTCTTCATTCTCCTCCCACCAAATCTGCTCTACACTGTTTACCAAAAGATCGTACTTTTAACAGGCAAAAAAATCTGCATGCCCTTTTATGAAACTTTTCAAATGGATGCACAAATGGACATATTAATGGATACATAGAATGACAGAATCGTGAAGCTGGAAGGGGCCTATAAGGCCATCAAGTCCAACCCCCTGCTTAATGCAAGAATACAAATCAAAGGATATCTGCCAGGTGGTTGTTTAAATTTCTCTTGAATGTCACCAGAGGTGGAGCACTCACCACCTCTCGAGGTCATTGGTTCCATTGTCATACTGCTCTAACAGTTAGGAAGTTTTTCCTGATATTCAACCAAAATCTGCTTTCCTGTAACTTGAGGATACATGTCTTATGTTATGGATATCGATGGATATCCAGGTGCTGACCAATGTTCTCATTCACATCTTAGGAATCTAGTTGGCATTTTCTGCATTTTTCACTTGCATGCCTGTTCTTGAGAGTCAAGGAGAACAAACCTATCAGTTCTAAAGGAAATCAGCCCTGAGTGCTCACTGGAAGGACAGATCCTGAAGCTGAGGCTCCAGTACTTTGGCCATCTCATGAGAAGAAAAGAGTCCTTGGAAAAAACCTTGATGTTAGGAAGGTGTGATGGCAAGAGGAGAAGGGGACGACTGAGAATGAGATGGCTGGACAGTGTCTGCAAAGCAACCAAGATGAATTTGACACAACTCCTGGAGGCAGTGGAAGATAGGAGGGCCTGGCGTGCTCTGGTTCATGGGGTCACGAAGAGTCGGACATGACTAAATGACTAAACACACACACGCCTGTTCTTGAGCAGAGATCTACAAACATTCCCCCAACCCAAGACTTTAGAATGGTCTGGAGTGCTCTGTGTCTCATTCAATTCAATTTGTGCCCTGAACCTAAACTGATTTGAACAGCCTTCCCTTGGTTGCATTTAGAACACCAAAGCAGGTGCCACCATTTTATTTTTGCACTAATGTAAATGAACATTGAAGATGTGATAGATCCTAAAGAGGGGAGTAATCCAGCCAAATATCAATCAGGTCTTGGCAAACTGGATATGCTTCAAATTCTGCTTAGGAAAAAAAAAATCTTGGAGTCATATGTACCCCATTCAATTTGATTTGTGCTCTGGATACCAATTGTGATTTGTACATTTGTTTTGCTTCTTCCCAGAATGAAATCTGGCCATTTCATTTCCATCTGGTCTTCATACAAATTGTTAAAAGTCAGCCAAGGTAGTTAGTAACTTCGTCTTTTGGCCAAATTTGGTGGACAAATTCAAGTACATTCTTTTTCACAGAATGTACCTCAACTGGTGTGTAATCGATGGAGTGAGCGACTAGGATTCTGGAGAACAGGGTTTGAATCCCCACCTCGCCACAGAAATGCTCTGAGGTGGAACTCCTCCTTAAAACCACTCCTTAAAAGTGTCACATACCTCAAAAGCCCTATCAGGGTTGCTATAAGTTGGTTCCAACTTAACAGCACAAAACACACACCCCTCAAACCCAGTTTTCTAATGGTAGACTGTGCCAAGTTTCATGTTCAGTCCAGGTGATGTGGAATTGGACAAGCCATTAGGGGGTAAAAAAAAAGAATATATTTTTTCTAGATCCCTAACCAAGAGTTTGCACAGCAAACTTTGTATGTCTTCACAGAAAGCAGCAAAGAAAATAAATGGCTATGGACCATTTTCATAGTCCTTAAGGGAGATGACAGTTTTTCTAGAGTTGTCCATGTGCTAGAAACCCTAGTGTTTGACTACTGTAATATACTGTGGATGGAGCTTTGTACTGAAGACATTTCACAAAACCTCAACTGATCCAAGCACTTCTTGCAAACTGTTTATTACATATTACATATGCGAGCCAAGAGGTGAGGCTGAGGAGCCTAACGCCGAGGGAGGCCCGGAAGGAAAAGACAAGAAATCGGGCCTTCTCAGTGGTGGCTCCTCGCCTCTGAAACAATCTACCTCCGGAGATTCGCGGGGCTCCCTTGCTGGGTACCTTTAAGAAGGAATTAAAGACATGGATGTTTCGGCAGGCCTTCCCATCACATAACTCCTGACACCCTTTCTTTTTCTTTACTGTTCCCTGTTGCACATTGTGGGTTGTAATGTAGTGTTTTATCATTTAGAACTTTCTATTTATATTTTATTATATTATTGTTTGACTGTTAGCCGCCTAGAGTGGTCCTCACCCGACCAGATAGGCGGGATATAAATAAAATAAAATAAAATAAAATAAAATAAAATAAAAAAATGATGATGATGATGATGATGATGATGATGATGATGATGATGATGATGATGATGATGATAATAATAATAATAATAATAATAATAATAATAATAATAATAATAATAATAATAATAATAATAATAATAATAATAATAATAATAATAATAATAATAATAATAATAAGCCATAGCTACATCCCATGCATCCTCTGAGAAGTTCAAGGTAGCATATGTACCTTTGATACAGAGATGCACCATGGTGAACATATCTCATAGTTATTGATCACATGAGCTAGATGCATGTTTCTTGGTTTTCAAAGAAGTAGCCATGTCAGTCTGTACAAACATATCTGCCAAAAACAAAAGGGAAAAAAGACTGTTGTAGCAAGTTAAAGACTAACAGTTATATTTTAATGTGAGCTTTCATGGATAAAATCCAGTTCTTCAGACATAAGAGTGAGATGTGTGTGTGTTCTGTGCTGTCAAGTCAGAACCAATTTATAGTGACCCCAATAGGGCTTTCAAAGTGAGTGAGATATTTAAGGATTGGTTTTACCAGTTCCACTTCCCCATTGAGTTTTCATGCCAAGTGGGGATTTGAACCCCATTCTCCAGAGCCCTAGTTGGTCATTCTGTGTACTACACCACTCTGGGAATGGGTGAGATACCAGGCAAATTGTTATACATTTATATGCTTCTTGGTTCAATTCCAAGTTATGGTTTTAACCATAAGAACACAACATAGCTGAGACTCGGACACCAAAGCACATGTCTCATACATATCTGCTTAAGCCTTTGAATGTCCCACATTTTGAAATATGATGTGTAGGTTGTAGTAGCATTTTAAATGGGAGCTTTTTTTCCTAAGCAGATTTGGGTTCTGCATTTACAGGTTGCTCCAGCTTCTATATGTCTTATCTGGCTTCATTGTTTTAAAACAAGAGCTTGGGAAAAGTTATTTAGTAGGACTACTCTCCTGAGGAGTTCCCCCATGAGCATCATCTTTAGCCTTGCTGTCTGGGAGATTCTGGGACTTCCCGTCCAGGCAACTTTTCCTATTGTGTAAAAATACCTCCCTCAATTTCTCAAACTTGAATTTTAGAGATGAATTAATTTGTGCCACTTCATATGAAGTAAACTGCATGGGCTCTTCCCACCCCTGCCTGTGAGTTGCACACCACTGAAGTTGTCCTTCTCCTGCAGCACTCCAGTCCAGGCATGAATGGGAGCTGCCCTTCCCTGCCTCCTCTGGCAGCCGACCTCTCATTGATTTTGCAGGAGTCCTGCATCCTTGTCAGAGTGGTCAGCTACTGGAGGAGGCATGGAAGGGCAGGCCCAACTCCTGCCCAGACTGGACCACCACCAGAGAAGGAGGACTCCCAGTGGTGCACAACACATGGTGAATGGGTGAGCCAACAGCACAAATTATTTTGTACCCATCTCTATTGCATTTCCCCCCAGATTTTACCATCTAGAAGAGTAGCAACAGTGTGTGCTTGGCTGAGGAAGTTTCCCTGGATGTCATTGCTGAAGTGTTATTTTTGTTTGCCCATGTCCCAAAGGATGATGTTTGTGGAGGACAGAGGCCTATTTACTACCATGGGTCAGTGCTTTGGTTCTGCTTTGTCAACTGCAAGAGTGGGTTGATAGATCTGACAGCGCCTCAAATGCTGTTCAGATCCTCTCATTCCATTTGGAGTTGGCAGTAATAAACTGGCTCTGTTTTATTTTTCACATGTCAGAGGGGCAGTAAAGTCTTTATTCCTCCTGCATTCCTGAGAAATTTGGTTTGGTTTGGTTTTAAACTAGGAAGAAATGAAAGGACCTTTGGAAAATGCCTTCAGTTTGACTGTGCCAGGCTGATTCTTGTGTTACATCCTTGTCGTCGTCATCATCATCTGAGAACTGCAGATGAGAAGAGACCCTATGGATCATCACGTCTATCCCCTGTCAAGGACGCAGAGTGAGGAATTGCACTCCCAACCTCTGGCTCCGCAACCAGAGACCTAAACCACTGAGCTATCAAGCATTTCAGCCATTACACTGAGAATGCGTTTCAATGGCTTTTTAATTTTCGCTTTACGACATTTTCGTTCTACAACGATTTCGCTGGAATGAATTAACGTCGTAATGCGAGGCACCACTGTATACCTTTCAGCAGCAATATTCGCTGCCGGACATGCCAATCCAGGATCTCTGTCCTGATTGGCCAGAGCTTCGAATTGCCTCCAGTAAGCTCAGAGAGGCCCCCCAAAGGGGTAATGAACATAGATGAATATGAACAGATTGACAAATAAAACCGAGGAAGTATTCGTCAAGCCATATTCATCCTTATTTAAAATTTTACAAATACGGATCGATGAATATATGACGAATCGGCTATATTAGTCAGAAAAACTGATCGATTTTTATAGTCGTCCCCATCTCTAGTGCTGAGGAAAGAACTATAGGAACTTTTTGAAGCTCTACAGAGGAGCATTTTGAGCCTCTGACACAATGGATGAAATCCTGCTGCTTGGTTGAAATATCTGGCTGTGGAGCCAGAAGTTGGGAGTTTGATTCCCTGCTGTGCTTCCTTGACAGAAGCTGGCCTCAGTGATCCATAAGGTCCCTTCCAGCTTGGCAGTCCTAAAATTATTAGTGAATTGAAAGCTTTTGGTCCATCCCTCCCTGGTAAACAAAGCATCTCTGCCAGGATTCTGGGTGCGTGGCCAAGAACTGTAGCAGAGAGAAATGAGCCATAATTTACAATTTAACTAATGCATCTTTCAGCCTATGAATCATACTCTGTTTCCTACTTTGGCAGGGAGTTAGACTTGATGACCCTTGAGGTTGTTTGAGCTCTACCATTTTGTGGGCCTCTATGAGGTTCTATTTTATTTCCCCTGAGTTTGTGGGACCTTAGCTGGGAGTCTACTTTGATGCCACTTTGAGGAAACATAGCGTAGGGCGAGTGGGAGAGAGGTAGTATAAATTATTAAAATGTTTTTTTCCCCTTATCCTTGTGATCACTGTGAATCTTCCATTTCTAGAAAGAGGTTTCCAAAAATGAACAGAAACTAATTTTACCTGTATCTGTCTTGGTATGGTTCTTTAAACTGCTTACTCAGATAGATGTCCTATTAAATTAAATGAGTCTTGCACCTCAGTAAATGTGCATAGCAAATTGATGTATTTCTGCACATTAAGAAGCAAAGATTGGCACCATTACTTTCCTGGACTGTTTCCAAAGAAATGGCTGTGTTAATCTGTCTCAGCATATTGGCAAATTTCCTGTTTCCTCCTTTAATTTTGCTGACTTTCTTAGATCATAACTCCCTGACTCTCCCAGTCCACATGGTCAGCGGCTGTTTTGGCTGAGGGATTCTGGACGGTGTCATTTATGTCCTGGAAATGTATTCAAGCCTTACTGTGAATCTCATTACCAGTGGCAGCATAGCAGTGAAACAATGCCACACTGAGGGCACAGTTTTCTTTGGATATATTGCATTGGCACTACACCTGGCTATGGATCCACTGAGGGTTATGGAAGAAGATCCAGCCTATTTAACCTTGGGCAAGCTGCACAGTATCAGTAGTTAGAGGGGGTAGCCTTCATCAAACCGCCATTTTGACAGTTGCGCCGCCCCTTTTTGGGACCTTGCAGCGGAAGGGTTGGGCCTTCCGGCGTCTAGGCTCGACCCAGGCCCCTTCCGAAGGAAGGGGCGGGTCGAGCGGTAACGTCAGGGGTTGTGGAGGGCCCCGTGGGCCTATAGGGGTCTTTTCCTCAAGTCCGGGGGTCCCCCGTGACCCTAGGGTGGCCTGAGGATTGGTCCCCGAGGGGTTGTGCCACCCCGCGGCCCTGTAGGCCAATGGGGAGCGGTTGGCGGGTTTTGGCTAGTAAGGGGTGGCCATAGGACATGCCCCGGCTTGCATTTAGGCCACTGGGGCCTGAAATTCACACCAGGGATTTTGGGGGCCCTTCTCATATGCTGTAACAGTAAATTAAATAATTAGACCTTCTAAACGGGAGACAATTTTGAAACCATGTTTAAAAACAACAATAAACCGCTTCTCTTCGGTTCTGACAGACTGCAGAGGTTGCAGGAACACCCCTAGGCCACATCTTCCGGAAGGGTTGGGTTGTGTGGGGGTGACATAAGTGCTGTTTGAGGCCAACGTGGCCCTATAGGGGTTTCCCAGAGTTGGGTATTCCCCCGTGACTCTAGGGAGGCCTGAGCATTGGTTCCCGAAGGGAAGGGCCAGCCTGCGGCCCTGTAGGCCAATGGGGAGAGGTTGGTGGGGCATAGCTAGAAATGGGCGGGCTATCGGGCATGCCTCGACATGCCCTATAGCCCTCCCGGTTCTGAAAGGCCGCAGAGGTTGCTGGAACACCACAGCCTTGCCGAGCATCGCAGAGACCGGATCGTCTTGGAGGCCATGGAGGACAAGGAAAACCAGCCACCGGGAACAAGCCAAAAGGCGCTGATGAAAGGCAAAAGGCGATTGCGACCCCAAGGTTATTACTATGGGGCGGTGGGCTTTTCCAAGCCCCTGTGCCCCTTAGAGCCCCCTAAAAGGCTCAGGGAAATGCTGCCTGAAGACCCAGAAAATCTAAGAAGAAAATGCAAATCTGCAGAAGACCTGTATGTATTTACTGCACAACCAAAGCAGAAACCAAAAAGCACAAGAAAGCCGGCCTGCACTCTGATGTGGGGTGATGATGATGCGAATGATGGGCTTGAGTATGACTTTGGATATGTGCCGAACAGAAATGACATGAAATTGGCAGAGGACGTGGATGGCGGTATGTTAGTGAAACCAGCCTTTGCGGAAGATGCCGATAGCTCTGAGGCGCTGACCATGGAAGAGGTTTCAGATGATGGTTTTGAGAGTTATGCAGAGGAACAAGACAGCCAGGTGAGAAATTTTTCTAAAAGTTATGGGGGGGGGCAATCTTTTAAAAGATTACTAAAATTTTGTTTCATTCTCACCCACAGGAGAATGCTCAGGATGATAATGATGAGGAACCGAACGTACAGTCTGTAAATCTATCGTGTATTTCATGTGTTTCTACAAACCCTGAGGTTTAGATAATTTGTTTTACAAAGCCCTTATAATATACTGTTTTTAATAAAGAGTATTTATTGTACTATACCTTGTTCATATTTGTGTTGTCTGTTGAGATGGGCGCACAGGAAAAAATATTACACAGTATCTATTATACACCCTCATCAGTGGGGAGCTTTGGTGGTCTGAACCCTCTCTTTAGGGAAGCCAAAAAGCAGATCAAAAAATTGAAGGTAAGGGATGTTTCTCAATGGCTTTCTGATCAGGATGCCTATACACTGCATAGACCTGCTAGAGTTCATTTTAAAAGAAATAAGACCATTGTCTCCAAAGTAGATGCTCAATGGCAAGCAGATTTGGTCGATATGCAACAATTTTCTCAGTATAACAAGGGTTACAAATATATCCTGGTATGCATTGACATCCTTTCTAAGTACAGCTGGGCAAAAGTCCTCAAAGACAAAACAGGTAAAGAAGTGGCCAAAGCTTTTGACTCCATTTTCGAACAAGACAATAGAAAACCTGACAAAATACAAACGGACCATGGCGGTGAATTTATAAATAGGCCTGTAAGCAACTTGTTCAAGAAAAACGGAATACATCATTTTGTCACCAATAATGAGGTCAAAGCGGGTGTAGTGGAAAGGTTTAACAGAACACTAAAAACAAAAATGTGGAAGTATTTTACTGCTAATAATACCTACAGGTATGTGGATGTATTACCACAATTCCTTAAAAGTTATAACTACAGCATTCATAGAACTATTAAATGTAGACCTGTAGATGTGAATCATCACAATGCTCTGGTTGTCTGGAAAAGGGTCTATGGTGGCCCTGCTGAAACAAAAAAAGAGATTCCAAGACTCAGAAAAGGAGACCATGTGAGGGTATCTAAAATGAAGGGTGTTTTTGATAAGGGATATGAACAGAATTTTACCACTGAAATATTTATAGTGGATCGGATCATCAAAGGAGCAGAGAGACCTGTATACCAATTAACAGATTATGACGGAGAGAGCATAGTCGGGACTTTCTATCCTGAAGAACTACAGAAGATCAATGCCCGGGAGGACAGAGTGTACAAAATTGAAAAGATTTTGGACACAAAAGGCAGGGGCAGAAGAAGGCTTCACTTAGTGAAATGGTTCGGTTGGCCTAGCAAGTTCAACAGCTGGGTGTCTGCCTCTGAAGTTTCTGAGGTCATATAGAGAAGCAAAATGGGCGATCATGGCTTTTACATCACACTTCCCAGCAACGCCTGTAAGAAAGTCTTTCCTCAAAATACAAGTGCCAGCTTTACAACAATGTTACCCAGGCCTTTAGATTTGAATGGAGTTTGGGAAGTCGGTCTGGCAGAGATACAGTATCCTCGAAGCTGGTACACAATACTTAAAAATGCTCCATTTTCCATTTCTGAGGGTACGAATAAATGGGATTTTCAGTTACACAGGGGCTATTACAAAGACATTCCTGATCTTCTGAATAACATGAATGATACTATAAAACAAGCTATAGATCTGCAAGAGGCATGGCTGACCTATGACCCAGTCATGGGAAAAGTTAGATTCACAGGTCCTGAAAGTTACTTTTTTTCAGCTGGTGTTGAGTTAGCCCCCATTTTGGGGGTCCCTCCGGATGAATCTGTCAGAACAATACCACATGCTGCAGACCTTAACGGAGGTTTCAGCTCTTTGTACGTTTATACGGATATCATAGAGCACCAAATCGTGGGAGACCATTCAGTACCTCTGTTACGCTGTATCCCTGTCAGGGGAGAAACCTACGAATGTGTTACAATTACCTATGACAAGCCGCATTATGTATTGATGAGTAAGAATCACATCAACACGATAACCATTGAAATAAAGACTGATCAGAACCAAAATGTGCCATTTACTTTGGGGAAAGTAGTTGTGAGGTTGCATATTCGCCCCAGAAAAGGTTGTGTGTAGGAGGAGAAAGAAGATTAAAATGGTTGTGTTAAAAGACTACGGAGATGTCAATGTTTACAGGACATACTATAATGCACAGGCAGGTCGTGGCCTCCCTGGATTTCACGGTGCTGTAAACATGTATGGGGCAGGGCTGGGAGGCATTTTTCGTGGTCTGTTCCGAAAGGCCGTCCCCCTCTTGAAGAGAGGTTTTGAGTTTATTAAGCCACATATCAGGACAGCGGCTCATAACATCGCTGGAGATGTTGTGGGCCATGTTATGAAAAAAATGAAACCCCAAGAAGGATCAGGACTCATGTACATGAAAAGAAGGGGTGGAGTTAAACGAAAAGCCTCTCATCAACGCTCAGGGCCTCCTAAACGGTTAAACACAGGAGCGACTCCTAAAAAACATCAGAAGCTTTGGACTAGGAAGAAGCAAACAAATAGGAAGACAAAGGGCCTGAAGCGGGTCAAGGGAGACATCTTTTAAAATGGCCTTCATTCACGGAGCCTCTGAAGAATGTACCAAATCTGAACTGGATATTTTTCAATTGTCACCGACACAAACCAGCGTGGAAAGCAGTATGTATATTGAGATACCACCATTGGCGGCCCTAACACCCAATGCCCCACTCGAATTTTATATAACCGGCAATAGTGAAGATTATGTTGATTTAAACAATACCTTGCTCTATGTGGTGTGTAAGATCACAAAAGCAGATGGGACAAACATCGCTGCTGATGCTAAAGTGGCCTTGGTAAATTACCCTATTGCTTCGCTCTTTAGTCAACTGGACGTCACCCTTGGAGACCGGCTCATCAGCCAGAGTAATAATTGCTACCCCTATAGAGCCATGATAGAGCTGATCTTGAACTATGGCTCTGACACCTTGAGCACTCAATTTGGACCGGGTGGCTTTTATAGAGATGGTTATTTAACCATGGAACAAACCACCATAGCAGCAGGCACCGGAAACTGGGGTTTTAGAATGAGAGCACAACACACCGGGACCAGCAAGAAATGGGATCTGATGGGTCCATTGCATAATGAGTTATTTTTTCAGGAGAAAATGTTACTGAACGGTGTAGATGTGAAAATCAAACTTACCCGTAGCAAGGATATATTCTGCCTGATGAGTGGTGATGCCGCAGAGAGTTACAAAGTGGATATTTTAAGTGCCTCTCTGTTTGTCAAAAGGGTGAAAGTGTCCCCGGGAGTTCGCATAGGACACGCAGAAGCCCTTCTGACCTCTAATGCAAAATACCCTGTTGAACGTGTGGGAATGAAAGTGTTCAGTATACCGGCAGGAAGCCTTGTGTGCAATCAAGAAAACCTTTTTCTGGGACAGTTGCCTAAACATCTTGTCATAACTTTTGTTGACAATGAGGCTTTCAGCGGGGCCTACGACAAAAATCCTTTCAATTTCCAACATTTCAATGTTAATTTTATAGCCTTGTACGTTGATGGGATCCAAGTTCCATCAAAGCCCCTACAGCCTGATTATGCAAACGGCCTATGGGTGAGAGAGTACATGCAGCTGGTACAAGCCTCAGGGAAAGCCATGAAGGATCAAGACATTTTTATTAACCGTGCCGAATTTGGTCACGGATACACCATGTATGCCTTTGACCTGTCACCGGATCATGGTTGCTCAGAACATTATTCTCTGATCAAGACTGGAAACCTTAGAGCAGAGATCCGTTTTGCTCAGCACCTGCCTACAACTGTGAACATGATCTTATATGGGGTATTTGACAATGTGATTGAAATCAATCATAGCAGAAACGTCCTCTTTGATTACATGTGAAGATGAATACGATGCAGCTATTAAGTGTATTACAAAGAGATAAGGCCTTTCTAGATGTATACCCGTGTGACCTGTTACCAAGGAAACTTATTACCAGAAGACCTACTGGGATAGTGGTGAACACCCATCCCCACACAATGCCTGGGGAACACTGGTTGGCCGTCTATTTACCAACTAACGGCCCTGGGGAGTTTTTTGACTCATACGGTGTAGACCCAGACAACCCACGGATCCCTGAAACAATTACAGCCTTTTTATGGCGCCAGGGCAGAGAAATAATATTCCAGCAGAAACAACTACAACACCCTTCATCAGCGACCTGCGGCTATCACTGTGTGTTCTTTTTACAGAACAGAACAAAAGGCCTGTCGTTTGACCAGATTTTAAAGTTGTACTCAGAAGATACTGCCAAAAATGATCGCATGGTTGTAGAGTTTGTCAAGAACAGAAAAATTCAAAGAAAGCCCCAATCCTACCATCCATTTCACTATGTTCAAGCCTGTGGACCCCAGTGTAAAACATAAAATGTAAGCTGTGCATAAATAAAATAAAAGACACAAGTTAAATCTTTTATCTGTGTTAGTGTTTATTGATGTATTTTAGAAAGTGAGCCATTCGGGCTTCTTGACTACAGGCCTCACAGGGGTTGTTGGAAGCTCCTTCACATACAGCCATTCTGGTCTCTTGAATTGTCGCTTGGGTCGGGCCACCGGTGCATTTAGAGGGGGAGACAGAGGGGGAACAGTTTTCAAAGCATCTAATTGTTCTCTAATGGCAGAATTCCCTGCAATAGATGTGGGTATATTTAGCTCGGCCATAGCTTTAAGAAAAACATCCCAGCCTTTTGGTTTTCTCTTATCAGAAATAGTCGTAGATTGGGTGATTCCTCTGACCAGGTCCAAAATATTAGAGCCAGGTAAGAACTCTCCCCGATACAGGAATGTCCCTTTGTCATCCCACGAAGAGATATCCTGATGTTGCCTTAACTTACTTAGCAAGATCTCTGCATTTTTCTTGTACCGTTTGGGGATGCTGTCTAACACCTCTTGAATAACTGTGGATCGGTCATCAATGCTGGGCGCTTGAGGAGGAGGAGAAGGGGGAGATGCAGGTTGTTGTGGGGGAGGAGGCAGCGTCTTTTCCAAATCCTCTTGTTTTGTCAGTGCTAAAAATCTCTGAAGAACGCTGTTGTAAAGCTTGGCTTTTTCATACTCCGGCAAGTCTGACCTTAAGAGAATTTCTCTCATCTCAGAATCCAGGCGTCTGACCGTTGTGGTCCTGATGTTTTCTGGTACACCCCTCAGCTCTTGTAGCTGAGCACTGGGGACCAAATACATCTTTTCGGCATATTCCATTACTTATTAGTTAAAAGACTAGTTATTAGAGGGACGGCAAAGCTCAATAAGGGCCCCAGGAAACCTCCAGACTGCTTAACCAGTTGCTTCTTCCGCTGCAGTGAGACCCGTTTGTTACTCAATGTTTTAATCAGAGTCCGTTTTTTCTTTAAAACACATACCTGTTTGGGGGCTAGAGCGATGTTGCCTTTTAAAGTGTTCAGAGCAATTTCTGAAATGGCGGTGATCAGATCATCCGAAGCAGCACATAAAATGGCTTTTCTCTGGCGCAGGGGTGCCTTAATAAGGAGTTTTAAAAGCGGAAGGTTTCGCCTTATACGTTCAGACATGTTGCCTTGCAGAGGAGTCTTGCCCAATAAAGAAAAAGGCCTCAAAACGAACGACTTTTGTTGCCTGAAGCACCCTTCTTCATTGTATATACCGTAGGCCAGTCAGGCGGGAAAAGGCCTGTTCTCAGTTTGTAAGATTCAGGAGTGTTGGTGCTTAAATCTACCAGCAGATAGCCGTGGGGGGCTCTTGTAGCATCGGCAAAAGCCTCCATGAAGAAACGTGTATTTCGTGGGTACATCTGACGGGCTAGTGTGGCAATTTGCTGTTTATCCCTGGGATTTTTAAACAGTACCATGTATTTTGCGTTTAAACTAATGCTGCGGGTGCTTTTACCCTTGCAGAAAACATTCTGAGTAATAAAAAAAACACTCACGTTCCTGTGGTGCACATGTTGTGTAAATAACTTTTCCACTTCCTTATTATCAGAGGCACACAGCATCAAGTCGTCTAAAATCAAGAAGTTTATTTTAGTGGTGGGTAACAGATCATCATCATCAAATCTCTCCGGCAAACCTTCTACAAAATGAATACAGGGATATTTACAGAGAAGATTTTTATATACAGGTTGCCAACAGCCATAACACCAAATAATATTTTCAGGCATGTCAGAAAATAAACTGCGAGCATTGTCCAACATATTTTTTATAAAAAAAGTTTTTCCACAGCCACTCGGACCTGCTAGGATAGCTGAAAAAGGATGGACCCATCGCACATTCACTTCAGTAGCCATAAGGGAGTGTATTAAAACCTTCCGTAATTACTCTTTTGTCATAAACCACTTTCTGTGTTTTTCTTAACTGTTTTGTGTGGATCAGCCACTGGCGTTTATCCCTAACAATCCCTGGTTGTTGTACAACTATTTCACGAGGTTTGGAGTCTTGCTTGTCTGAAACATGAGAAAAAACCAGATCCTTGAGACTATCAAAATTAATTTTTTCACAGTTAGCAACATTCAGTGTAATCCCTTTGACCTTCAGACATGCTTTGTTATTCGAAAGCTTATACCCGTATGATTTAGGGCCAGATGAAACATACTCAGTGATATGCAATCCGACCGGGACTTCACTCGTGAGATCTCCCAAATAATCCCCTAAGGGAGGGTTCCATTCCCCCTCCCGATGCACAAAAATGACAGAATCTGTATCATGATAGAGAACCCTATCCTGCAGTTTGTCCAGCAGCTTGTAAAGCTCCAGGCGTGCATAAGCTGTGGTAAAGCAGGCTATGAATACATTTTTTCTACCCCTGGTGGTTATTCTGTCTGCAGCATGTTTCCAGGATAAACAAACCGCACCATCCTCAAGAAATTCAAACATTGACACATTGTAAGCCTCTGAAAATAGGATATTGAAAAATTCATCAGGATCTCTCACCACCTGTGTGTTAGTCAGGTTTGTCCTCTGACCAAATTTACCCCATAGAGAGTTTAAAAACAATTTGGCAATCTGTCTCTTTGCTGGATTTACAGCAATCTTATCTTTCCGTAACTCCACTCCCTCTTTGATGCTATAATCACTGATATATTTATTTTTATCAGACTCAGTGACACACCACTCGGGAAAGCCTGAGGCTTCCTGTTTATGGCGAAGGTGTAACTTCATGTATTCAGAAAATAGGTCTGTTGAACGGTCTTCAAAATGCCATACTTCATAGAGTTTCACAACCTGGTACCCCTTCTCTACGGCAGCATTCAGTTCAATAGTACACCAGGTACCCCGCAATGCTCTCTCATCATCAGAATGCTGACACGGGTCTATCTGATGGGCTTTTGCACAAGTGGCACATAGCGCAAACACGAGTTTGCCATCGACCCTGGAGGGTAACACTGGGAAAAAGAGGCCTCTTGGAGGATAGACCTTAGCCTTTACGAGGCCAAAGTATTCAGACACAGGTTTAAAGTTCTCATAAATGATTTTGGGGTGTCCCAGGGGATACTCTTTAGTTTTGTTGACATAGGGGTAAAGGCTGGTAAAATCATAGTAACGAATCTGCTCTCCACACTTAGGCTTGTAGTACAAACAGACAGCATTTGTACGACCTCCAAAGAGAGCATCCCTAGGTTCTAAGGGCTCTGGAAAGTTAGCTGAGACAAGAAATTCTTTGAGCTCTTCATCTGTTTTTAGCATAGCTCTCCATTCATGTTCCCAAATTGATCTGACCCCAAAACCCTTTCTTTTCAGGATTGCCGCCCTTTCCTGTGTAGCATTGTAAAGAGCCCCATATGTTTTTCCAACCAGAGGATTCCATTCCTCTGAATGATAACAAAGGATACAGCCATGGAAAAAACAGCCCAAGAATTCCAAGCAAACCCCCTGACCATTCACAACCGTGTATCCATCCACATAGTACTTATCTATCTGAAACTCTCTTCCATTCAAGGCATGCTGAATCCTGATTTTTTCTTTATGTGCAATATAAGACAACCATTGGATTGATGAGGATGAAAATCTTTTGCACTGATTATGATAGTTGTCTGGCTGAGGAATAGCTATTTTATTTTTCTCCAGAAAATTAAATTTGTACATGGCAAGACACACACTAGCCAGGGTGGGGTACTGAAGGGGATCTATGGCAAACCAATCGTATTCACCATTGCGCTTTTTCTTAAGCTTTGTCAGGGTCATGATTTCGTGACGGTACATTGTGCAGGCCTGTACCAAGATGTTAACATCCTGTTGGCAATAGAGCGCCAATTCACGCTGCAGGTTAAAGATTTTTGTCTGATTCTCAGCATACCATTGTAAGAAAGCCTTTTGTTCAGAAGGCATCATGTATTGCACTCCATAATCTTCGGGGGGTGGCATGGGGCCCTCGTACTGGCTATTTTCAGGGGTATTGAAATAATGAGGGAAATATCCCTTAGACTCCTGCTCAAACCCTAGACATTTGGGTAGTTTTGAGAGTGCCATGGGCAGATGACTGAGAGAATCCACGAATTTTATACCTAGATCCTTTACTGTTATAGATATAAGTTTGCCCCCTTGAGCAACAAGCTCTACCTCCAATTTTTCTTTGACCAACTGTTGGAGGATGAAATAGCCATCATAACCTTTTGAATTATGGGCTATAAACGTAGTGCCCCCGAAAAGCCTCCCTTTTGTGAAAGTCCGAATGAACTCCACTATGCAAGACTCCCCTTTAAACTCCCAGGTTTTCCCATAAGGCCAACCCTTTTTTTTCACAGTCTTTTTCTTGCTGCGTCCAGATCCCTTCTCCACCTCATCAGAGTCTGAAGCATCGCCCTTACAATCTGAAACATTATGTGGCCCCTCAATATCTTCAGTGTCACCCTCCGCCTCATCAGAGGCCGTAGCCTCACCCTCACAGTCTGAACCACTATCATAAGCCTCTCCCTCCTCACCATCAGAATCCTGATCCCTAGAAGTCTGTACATCCCCAGCAGCCCCAGTTACCACAGAATTCCCTTCTTTAAAACAGTCTACGGTTTCCCCAGCAAACGCTTTTGCAAAACAGTAATTGGGAACATGTATTCCAGTGGATTGATGAGTTTCTATGTCATAAAATATATATTGGGTTGAGATTTTTGGCTCTTGAAGTGGTTGCATGAAACAGAGATGCTGTTCATCTTGTTTCATACGCCCCCAACAGACATTACAGCGCAGACCCCTACAGCGCTTGGTGAAATGATCTGCATTTTGATAATGTTTGCATTCTTCACAAAATTTCCTGAACTTGCAGGGGACCTTTTTCTCTGTTGCCAATTTTGTATGTAATGTTAAACACTCTTTTGATCTGCAGACCATTTGGCAATGTGTGCACCTGTCCATTCTATCTATTTTAGAAGAACAATCCTTTCTTAAACAGAGCCTGCAGGAAAATAAACAATCGTGAATGTGACTGTACAATTTGTGGCAAAACAGGCAGTAATTTTTAGCCCCAAAAAGGGCTTTTACATTGAGCACTCCATAGTAATGATCATCGTGGAGAAATACTGTATATGTTTGTGGATACCGGAGTTCTTGTGTTTTAAATAAACCCCAGCCTTTGTCCCCATAGTGGGCTACTTGTATATTTACCTTTAAATGATTCTCAAAAAGAGGAATGTCTGCTAGAGAGACCTCTTTGTCTACAGGCCATCCGACAGCCCGATACAACTCTAGGGCTGATTTTGTCAATTCAGCATCTGTTGGAACCTTTTCAGCCATCACGGCTAACAGACCAACCCCAAAGCACAATTTATTGTTCACATCGCTAAAATCTATTAGATGTTTCCTTTTCTTATTTATGATTTCACTATGTGGTATAGAGCGCAAGGCTCTTGAACGGCCTCTGCCCCCACGGGGAGGTTTTACAATGGTTACAATCAGACGCAATGTGCCTTCAAGACACAGCTCCATGTTACTCTGTAAAAGATTGGCCAGATTAGAGAGGAATTCCTCTGCATCAAGATTCCCTTTAACCTTCTTCACTGAAAACAAAGGGTCCCTCATATTCCCGCCCTCAAATCTCAGCTGCACAAAATCCCCCATCTCGAGTCTTTGATTAACATCATCAAGGACTTGCTGAATTGCATTGTGCAAAGCAGCTATCGCTTGTGTATAGGACTCTATATGCTCTAAATTAACAAATCTGAATTCCTGCGCAATATGTTGTGCTCTGAATCGCCCATGTTCCCATTCCCACCTGTTTATAACTTCTGCATACACCTGTGGGTGTTCCGTATCAGACCTTGAACTATTTTCAGGATTCAGAGCTTGTGAGCCCTGTGACGGTTCTTGAGACCTTTGGTCATCAAGACCAGGACCCTTTACACCTTGAGTACTATGGGTCTCTTGTGTGGGGCTAGAAGGCTGAGGGGCAGTACGCCTTTTCCTACATGAAAGCAGTTTTTTAGACCTGGCTAACAATTTCATAGCTCTTTTGTGCCAGTACAGTTTTCCTGTAATTTGTTTTTTCTTCTTCTTTTTTCTTTTTCCAAACTTTTGGTGTGGTATTTCCCTTTTCATACGCCCTCTTTTTGGTGGCTGTTGTAAGTCAGGATATCCCCATCCTATTTGGGTTTGAGGAATCTCTACACAAGATAAATGGTCCACTTCTTTAATCATATCAGAAAACATTCCCGCATCAGGCAAAGTTAGCATCAGCTGGGTCATAATGTTTTCCCACTCTTTAACCATTTTGAGCACCCTCATCATCATGGCAATTTTTTTAAAACAAAAAACAGAACCCCCTGTATTTACATTAAGCAGTCCAATAGGTGCGTCAATCCCTGGCCTTCCAGACTTTTCAGCTGACCCTTGCTTTGCATTGTGAGGCCTCACTGGGGTGTTGCTGCTTGCCACATCGTCATACTTGGTTCTTTTGTGACCAACTTCCATAAGCTCATCTAAAACAAAAAACAATAACTGTGTAAGGCATGTCTCAGTGCTATTCTCTCTCTCTCTCTCTCTCTCTCTCTCTCTCTCTCTCTCTCTCTCTCTCTCTCACACACACACACACACACACACACACACACACACACACACACACACACACACACACACACACACACACACATTAAAATGTCACACCTGCAAACATATATCACATAACAATCCTGACATAAAAGTGTTAGAACATACCATCGTCATTTCTCTGTCTTTTAGAGGTGTGGGTGCGGGATTGAGTCCTAACAGCATTTGATCTTTCGGGAATTGCTTTATGACTCTTGGGGGATGGTGTCTTCCTTGGCTCAACAAAATCTTCTTCAAAGATTTTTTCTGTAAAAGGATATTATATTTCCCATTTGCTTTACTTTATTTGATTTATACCCCATCCCATCTGGCCTAAAAGGCCACTCTAGGCGGCTTCCAGTGAATACAAACAATAAAATAATACATAGATTTACATAAATCATAATTATAACACACACAATACAAAAATAAAACAAAAATAAATAAAGGAGAACAAAAGAAAATCAAATGTTAGCTGTTGGGGATGCCTGAATATAGCCATGCTTTTAGTTGACTTTTAAAAGTGACCAAAGAACCCTCTATAAAAGCACAATTCAGGTACAGCATTTTAAAAGCTGAACACCAGCTGCTTTAAGCGACCATGGGTGCATTAAATCTATGTGTACCACCCTAACAAAATGTTATACCTTATGGTAGAAATTTAAAATCACTCACCCAGGGACTCTGAGGAAATGGAACAGGACGCAGCCACATTGCTATGTGAACCTGTCAAGAAAATGAACATGTTAGGGCATGGCTGTCCAGCACATTGTGATATTTAAACCATAGGTTTTTCTAAGGGTTGGCTGTCTACAAGGGGAGCATATTGGGCTTATGTATGTGGATTGATCTGAACATAACAGTATCCCTTCCTCTTTTTTTGACATATTTACATTTCCCCCATTAATTAAAGAGCAGAGCTACATTATTTATCTAATTTTTCACATAGCATATACAACCTTTAAAACATGCATTTGCTTTGCTTTATTTTAAAGAACACAGAGCGACATTATTTATCTAAATTTTCACATAGCATATACAACCTTTAAAACAGGCATTTGCTTACCTTTTTGCTCAGAATTTGAGATTTTATGGATCAGAACTTTTGTTACAGCTTTCTAAAGGGGTAGAGAGATTAAGGATCATCAGGCATTTAGCAATTTATCCAAACATTAAAAAAGTACAGTTGGGAAGATCCTATAGGAACAGCAGGTCAGTTCTGAACAAGGCATAATTACAATCAATACTTACATGAGACATTTTCTCAGCCCCCAGAAAGACCCTTTCTCATCAGTTTGATAGCAGAAAAGGAACTCCATGCTACCCCAAGGGAAGGTTTCCCTTTTTATACAATTTTCCATGGGAAGCAAAAGAGGCCACACATATTTCCAGATGTCAAACCTTTATCTCTTATTGCTTGATTGATATTGCAGAGCTGACCCTAGGTTTAGCAAATAAGGGATTGCTGCTCTCTCACTAAGATAAACATCTCTTGTGTATCTCTTATGGCTTATCCATGATAATAAAAAATTTCAGTTAACTTGTGTACATTTCAAAATGCATAGGGTATCAGCAGATCTGGCCCTATTTTAATAAGATTGTGTAAATTTCACAATGTATACGCCATCTGCAGATCTGGTCCTATCAGACATATTTTCCCAAGATAGGGAGGGGGCGGCTCTCCCACAGCATGAGAATGACACATTGCACTAGCATGAGAATGAAAAGATTCCTTTAATTTGAGTAAAATTTCACATTGTATAGGGTATAGATACAGAAAGCTGCATTCCTTATAGTTTTATTGCTGCATTGTATCACACAGAAACAATTTATAATCATAGCCTTTTATATTTGGTAAAACTGGATAATGAAAAGATTCCTTTAATTTGAGTAAAATTTCACATTGTATAGGGTATAGATGCAGAAAGCTGCATTCCTTATAGTTTTATTGCTGCATTGTATCACACAGAAACAATTTATAATCATAGCATTTTATATTTGGTAAAATTGAGAGAATGAAAAGATTCCTTTAATTTGAGTAAAATTTCACATTGTATAGGGTATAGATGCAGAAAGCTGCATTCCTTATAGTTTTATTGCTGCATTGTATCACACAGAAACAATTTATAATCATAGCCTTTTATATTTGGTAAAACTGGATAATGAAAAAATTGCTTTAATTTGAGTAAAATTTCACATTGTATAGGGTATAGATGCAGAAAGCTGCATTCCTTATAGTTTTATTGCTGCATTGTATCACACAGAAACAATTTATAATCATAGCCTTTTATATTTGGTAAAACTGAGAGAATGAAAAGATTCCTTTAATTTGAGTAAAATTTCACATTGTATAGGGTATAGATACAGAAAGCTGCATTCCTTATAGTTTTATTGCTGCATTGTATCACACAGAAACAATTTATAATCATAGCCTTTTATATTTGGTAAAACTGGATAATGAAAAGATTCCTTTAATTTGAGTAAAATTTCACATTGTATAGGGTATAGATGCAGAAAGCTGCATTCCTTATAGTTTTATTGCTGCATTGTATCACACAGAAACAATTTATAATCATAGCCTTTTATATTTGGTAAAACTGAGAGAATGAAAAGATTCCTTTAATTTGAGTAAAATTTCACATTGTATAGGGTATAGATACAGAAAGCTGCATTCCTTATAGGTTTATTGCTGCATTGTATCACACAGAAACAATTTATAATCATAGCCTTTTATATTTGGTAAAACTGAGAGAATGAAAAGATTCCTTTAATTTGAGTAAAATTTCACATTGTATAGGGTATAGATACAGAAAGCTGCATTCCTTATAGGTTTATTGCTGCATTGTATCACACAGAAACAATTTATAATCATAGCCATTTATATTTGGTAAAACTGGATAATGAAAAGATTCCTTTAATTTGAGTAAAATTTCACATTGTATAGGGTATAGATGCAGAAAGCTGCATTCCTTATAGTTTTATTGCTGCATTGTATCACACAGAAACAATTTATAATCATAGCCTTTTATATTTGGTAAAATTGAGAGAATGAAAAGATTCCTTTAATTTGAGTAAAATTTCACATTGTATAGGGTATAGATGCAGAAAGCTGCATTCCTTATAGTTTTATTGCTGCATTGTATCACACAGAAACAATTTATAATCATAGCCTTTTATATTTGGTAAAACTGGATAATGAAAAGATTCCTTTAATTTGAGTAAAATTTCACATTGTATAGGGTATAGATGCAGAAAGCTGCATTCCTTATAGTTTTATTGCTGCATTGTATCACACAGAAACAATTTATAATCATAGCCTTTTATATTTGGTAAAACTGAGAGAATGAAAAGATTCCTTTAATTTGAGTAAAATTTCACATTGTATAGGGTATAGATACAGAAAGCTGCATTCCTTATAGTATTATTGCTGCATTGTATCACACAGAAACAATTTATAATCATAGCCTTTTATATTTGGTAAAACTGGATAATGAAAAGATTCCTTTAATTTGAGTAAAATTTCACATTGTATAGGGTATAGATGCAGAAAGCTGCATTCCTTATAGTTTTATTGCTGCATTGTATCACACAGAAACAATTTATAATCATAGCCTTTTATATTTGGTAAAACTGAGAGAATGAAAAGATTCCTTTAATTTGAGTAAAATTTCACATTGTATAGGGTATAGATACAGAAAGCTGCATTCCTTATAGGTTTATTGCTGCATTGTATCACACAGAAACAATTTATAATCATAGCCTTTTATATTTGGTAAAACTGAGAGAATGAAAAGATTCCTTTAATTTGAGTAAAATTTCACATTGTATAGGGTATAGATACAGAAAGCTGCATTCCTTATAGGTTTATTGCTGCATTGTATCACACAGAAACAATTTATAATCATAGCCATTTATATTTGGTAAAACTGGATAATGAAAAGATTCCTTTAATTTGAGTAAAATTTCACATTGTATAGGGTATAGATGCAGAAAGCTGCATTCCTTATAGTTTTATTGCTGCATTGTATCACACAGAAACAATTTATAATCATAGCCTTTTATATTTGGTAAAATTGAGAGAATGAAAAGATTCCTTTAATTTGAGTAAAATTTCACATTGTATAGGGTATAGATGCAGAAAGCTGCATTCCTTATAGTTTTATTGCTGCATTGTATCACACAGAAACAATTTATAATCATAGCCTTTTATATTTGGTAAAACTGGATAATGAAAAGATTCCTTTAATTTGAGTAAAATTTCACATTGTATAGGGTATAGATGCAGAAAGCTGCATTCCTTATAGTTTTATTGCTGCATTGTATCACACAGAAACAATTTATAATCATAGCCTTTTATATTTGGTAAAACTGAGAGAATGAAAAGATTCCTTTAATTTGAGTAAAATTTCACATTGTATAGGGTATAAATACAGAAAGCTGCATTCCTTATAGTTTTATTGCTGCATTGTATCACACAGAAACAATTTATAATCATAGCCTTTTATATTTGGTAAAACTGGATAATGAAAAGATTCCTTTAATTTGAGTAAAATTTCACATTGTATAGGGTATAGATGCAGAAAGCTGCATTCCTTATAGTTTTATTGCTGCATTGTATCACACAGAAACAATTTATAATCATAGCCTTTTATATTTGGTAAAATTGAGAGAATGAAAAGATTCCTTTAATTTGAGTAAAATTTCACATTGTATAGGGTATAGATGCAGAAAGCTGCATTCCTTATAGTTTTATTGCTGCATTGTATCACACAGAAACAATTTATAATCATAGCCTTTTATATTTGGTAAAACTGGATAATGAAAAGATTCCTTTAATTTGAGTAAAATTTCACATTGTATAGGGTATAGATGCAGAAAGCTGCATTCCTTATAGTTTTATTGCTGCATTGTATCACACAGAAACAATTTATAATCATAGCCTTTTATATTTGGTAAAACTGAGAGAATGAAAAGATTCCTTTAATTTGAGTAAAATTTCACATTGTATAGGGTATAGATACAGAAAGCTGCATTCCTTATAGTTTTATTGCTGCATTGTATCACACAGAAACAATTTATAATCATAGCCTTTTATATTTGGTAAAACTGGATAATGAAAAGATTCCTTTAATTTGAGTAAAATTTCACATTGTATAGGGTATAGATGCAGAAAGCTGCATTCCTTATAGGTTTATTGCTGCATTGTATCACACAGAAACAATTTATAATCATAGCCTTTTATATTTGGTAAAACTGAGAGAATGAAAAGATTCCTTTAATTTGAGTAAAATTTCACATTGTATAGGGTATAGATACAGAAAGCTGCATTCCTTATAGGTTTATTGTTGCATTGTATCACACAGAAACAATTTATAATCATAGCCTTTTATATTTGGTAAAACTGAGAGAATGAAAAGATTCCTTTAATTTGAGTAAAATTTCACATTGTATAGGGTATAGATACAGAAAGCTGCATTCCTTATAGGTTTATTGCTGCATTGTATCACACAGAAACAATTTATAATCATAGCCATTTATATTTGGTAAAACTGGATAATGAAAAGATTCCTTTAATTTGAGTAAAATTTCACATTGTATAGGGTATAGATGCAGAAAGCTGCATTCCTTATAGTTTTATTGCTGCATTGTATCACACAGAAACAATTTATAATCATAGCCTTTTATATTTGGTAAAACTGAGAGAATGAAAAGATTCCTTTAATTTGAGTAAAATTTCACATTATATAGGGTATAGATACAGAAAGCTGCATTCCTTATAGGTTTATTGCTGCATTGTATCACACAGAAACAATTTATAATCATAGCCTTTTATATTTGGTAAAACTGAGAGAATGAAAAGATTCCTTTAATTTGAGTAAAATTTCACATTGTATAGGGTATAGATACAGAAAGCTGCATTCCTTATAGGTTTATTGCTGCATTGTATCACACAGAAACAATTTATAATCATAGCCTTTTATATTTGGTAAAACTGAGAGAATGAAAAGATTCCTTTAATTTGAGTAAAATTTCACATTGTATAGGGTATAGATACAGAAAGCTGCATTCCTTATAGTTTTATTGCTGCATTGTATCACACAGAAACAATTTATAATCATAGCCTTTTATATTTGGTAAAACTGGATAATAAAAAACTTCAGTTAACTTGTGTATATTTCAAAATGCATAGGGTATCAGCAGATCTGGCCCTATTTTAATAAGATTGTGTAAATTTCACAATGTATACGCCATCTACAGATCTGGTCCTATCAGACATATTTTCCCAAGATAGGGAGGGGGCTGCTCTCCCACAGCATGAGAATGACACATTGCACTAGCATGAGAATGAAAAGATTCCTTTAATTTGAGTAAAATTTCACATTGTATAGGGTATAGATGCAGAAAGCTGCATTCCTTATAGTTTTATTGCTGCATTGTATCACACAGAAACAATTTATAATCATAGCCTTTTATATTTGGTAAAACTGCCTCTAGAAAGTGCGTATCAGATTTTCTCAATAGCTTTTTTAAGTAAGTATATGCGTTTTGAGATATTCCTACAAATTTAATAAGCTCTTTTATATAATTAAAAGTGTTGTTGGTGAGATACAAAATATTCTTTCTGTAAGCCGTCATAGTAATAATAAAAAGGGCTTTCTTAACACATATTCTTCTACACAATGTTCTTAACAGCCTGGAAAGGGCCTGTTTGTCCCAGAACAAACACGGATGGTCCATTTGACTTGGGCTTTGTAGTCTGCAACCTTCACATTCCGCTTTAAGAAAACCAGCCAGACAGTGCTTCAAAATTCCATAAAGACAGGCCCTTACAGCAGAGCGCATTGCAGCTGTTCTTTTCAGGGCCATTCTGCCTACTTGTAAATGGGGTAGTTCCTGAAAAATCAAAGATTCTTTTAACAAACACAGAATAGCCACATATAGAAAACCTCTGACACCCCCCCTTCTACAAAGGAGTACATACCTGTGTTTCAGATGATTTCTCTGTATAAAAGGAAGCTTCCATATTATGCAAGCATTCAGAGCTTTCAGGGTCTTCCAGACCTTGTGGTACTGCAGGTGGCATGTTCTCATTCTCAGAACCGGTACTCAGGCAGCGCTTTCTGGGTTTGCATATGGTTTTGGAGTCCATGTTCTCTTGAATTTCAGCCTTTGGGGCTGCCTGTGTACATGGGTGCTGGTTTTCCTTGTCCTCCATGGCCTCCAAGACGATCCGGTCTCTGCAATGCTCGGCAAGACTGTGGTGTTCCAGCAACCTCTGCGGCCTTTCAGAACCGGGAGGGCTATAGGGCATGTCGAGGCATGCCCGATAGCCCGCCCATTTCTAGCTATGCCCCACCAACCTCTCCCCATTGGCCTACAGGGCCGCAGGCTGGCCCTTCCCTTCGGGAACCAATGCTCAGGCCTCCCTAGAGTCACGGGGGAATACCCAACTCTGGGAAACCCCTATAGGGCCACGTTGGCCTCAAACAGCACTTACGTCACCCCCACACAACCCAACCCTTCCGGAAGATGTGGCCTAGGGGTGTTCCTGCAACCTCTGCAGTCTGTCAGAACCGAAGAGAAGCGGTTTATTGTTGTTTTTAAACATGGTTTCAAAATTGTCTCCCGTTTAGAAGGTCTAATTATTTAATTTACTGTTACAGCATATGAGAAGGGCCCCCAAAATCCCTGGTGTGAATTTCAGGCCCCAGTGGCCTAAATGCAAGCCGGGGCATGTCCTATGGCCACCCCTTACTAGCCAAAACCCGCCAACCGCTCCCCATTGGCCTACAGGGCCGCGGGTGGCACAACCCCTCGGGGACCAATCCTCAGGCCACCCTAGGGTCACGGGGGACCCCCGGACTTGAGGAAAAGACCCCTATAGGCCCACGGGGCCCTCCACAACCCCTGACGTTACCGCTCGACCCGCCCCTTCCTTCGGAAGGGGCCTGGGTCGAGCCTAGACGCCGGAAGGCCCAACCCTTCCGCTGCAAGGTCCCAAAAAGGGGCGGCGCAACTGTCAAAATGGCGGTTTGATGAAGGCTACCCCCTCTAACTACTAGTATCACTGTGCTCCCAAAAGAAGGAAATATAAAAAAAGCAAAGTGTTGTGCTTATATACCATCCCATAGCACTTAAAGCAGTCTCTGGGTGGTTTACAAGTTAATTATGCAGGCTACACATTGCCCCTCCCCAGCGAGCTGGGTACTCATTTTACCAGCCTTGGAAGGATGGAAGGCTGAGTCAACCTTGAGCCGGCTATCTGGGATTGAACCCTGGACCATGAGCACTATTTTGGCTGCAGTACTACAGTTTAACCACAGTGTCACAAGGCTCTATAATAAACCACTTCTGAGTCCTTTATATATACAGTAGAAGACCCTGATAATGGTCACCATAGACTGGAGATGATGGAACACAGTGGCACACATTTATTGGTGGTGTGCTCTCTATGTGTGTTTGTGTGTGTGAGAGAGAGACAAAGAAAATTAAGCTAGAATAGTTACAATAACATATTCAACCTGCAGCCTTAAAATAAATGATAGTTTTTTTTCTTATTTCTGCAGCTCCCCTCACTTACCCCTACATTTTTCCTACAAGTCAGTTGTGTCACTCATGAGACATTCCTGTGGAATTCTTATGCATCTATACATGTTTCCTCCCCCCATCAGTCAAAAATGAGAGCAAACACTAACAGCTATCACATGAGGCTTTGATGTGTGGATCATGGGAAACTATGGGGTTGTTCTGAAACAAACTGGTATGTCTTGGCACTTGATTGTCCTCATTTGCAACCTCTATTGTTGATAAGCAGCTCCCATTAGGACAGAATGTGGAGAGGTCAGGTTATAGAGTATGTTATGTGAACAGTTCCCCAAGAGTCCTGCAGATGTTGGGGGGGGGAATCAGAAGCCTGTGCTCATCACAACTGACATTTATCCCATTTAGGTTAAGTTCTGAGAGAAATCAAGACAATCACTTCCAATCATATCGACATTCATTTGGATATCAAGGTTTGAGTCTTTTCATTGTTGCAACGATTCCAGGTAACATCCGCTTGTCTAACTTGACAAGCTTTTGATTGCTGTGGGTTTTTTGGGCTTCCAGGCCGTGTTCTGAAAGTGGTTCTTCCTAACGTTTCGCCAGTCTCTGTGGCCGGCATCTTCAGAGGTGTCCTCTGAAGATGCCGGCCACAGAGACTGCCGAAACGTTAGGAAGAACCACTTTCAGAACACGGCCTGGAAGCCCGAAAAACCCACAACAACCATTAGATCCCGGCCATGAAAGCCTTCGCGAATACATTGACAAGCTTTATTTCTATAAATTACTTCTGTGTTGCTTATATACCAAAATATTTCTGAATTGTTGAAAACATCCAGAAGTCTTGCAGCTATGGAAAACTGTAGGCACAAATGCTTAAATATATATATATATGAAAACGAATCAAGCATTTTCAGACAAATACAGTATGTAAGTTAGATTTCAATCCTAAATACAATAAAAATAAAAAGAGCATAAAAAGTGCAATAAAAATACCAAAGGGAATGTTTTAATTACATTCTAAAAATGCAGGAGCTTATAGCCTTAAAAGGCACATTGGGAAAGCAGATAATATATCTCTAAAATACATCATTTAAAAGTAAAAAGCATATTAACTTTGAGGAATCTTTAGCCTTTAAGCATATTATAAGACACATATGAAAATTACTCTTAAGTGCTCACTCAGCCAACCCAGTTTGAATTTATAGAGGAAAATCCATGTTGTCCTTGTCTGCTGCCGCTTTCGCTGCTCTGTGATGTTCCCTTGTATCAGTGTTGTTGGTATCCGGTGTGCATGGTGTTGTGTTTCGCACTGTTGCCCTGTTGTTTGTCTTTCTTTCTTTCCTATAGTTACCTTTCTCTCAAATGTTTACCTTCCCCTTTTCTGCAAACAACAGACATTTCCCAGATAAGAGTTTTGATACACAATGAAAAAAATATATAATAGAAAGTTCTATTACTTTTGCACCTCCTGTTACATACAATTCCTGTAAATCAGAATCTGGCCAGCTGCCACCATCATGATAAGTGTCATTATTTTGATTAACAGTTACATTGGGTGCAAATTACTGAATCTGGTAAAATAAGGTAGAGCAAGCTATAGACTCTGCAAATACCACCTGCTGGTCATGTGAACACTTTGCAATGTTCTACATAATATAAACCAATTATTCCAAAACTTGTTCAGTTCTCTCCATTGTTTACTTTTTATCATTTGTAAACACATTCAACTGTCCAGTATGAAGGAGGTTCTTTTGCAAGGCAATGTTATTGTACAGTAGCCTTGTTTCCAGACTCAACTGGAGCTGGATGATTGTTTTTCAGTGACTTTTAATAAACTGCTACCAAAACTTCATTTTTTAAAATACAATGTACATTTTCAGGATTGCATTTTTAATGTTCCCCTTAATTATTTTAATACTTGTACATTCAAAATGTCACATCTTTGCAGACAGAATGATTTCCTATACACAAAGGTGTCAGACAAAGGTGCATTTTATCCCGTTGCCTGTTCAATCTTTATGCAGAAATTATATGGAAAGGCAGACTAAATTCAATGAAGGGGAAGTGAAAATTGGTGGAAGACACATCAATAATCTAAGATATGCAAATGACGGCATGTTACTGGCAGAAAGCAGCAAAGATTTGAAATGACTTTTAGTGAAAGTTGAAGAAGAAAGTGCCAAAGCAGGATTGCAGTTGAAAGTTAAGAAGACAAGATCATGACTACAGAAGAACTACATCAATTTAATGTTGACATTGAAGAAATGGAAGTAATGAAAGAGTTTGTATACCTTGGTTCAATAATAAATCCAAATGGAGACAGTAGCCAAGAAATCAGAAAGAAACTGAAACTCAGAAAGGTATTAGGAATTAGAAGGAATTAGAAAATGATCATTGAGGCATTCACCCTAAGTTATGCATTATAACTTATGCATTATTCATGTTATATGTTAATGTGGTTAAGAGGCAGGGCTGAAAGAGATGCTAAAAAGGCGGAGCCTGAGAGAGGAATTAGTCAGTCTGAGTCTGGAATCAGAGAGAGAAGGATAGTTTGGGGGTCTGACGAGTAATTAGTTAGAGTGTAAGCTGTGATAATTAATATAGAAGGTTAATATTGAAGACTGATGAATCTTGAAGAATGTGCTTATTAATTATTCCAGAAACCATCAGTAATTAATAAACTTGTTCTGTTGCAACATCAGTACTGGATGGACCTTCATATTTTCTAAGTAAACTAAGGTGATAAAAGAGATCAACTGGTGGCAGCGTTTCAGAGGGCGTGCTGAGGTACCTTGTGAGCTCTGTGTATGGGGAAACAAGCAGGGGCCATGAGGGTAATTGCCACAATCATCAAGTGTAAGGATGTGTCACTGGCGATGAAGACCAGGGTCATCCACACTCTTGTATTCCCAATTACTATGTGTGGATGTGAAAACTGTACAATAAAGAAAGTTGACACAAAGAAAATTGATTTGTCTGAAATGTGGTGCTGGAGAAAAACTTTGCAGATACCCAGGGCTGCCAGAACAATGAACAGATCACATCAAGCCTGAACTATCTCTGGAGGGGGAAAAATGCTAAAATTGAGGCTGTCCTATGTTGGGCACATCATGAGAAGGCAAGATTTTCTGGAAGAGACAATGACACTGGGAAAAGTTGAAGGCAGCAGGAAAAGAGGAAGACCAAATACAAGATGGATTGATTTCCTAAAGGAAACCTCAGGCTTAAGTTTACAAGAACTGAGCAGGGCTGTTGAGGACAGGACATTTTGGAGAACACCCATTTATAGGGTTGCTTGCCATAAGTTGGATGTGACTTGATGGTACATAACAAAAACAAATCGCATGAGACTATTAGCAGATGCCTAATCACATGAGACTCGTAGGCACTCAATGTGTGAGCCAATATGTCGTTATGCATTTATCTGCACTGCCATTGTATACAGTAAATCTGCTTCATATGGTTCTCTTCCCCTATTTTAGGTTGATCAGTTATTTCTTGACCAGTTAGTTTTGCACTCTTATCGTACATTTTAGCTTTCAAAATGAGAATTTCTGGAGAGGGATCAAATTCACCCTCACCACGGAATCAATGTGTTGCTTCGGTATATTATTTAATCTATATATCTCCTTCACAACAGTAATAAACTGAACACTATTTATATCCTGAGCTTGCTTTCTCATCAGTTGTTTTGTTTTTTGTTTTTTGGATTTAGAATGCAAACATTTCCCAACATTATATATACTATCCGCCTTATTGCCAAAATAAATATATGACCAAAATTAATTTATTTTTATATATTAATGTTTAAGTTCAGCCACTGTGTCTTACAGATGCTAGAGGGTGAGAAGAAAAACCTATGATTTCAACAGGGCTCTGAGGAGGCTGAGATTAAAGACCATCAAAGAATAAAAATGCTCTCTGACTGGAGGATATATCTAAACACAGGGATATAAACAGCTTATATAAACTGGGTTAGATACACAGTGCTATTTACTGAAAAGAAACTTGGAATAAATGGAACACAACAGACACACAGAAAAACACACAGAGGCTGAACTCCAGAAACTTCTGATCTTTGAAATACACAAGAAACACACATACATAGATCAGAAAATGATCGATCACATCGCAGTTGATGACATGATGAATTTCATAATTTCTTTCTACCTTTAAATTTTTAAACTTCAAGTTATTTTTACCCCCTTTTGAAAAATAAAGTTAATTTTTACATTCCTCCAACCAGTGAATCAACATCAGTTTCTTCCCTATTTGCACCAGAAAAAACTAGCTGGTGCTAGCACTTTTGTTGTTGTTGTTTAGTCGTTAAGTCGTGTCCGACTCTCCGTGACCACATGGACCAGAGCACGCCAGGCCCTCCTGTCTTCCACTGCCTCCTGTTGGTCGCTTCGATGACACTGTCCAACCATCTCGTCCTCTGTCGTCCCTTTCTCCTCTTGCCCTCACACTTTCCCAACATCAGGGTCTTTTCCAGGGAGTCTTCTCTGGAATAATAATACAGTAATTACTAATTATTAATTGTTGTTGTTGTTGTTTAGTCGTTTAGTCGTGTCCGACTCTTCGTGTCCCCATGGACCAGAGCACGCCAGGCCCTCCTGTCTTCCACTGCCTCCTGGAGTTTGGTCAAAGTCATGTTGGTCACTTCAATGACACTGTCCAACCATCTCGTCCTCTGTCGTCCCCTTCTCCTCTTGCCTTCACACTTTCCCAACATCAGGGTCTTTTCCAGAGAGTCTTCTCTTCTCATGAGATGGCCAAAGTATTGGAGCCTCAACTTCAGGATCTGTCCTTCCAGTGAGCACTCTGGTTTGATTTCCTTTAGAATTGATAGGTTTGTTTTCCTTGCAGTCCAGGAGACTCTCAAGAGCCTCCTCCAGCACCACAGTTCAAAAGCATCAATTCTTCGGCAGTCAGCCTTCTTTATGGTCCAGCTCTCACTTCCATACATAGAGATGAAGACGACTGGGCTAAATGTCAAGAGGAAGCATTACCTTTACCATTAAGGAAGAGTGAAGGAGGAGGAAAGGGAAGGGCATTACATTTTTTTGTCCAGGGCCCACCACAGCCTTGAATTGGCTCTGGTCTGATGAAGTGGAATTGTCTATGAAAGCTCACTTTAAATGTAGAAATGTTAGTCTTTAATGTGCCACTACATTTTTGTCTTTTTGTTTTATTTTCAGATTAAACAAATTAAAAAAACCTTATCTTCCTATCATGAACACGAAGAAATATGTGAATTTGGAAAATTCTCACAAGACAAAACCTTTATGTCATACTAGGGTAATAGCAATTTTGGATGTAGCAGGAAATGAAGAAGACTCAGCATGAGATGGATTGACTGCATTAATGAAGCCATGGCTTCAAGACTGCAAGACGTGAGCTGATCTGTGAACTGCAGAACTCTTTGGCGGTGGGTCACGAATTCGTAGGATCACGAAAAGTTAGAACTGACTTGGCAACATCCAACAACAAATATTGTCAGGAGAATTCAAGAGATTGTATTGATTTACACTAACGGAAATAATACATTTATAGCAGAATCTTTCACTTGAGAGAAAGGGAGAGTCTGAAGTGTTCTTTAGCAAAATGAAGGGTAGGTAGGCAATCATACTAGAAAGGCTAAAAGGGAATTGGGGGGAAAAGATAATTATTTCTGGAAACATCCTTCTTCTTTCTCAGCTATGCTTCCACTTCAGGAGCAATATGATTCAAGTGTCAGAGGTTGTACAGCAAGCAGGTTCTTCCGCCAAGCAAAGCTCTTAATCCTCCAGGTTTTCATCTTCCATAAAGAGAGGGGGGGGAAAAACCCTTTAGCTGTTGCTGCTGTTGCAGAAAATAAACCTGAGAAACTGAAGCGCAGGATTCAGTCAAGCAGCAGATATGAATAATATAAGAATGTGTGTTTTGTATATGTGTTTTAAGGAGAAGCAGAGCCTTTTCTCATCCTCTTATCTCAGGGTCCTGAATATAGTGAAATAATCATTTAATGCTGGCTAACGCTAGCAACAGTTAACAAATAAGCAACTGGAGCTTGATACTATGGTTGGAAGTGACTTGGTGACACATAAGAACAACGAACTGAGTAGAAATAAAGCAACTTCATAGTTTGCTCTCTCTCTATCTCTCTCTGTATATGTGTATGCATTCATTGTTCTCTCTCTCTCTTTCTTGTGAGCCAGACCGGGTCACGGAGACAGACCTCCGACCCCACTCCTGTATGCACTCTCCCCGCACAGCCCCTTTGCACATGCACACGAATGCCCGCATGCCACCATTTGCGCATGCGCGTGAGTGCCGTGCCACCATCTGTGCATGTGCATTGTGTATCCTGCATAACTAAATTGTAAACCACCCAGAGAGTGCTTAAAACATTACAGGACAGGATATAAGCAGCATGTTTTGCTTTGCTTTGAGTCTGAGCCATTGGGGGGGGGAGTTGAGTCCAAGCCATGTCACCAGTGCACCTTAAGTCCAACTGGACTCAAATTCCCATCCCTAATTAATCTTATCAGAAACTGAGATAGTTTCAGGTATCTGGGACTTTCTCAAGAAGCAAATAAATGGTGATTGTTCCATCCCACATGTTTTTGTTCCTTGATGGTGTATAATGAAAACAGAGAGAAATGACAGATTTTACATTTAAAACTCATGTACTAGGATAGGATACTTTAGATGCCCATGGCCATGCTTCATAGACACAGAAGTAGACCAGCAATTGTGTGTGTCCCATGATATTGTCACTCAGATAGCTGTGAACAATCTTTCAATGTCTGGCCCTGCCTCACTGCACTATCTTACATATAAGTCTAGTTAGAAATGATCTCCTTTAGTCAAAATTCTGTTGCTTAGCATAGTACACTGGTTCCCACCCTGGGGGGGGGGTGTCACGAAGTGTTTTCTGAGGCGATTGTTGTGGTTCTTTTTAGTTGCAATTATTTTAAAATGTTTCCCATATGTGTCCACTTAGAATTATGGCCCGCTGAGCTCAATGCCATTTTTTTCCTCAGCCAGGAGATAAAAGCATCAGGACGTGAGATGACACTGTAACTTCCCCCTCTTCTTTTTGGTGGAAGGTGGAAATGTTGGCCATGCTCCCGGGGCTACTAGTTGGCTTTGGCATTGGTGAAGGGAGTGCTGCTGTGCTGGCGAATTTTGCTTCAATTCCATCTCATTGGTGCCCTTGGAACAAGCTGGTCCCTCATGTAGCTTGCTTCTGGTTTCCTAACACCGGTCTCAGTCCAGGTTTGGTTAAAACATGGAGTACAAAGAGAAGTAATTTGTATGTGTGAATATGTGTGTCTCTTCCTTTTTCTCTCCTTGTTAGCGAAGGAGGAGGAGAAATGGTAAATCTTGAATTGTGCAGCAATGTGTACAGTGGACCCTTGACTTACAGACGGCTTGACTTACAGACTTTTTGAGTTACAGACTTCTCTGGCCACAAAATTTAGGTTTGACTTGCAGCCTGAGAATTGACTTACAGACCAGGAAAAAAACAAAATGGAACAAAAACGACCTGTTACGGGATTAATCGGTTTTCAATGCACTGTAGGTCAATGGAGACTTGACCTACAGACTTTTTGACTTGAGAACCGCCTTCCAATACGGATTAAGTTCTCAAGTCAAGACCCCACTGTAGTCAAATTTGGCACATAGACAATACACACAGAGAGACACCCCTCTTCTCTTTCCCACCATGCAGCAGAATCACAAGGCCAGCTCCAATTCATTCCCTCAGAAACAAGTCCCGCAGGAGCTGAGGAGGGACTAGAGATGCCCAAGGAACCATGGCTTCAAAGCCTTGCCAATTAGTAATCTGAGCATGTGCAGGTTTACTCAGAAGTCAGACATACTGAGTTCAATAAAACTTAACCCATGAGAAGACTGGGGCAGAGGGAGGCAGTTGCAGGCTACTTGGTTATTGTAAAAGGGGGTTGTGACTTTAAAAAAAGATTGGGAAACATGGACATAGTAAATTACCCTAGAGTAGTCCCATTGAATCAATGGGGATTTGGACGGCTGCTTTAAGATTTCCCCAGCCAACATGGTCATCAGCCACACTAGGGGATCTGGCAGTTGTATTGCAGAAGAGTAACATTTACAGTGGGGTCTCTACTTAAGAACTTAATCCGTATTGGAAGGTGGTTCTCAAGTTGAAAAGTTCTTATGTTGAATCTGCATTTCCCATAGGAATGCACTGAAAACCATTTAATCCGTATCTGCTCTTTTCTGTCCATAGAAACTACAGTGGAACCTCTACTTAAGAACTTAATCCGTTTTGGAATGGTGTTCTTAAATTCAAACATTCTTAAGTTGAAGCAAGATTTCCCATAGGAATGGACTGAAAACCAATTAATCCGTTCTGGCTGTTTTTTTGTTATGTAGAGGTGCGTTCGTACATTGAAGCATTAGTTCCCATAGGAACTAATGCAAAGCTGGTTAATACATACTCTACCACTAGGGGGAGAATTTTTTTTTTAACCTAAGATGACCTAAGGTTAAAAAAAGTGCAGGAAAGTTTTTTTTTCCTGTTCTTATCTTGGATTTCTGTTCTCAAGTAGAAGCAAAATTTAGCAAATGGAGCTGTTCTTAAGTTGCATTGTTCTTAAGTAGAGACGTTCTTAAGTAGAGACCCCACTGTATAAGATCTGGTTTGCATGAACCAGCAGGGAAAATTCACACACAGAAACCGTAGACATTTTAGGCTATTGTAACACACTCTCAAGAAAAGTGGTGTTTCTATATTTATATATATATATTCCTCCCAGAAAACATTCTGAGACTCAGAGGGGTGCTGAAAGCAAACATCAGATGTTTTCATCTGTTTATTTTCTGGGGCCTAGCAATGCGACATCCCAAAGTGCCATTAGAGACTTTATATGGGAAACTGTAATTCAGTAGCATTTATTGAAAATGACATGCTATAGTGGCTAATGTACACAATATGTATGGCAGTTTAAACTGGAATTGCTTGCATAAAACAAAAATATGCAGGTCTTTATTCAATGTGCCTCATCATTTTTATTTTTATTGAAGTTCTTTGCTACAACAGTTTACTTCTGTCTTAAAACTCCTTCTGATGAAGAGAATATGACAGCAAATTGAGCTTCCTTCCCCTTCCACCATCAGGAACTGTGTAGAAGGGAAATGCCCATGAATTTATGGATGACAGGCAAATCACTCTAAGTAGCAGAACTATAAAACTGAACACTTGGAAAGTACCTCAAGGATTACCTCGTCTAAAACTCTGCCAAGGGGAGAAATCCACAGCTAAAGTATCACTCACAGAGGACGATCCAGCCTTCAGGTAAGGCGTATCCACCACCTTCTGAGGCTGCTTGTTTCACTCAGAAAAGCTCTAACTGGTCCATTCAAAATACTATTGTGGCCAGAAAGTTCTTACCGAAGTGTAAGTGGATCCTCCTTTCTTGTAATTTGAACCAACTGTTTTTGACCCTTATTCTCTGGAGTAAGATGGGACAAGCTTGTTCCATGTTCCATAAGAGAACGTTTTACATATGTAAAGATGAACATAATATTGCTTCTCAATCTTTGCTCCTCCAGGCTAAACATGCAAACTGTGTCAACAGTTCCTCATATAGTTCCATTTATAATTCTTTTATTGGCTTGGTCATCCTCTTTTGGAGAAGTCCTAGCTTTTCAATAGCTTTCTTAAGTGGCAGTACTCAAAACTAGACACAGTTCTTGAGGTAAGATCTGACCAAAGTGGAACAGAAATATAGAAATGTACTATCACCTCCCCTGATCTAGTATTAAACCATGTACAAATTTCATTGTAACATTGGCAATTTATTCTGGACTTATTAACAGTCGTCTTCTCTTTAGCCTTATCTTGGGACACTGAGCCATCTCATGGCTACCAATAGGCTGGAGGAGCATGAGGATGGTAGTCATAAATAGCATGGTGCTGAAGGTTCCTTGAAAGGTGAGTCTCCTTTTTGGTGATGTGCGAGTGACTTTGCTGTGCAAGAACCCTCATTTCAACCTTCATCCTTCCCTGGTTTTGCTGTTTAGTATATCCACATGCAGCATGTTCAGTTCAAAAAGAGCAGAATCACCAAGGGCCTACATCCAAACAGAAACTAATGCTTTAAACTGATTTATGAAATACACCTCAGGCTGTTTGTGTCTTATTAATGCCTTGTCACCTCATTTCTCTGTGACTTTTGCTCTTCCACCTCTCTTCCTTCCCCTTCCCCATCTCCTCTTGTGTTGATTTTTTCCCCCTCAGATCATTTCACTTGTACTGCAAACATTTTGCCACTTGGCTCCATCTGACAATTGAGTCATCTATTGCCCCAAATTTATTCCCATTCCAGCCTATTCTGTGAAACAATAGTCCCTTTTTGGGGGTCTTGATCATCTCAAACAAGCAGGTGGTTTTTCTCTTCACTCATAAAAACTGGACTGTGAAGATTTTGTATCCTAAGCATCTGACATACCCATGAATATTCCTCACAACCACAGCTGTTTAACTTATTAGCTACCCAGAGTAGTGGCTTAGGTACTAGTTGGGTGGGATATAAATGGAAAGAAAGAAAGAAAGAAAAAAGAAAAAGAAAGTAGATTTCAGACAACTCTACTTCAAAGAGTCTAATAACTTTAGTCTTCCAATTTTTTAAAAAAAATATTTAATTTTCAAATGTACACTCCACCCGTCTAGTGGTCAAGCCACTTCTCTGGCCACCTTTTGACCAATTAACATAAATATGCAAACAAAATTGAAATAATAAACATAAAAAAGCAAAAACCCATCCTCAACCCACTCCCTCAGTCTAACAGACATTACAAAACTCAGGTAGCCCTTTGGTTAGTTTTGTGTGTGTTTTAAGTGAACTTTACATTGTCCTACAGCATCTCGAATCTTGCTGAGATTTAGATTATATGCTAATGTAACTAATTGAACTAATTAGTTAATTAATTTATTGAAAGGCAGGAGGTTGCTTGGGCAACATGCGAGAGTTAACATTTTTTAAAAAATCCCTGACCAAATAAGGCCAATAATTCATTGTTTCATGCTGCTTCTAGAACTACAGCCAAATTTTTCTGGATGTACCTTTCCTCTGCTGTTTACCCTCAGCATCTAGTGTTGGGCGATAGACCACCTTTAAACATGGAAGATCTATCCACATTCCAAATAATAATTCTTTATCAGATAATAAAATTCTTGATCTGTTGATAAAATTCTTGATCATTTGTTTCCAGAGTGGAATGGAGTCTATGTAATGGAACAGATCCATTTCTTGTAAGATGCTTCTGCTGGTGTAACTGACACATCATCTGGCCTTCATTATTTGGGGTGCCAATCACTATGAAATCTGTGTATTACATATATCTGAGAAATATATGGAGGATATAAGAAAAAGAAATAACCAATATGAAATGTATTTTTGGAGGGGTTAGCTTTAAGAAACAATTAAACTAGGAAATGGGAAAATAGTATCCTCCTCTCCATTTATATTTTAAATATGATACTGAGAATTAAAAAATACAAATGAAAAGATAATTTAGAATTTTTTTATTAACATAGGGTAGTGATGGTGAATAATATTTACAAACCAGTTACACAGCAGCAAAATTAATTTCTGGTATAACTGGTATAGTTCCGACTACCTTGCCATGTTGGGAAATAATTGATTGCTTGAAGTATTATAGCCATGGTTAAAAATTGATAAATGCTGAAGTCGGCCCAGTGCTTTATAGGTACAATAAAGTTGTGGGACTCTCGTATTTCTTTCTCATCACCAGCTCTAGATCATGATACAGAAGCCAAAAGGGGCTTCATCTTAATCTCAGCAAATGACATCCAGCCGTTCCAAGTTCTACATTACTGCAGGCGAAATTGGACCTTTTAAAACGAGATGATAACTGAGCCGTAATTTACCAGCCCAGGGTCTCTATTTAAAGTTTAGTATACTGTTTTCCTATTATTAGATATTCTAATTAAAACACAAAAGGCTGAGGCACACAAGCATAATGTTTTTGTATCCAGCTGTAGTGGAGCTTCAGTATTCTCCAGAAGAAAATAGAAGATTTTGAAAGCAAGCTTTTCATATGCTTATCAAGGGACTGCCTCGCCCCTTCCAATTATTATCATGGATCGGTGAAGGCTTTTGTATGATGTCTTATTAAATTAACACATACACAAAATCACAGAACTGCTTGCTTTCCTGGTGATTGTGCTTTGCCAGGTGGAGCCTCTTTGTGCCCCCACCCCAGATAAAACGAGACATCTTGACTTACAAACGTGACCCAAGAGAGAAGGGGGAGCGAGCGCCTATTTAAAGAGCGCTCCTTCCCTAGTTTGGCCTCTTTTGAGGCTTGCAACCTACCTGCCCACCCTATAACCAGTGTAGGTTTTACTGATCGCCTTCCGGGGCTGAAGAGGAGTTTTTGACCCAGTGCTGGATTGGCGAGAAGTTGCAGGGATTTTCAACACTGGTTGAAATGTGAGGCTAAATGGTGGCTGTTAGATGGTCACGGGGGGTGAGCAGTACGGAATGAAGTTGGATCGGTGAGTCCTGGTGAGAACGCATGTAAGGTTATAACTCATCCAACCTCCCAGTGCTGTGGATTGTGAGATTACAGTGTGTGTGTGTGTGTCTGTGTGTGTGTGTGTGTGTGTGTGTGTGTGTGTGTGTGTGTGTGTGTGTGTGTGTGTGTGTGTGTGTGTGTGTGTAGGATGCACTGGGGCCACACCCAGACCAAGGGCCACCAATAGAATCATGGGCTTCAGGCCTGGGGGTGGTTAGAGCAAGGCTGTCCGGGGTTGCGCTGTCTATAGGACTGCCCAATGTCGGGGCATTGGACTCACCCGTTTTCATGAAAAAGGGGTCAGGTGAGACCCAGTTATAGTCGTTCAGCACTACGGCAGGCCCTTGTCTGTTGTCGGGATGTTGAAAGTATTACAATAATTATTAAAGCATGGTCCTGATTTACCCCCCACCACTTTGTGTCTCGCATTGTTATTCTGAGATGGGGACGCAAATTGAAAACTCATCAGTCTCAGTCTCATTTCTGGTTGTGGACAGGGCATTTCAAGATGGCAAGACAGCCTGTTCAATTCCCAGCAAGCCCCAGGGCAGCTTCCTTCTCCAAGAGGCAGTTCAGCCATGAAGCCTTTCAGCCCAGCCTTTCTCCCAGGTGAGCACAATTTAGGTGTGGGCCTGGCAGGTAGAACTTCCAGAATGGCGCCCAGGAAAGAGCAAATCAAGGACAAAAGGCACATGCCAAGTGCCAACCACTCAACTAGTGACAACAAAAATCCCCTGAAGTGGTTTGTTAATTGGCAACAAAATGCCACTGTGCTGCCATCTTGTTGGACGTCCATGTGCCAACTCATTGGACCTCCATAGGCATAACTAGTAGGGATTTTAAAGGATTTTGACTTCCATAATTTGGCAAGAACCACCACCATCCAGTCAAATTATATAAGACCCTCAAGCCAGTAGGAGGTAGCCTCCTCACTCCCATGCTGTTCTTGAGCCTTCTTCGTCTTCCATTGGCAAGAAAAACACTTCACTCACCTGCTGCACTCATGGCATCATGAAAGGTCCAGGGAAGAACAAATCCCATTTATAAGAACTATGCAATGAGATTTAGCCCACTCTCTGACTCTCACAATGACACACAATTTTTATGATCAGCTACAATTTGAAGGTAAAAGTCCTATGTTTCAGGAAGTGTTGCATTCAGGTCCCCTGATCTAATCAGGAAGCCAATTCAAGGCTTTATAATGTATCCTAATTTGGTACAGGGCAGGTTTTTTTTCCTATTGAGTCCGTGCCCTGGAACCAAGTCAGTGAAATACAGATACACAATTGCCCCAGAAAATGGGATTAAACCTGACAACTAGATTTAGGGAGGGTGCATATGAGGGATCTGTAAAATGAGCTCTTTCTTTTCAAAGACAAAGACTGGAGTAATTATTTTTGCCTGCATCTGATTTTATTTGTGCTCCAGACAATACTCGATTCATACATTCGCTCCAGAGTCACATCTGTCCACTTTGGGTCAATTTGGATTTTATACAAGCTGGTATGAACTGGCCAATTTGGTTCGGAATTTGGCTTTCGTCTCAGCCCATTGTTCAACCCTACTTTTATGTTATTATTCCTCAGGAAATATGTTTGTTCAAATAAATTTGCACTGCTCTGCTTTCTAAGCATTTTTCACTCATGCCGGATTCTCATCTTTGCTATCCAGCATTGACAATGTATTTTCATCATGACTTAACACACTGTCATATATTATGACAGCAGCTTTCATTCTGATATGCAGTTCCATTCTTTTCCCATTTCAATTAACTTTCCTTCACAATGCACGTGCCACGCTTTACGGTAGTTTTCATCACACATACCCCTGCTTCCCCCCCCCCCTTTAATAAATTGCAAGCATCCATAAGTTCTCCCAACTTTGTCTCTAAGGACAGCCAGATAAATGAGCTAGCCTTACATACATGTAAATCTCCTTAATCTGAGCAAAACAACTATGCATGCCGAGAGCCCCTTTGGCAGGATGGAGGCTGCAAAAACTGATTAATCACTCTTTAAAGAAAATCAAACTCTGAAACTTCAAACAGCCTCTTTAATATTTGGCTTTCAAAGTAAGATTATCCACCAAAGGTATTTCCAGTCAAATGATTAAAATCCACACTAGGCCTTTCCCCATAGCAGGCAATGGAACATTGTGATATGTTTGTTAACTAGTCCAATGGCTTTCAAATGATGGTAGAAATCCTACATTTCCTCCAAGGTTTATTGAGGTTTTCAACAAGAAAAGGCCAATGGATCAATGCCCTAGAACAGGGGCGTAGATATGTAGCCTAAGGATCACAGGCAATCTTCAAAGCCGTGGTTCCCCCCCCCCTCCAGCTCCCAAGCCATCCATCAAACTGCACTGCAGAAATTTGGTGACAAAGCATAAAAAGTCCTTTAAAATGAAAGTTCCATTACTTTAAATGGGATTTTTTTTAGCATTACAGTTACCATGGGGGTTATATATTTATTGACTGGTTTATTATTTTGAACCTATTTTATGTTAACCAATGGACAATACAATTAATAAAATCACTATCAACAACCTGTGCCAGTAAATAAACCGCTTGTTTGTTTTGGGTCATGTATAAATTATACATATATGACATGTAGTCTCACTCTTATGTCTGAGGAAGTGGACTTGTCCTTAAAAGCTCTCATTAAAATATAGCAGTTGGTTTTTAAGGTGTCACAATGTTTTTGTTTTTATTTTTTATTTTTTTTGCCTGACATGCTAGCACAGACTAACATGGCTACCTCTTCTAAAACTACAACATGGTGACAGCGCGAATGAGTGATCTCCAAGATTTTCTGTCATTAACAACCTAGCTCAGTTGTTGCAAACATAAGCCTGTTGTTTCTTCTATGGATTCAATCCACTTGATACTTGATCTTCCCCTTTTTCTGCTGCCTTCAGCTTTGCCTAGAGTTATTGCCTTTTCCAGTGAGTCCTGTACACTCATGATGTGTTCCAAGTACAGTAGTGTCTTGACTTACGAACTTAATCTGTATTGGAACGGTGGCCGTAAGTCAAAACATTCGTAAGTCAAAGCACCATTTCCCATAGGAATGCACTGAAAACCGATTAATCCGTTCCAGCTCTTTTTTGTCCTTATGTCAAGGCACGGTTCATACGTCAAAGCATTAGTTCCCATAGGAACTAATGTAAAGTTGGTTAATCCGTACTCTACCATTAGGGGGAGAATTTTTTCTTTTTTCTTCTTTTGACCTAAGATAAACTTGGTCCCCCCCCCCAAAAAAAAGGGGGCAGGAAAGTTTTTTTTTCCATTCGTAAGCTCCGTTCGTAACTCAAAGCAATATTTAGCATCCGGATCTGTTCGTAAGTCAAATTGTTCGTAGGTCAGGGCATTCAAGTCAAGGCACCACTGTATGGCAATCTTAGTTTTATACTTTTTGCCATAGTTCAGACATAATTTGACCTTGGATCTACTTGATTGTCTCTTTCTGGCAGTCCAGGGTATCCACAACGCTCTGCAGGATCAAGCCAGAATCATCACTTTTTTTTCACGGAGGGGTGTGGGAGATATATCCCAAGGACATTTATCATGGGATCTGCTAACTGAGAAGGATGGTCATTCCATGGCAGAGCACATCCTTTTTGTACAGAAGGTCCCTCATTCACCAGTGTGGACTTTGAAAGATGTCCGCCTAAAATCCCCGTGAGTTTCTGCAATGTTAATAAAGAGCTAGATAGACCAATTTTCTAAATTGGTATAAAATTCAAATGAAGGTGTTTCAGCGAGTGAGTTGGAATGCAGCAACGAAGAAGTCCTTGTGAAGTGTGTGTATCTGTGTTCCTTTGATTACAGCCCCCACAATTGTCCAGGCAAGCAAGGGCATTATCATTCTGGAAGCTGAAGACCAAAATCAGAACTATGCACGCCTTTAGCCCTATTATTGCCGACACTCAGCTCATCTCCAAAGACTAGAACAGGGTCTCAGCCGATGAGAAGAACATGAGCTGAGAAAGAAAGCACCTACTGAAGTTGATTATATGACACCAAAAGTATAATTACCCACGAGGACTTAAACTGTCAGAAATATTATTTCTAAATTTTATTTCTACAGTCAAGAAATGCTGCCTGATATGGCACACCTAACATATTAGCTTCACTCCAATAAACCTAATGAAATTTAGCTTAATGAAGCAATAAATTTGGAGATGTGGTTCTGCATGCATTTATTTCATAGATTTATTATCGGCAAATCCACAGATCAAATGCACTGGGCTGAAAAGCCATGACCTGAGACAGATCCTAAGTCTTAGAGCATGCACTCCATTCTCCACTACCAATAATTTACACAAAGGTGGAGAATTTGCACGAATAATCACTTGAGGCGAGGATAGATGTCACCAAAACATGTGAACAGCCTCAAACAAGTCTCAAAACGAGAAGCACGGCTTTATGTTGGAAAAACGTGGCACTGTGGACTAATCTAGTATGTGTAATGTAACGATCTGCTTTCAAAAGTTCAAAGCACAAATAAAAGAGGGGTTGAGGCACTAGATACATTGGGATCCACAGAACCATGCAAAGATTTTTGGTTGCAAGCAGTAGTAGAATCCTGTCGTTTTTATTGCTGTCATTGTTTTATTTTTGTTGTTTTGTTTTAGTGTGAGCATAAGTGGGGGGAAATAAATCTGTTAATGGATAACTGAAGCTAACTGATTAGACATGGATTTCATGCTTGTTTGCTTTGGGGTTTCGAATCCAAGCACATGATGAGGCATATGGTCAGCAATCCTGTGCTTTCACTTATAGACACATGAAAAGCAACAAGATTTTGTCCAAAGACTTTTAAGCTTCCTTCAGAGAAGCAGAGCTGCTGGTCAGCAGGACTTCATGATCTAGCATTTCAAGGCCAAAACCTTTGACCCAGGCATTCTCTGACATGCCTCTTGTGTTGACGTCTAGTTACCAAACTGGCCAAGTTTTGCACAACACCCCTGCAGAATCTCACTGTTACTGTGACATGTGTGTGAGTGCTCCAAAAACTGTTTTAACTGGAAAACTTGTCAGGTCAACAAGTACAGGTTAAGAACAGTGGCAAGAAAGAAATAGCCTCCGGTCTAAAGATGAACCAAGCCCCAAGAGGTAATGGCAGCCAGATAGATCTAAAGGACCCCATCAAAGTTACATAAGACAGTGATGCCCTTGGCCAAAGAGTCATCTCACAGAAGAGCTCTCCTTGAGGAAAGTCAGATCAATGAGTCACCTTCTTCTTTTTTTAATGCTAAAAGGATTGTCCGGGGGTCTGAGAATGTAAGTATTCTAGAATGGTCTGCCAGTCTTCTTCCTGTTTAGTAAATGAAGTCCATTGTCTTTAGACTAGACAGGTGGGAAGACAATTGTCAAGGCAAGGCAGGACAGTGATCACTAGAAACCATATAAAAGACTTACAGTAGCCATATTAGTGATAGCTAATGATATTAAGGGGAATTAATCTTTGTTCCCCTTTATCTATTTTCTGGTAGTATTTTCCCGTTGGTGTCTTGTCAGTCTATCCCTCTGTGTGTGTGTGTGTGTGTGTGTATGTGAGAGAGAGAGAGAGAGAGAGAGAGACAGAGACAGAGACAGAGAGAGAGAGGCAGAGAGACAGAGACAGAGACAGAGATCAGGGAAATTTCCATTGAATTGTCTCAGCTATATGTTTGTTTCTTCTGAATGTGTAACTCTGTAGTCAGTGTGATCTACTCAGTCCAATCTATGTCAAAACAACCTTTTGCCATAGCTCAAAGAGCCTTTTGGGGTGTTTTTCTTTCTTTCTTTCTTTCTTTCTTTCTTTCTTTCTTTCTTTCTTTCTTTCTTTCTTTCTTTCTTTCTTTCTTTCTTTCTTTCTTTCTTTCTTTCTTTCTTTCTTTCTTTCTTTCTTTCTTTCTTTCTTTCTTTCTTTCTGAATAAGATAAGGTTCAAGGTCTCGGCACTTAAAGCCCTTCACAGTCTGAGACCACATTACCTGTCAGAGCATCTTTCACCAATGGCCTCTGCATGACACACTAGATCTTCATAGGCCAGGCTCCTCCATATACCCGCCCTGAAAGCAGCTTGTAAGTCATCCGCTAGAGGCAGGGCCTTCTCTGTGGTGACACCGATGCTGCAGAATAAGTTTTCAGAGGAGCTACATCTGGCTCTCTCCCTTCACTCATTTAGGAGGCAGATAAAAACATTACTTTTCAGGGAGGCCTTTCACTCCACCCTTGTCTTGCTTCCACTCTGCTGTCCTGTGAAAATTTGTTTCAGTGACATTGGTTTTATCCATTATGTTATTGCTATTTGTGCTGTAATTCAGTGTTGACTGTTTGTTACTCTGTTTTAGCTGCTTGTAAACCATCTAGAATAGTGCTTCAGCACTTATGGGGCAGTGCATAAATTAAAGTAATAAGTTATAAAAAATGTATCTGCCCCGTGTCCTTATTTCTCACACAATTCCATTAGTTTTCTGATTGAAAAAACACAAGGAGATGCCCGGGGATCAGCAAATTCTATCCCATTGATGTAACATAAGTGATCCTGGACTCTCATGTAAACACCTGCCTAAGAACGGGCAGACGACATCCGACATCATTTCACGTTTTTGTTTTGGCAAACTCCTCATTCACTCAAGCACATGCAGAGGAAAGAATGAAGGCAATTGCATTCTAAAAGGGATGTTTTATTCTGAATGCTAAGTTATGGGTTTACTATCGCTGTAATAGCTCCCCTGCCTCTTCATCTTGGAGTGCTTTGAATTCCTATGGCAGCTTGGTGGTGTGATTTACAGCTGTGTTTCAGGCTCATTGTTCACTGCAAGCCCACGGGGGAGAATGCATGTTAAGTCCAGCATCCTTCCCCCCCCCGCAAGTGAGCTTATGAGTGCTCAAATGCAGCTTGTATGAATTCCTGATTTAGCTCTATGTAGGCATCTTTAATGATGGCCACTGCTGAGCTGAAGAGGAGAAGGAAGAGGAAATATGTAATCTTCTTTCCCTATGGATCTAATGTGGCTTTCTTCTTTATAACAGATTACAGGCTCTGAAGGAAGGAATGAGATTACTACTACATGTTTATATGCCATGGCTCACCAAATGTGATTCTGTTTTTTTTGCAAAAGGAGTCTCTAGACATTCCAACAGCAACTGCAGTCAACGAGGATTTCATGGCTGTGTCCACTGAAGATTTTTAAAAAATGAAAATAGGGGAGTTCTGCTTGATGAGATTTTGTTTCTGCAAACCCCAGCACTGTAGAGCAGGGCTAGTGCTTTACGGAAGTCCTACAATGTTCAAGCAACTTTGCAGCTGTTTTAGAGCACCTTGACTTGGTACTGAACACAAGGGATATAAAGTAACTGCAGTAAATTGCTAATTCTCCACAAGGTAGCCTGTCAGGTTTTTTTAGTAATCTTCCTGAGATATCTTGTCTCCAGCACAAGAAGGAGACAGCAAGCATTTGTTTTAAAAGTGGGGTTTCCACAGTTTAGACTAAATGGCTCTATATAAAACCAGTGTTTTTTTCTTTATGGTGTAAAGTATGCACACAAGCAGCAAGCCCAGAAAGACTAATTGTGATTGATCAAAATGATGCAAACAACCCAACCAGTGCTTCTGATTTTTATAAGGTTATGCAGGCTAAGGGAATCCAGGTTGCCCTTTGCAAAGATGGCAGCTGTAGCTTCCCTACCCTAAATTAAGCCACACCTGCCCTCTTTGCAAAGGGCAGCCAGTCTCCCTTTTTACACGCCATGGCTGCGGAGGCCAGATGGAGACCTCAGCGGTGGCAATTAAGTTAAGGGGGTGTTGGTATGGGTAGGGGTGGGGTGGGCGATGGTGGTGTGGTGGTGGTAATGACAGCAGGGGGATGGGGGCAGTGGGGGAGGGGTGCTTTTTAAAATACCCCCCCCATGAATTGACGAATAACTTCATTATTTGTCGCTTCATCGGGGCAACTTTGTGTTTTGTGAGTTGTCAACTTTTTATGACTTGTAAAGTGGGATGGCTTGCCAAAATGGTGAGTTGTCTCCATCTCTACAAACAACCCATCCAGTGCTTCTGATTTTTAAAAGGTCATGCAATAACGCATCAGGTATGATAGTCTAAACAGGCAATTGATGTAATTTGTGCAACTTATGCAAGAATGCTTCCCACCAATATGAAAACTCTTGCCGAGAATGACAGAAACTACTGCTGTCTTGCAGGTAAAAAGACAATAGTTTGAGGGGTGGGTCTCCACTTTTGTTTGTGCAAATAAACAAAACATTGTTTATATCCATAATACATGCTTTTCAAAGAGTAGCTAGTGGTGTTTTTATCATCTGGAGGCTGTACATCGGTTTCAGCTGAAACTAAGACTACTAACTAAATCAGCTAGATTCAGACTTATACTTATGGGGTCTCAAGTGACTGGTCCAATTTGATTTCAGGACAAAGCAAACTGAATCTACAGATACATGAGAATTCAGATTCAGATACAGGAAACAAATCAAACCAGATGGAGCACACATTGAATCACTTGGACGGAGAACAAACTCCTGAAGCTAGATTTCCAATATTTGGCATGATTAGGATCTATCATATGTTCAAATTTCATTTACATCACTGCAATGTTTTATCCACTTAGATTTTTCAGTGTAAGTCAATGGGAAGGTCCAAACTGATTTAGATCTGGAGTGCAAATCAGGTAAGATCAGGCACAGATTGCTCTGGACCAAATCATGATCTATCCCAAAGCCCCAAGCTGGCCTGTGAACTGAATTGGGGGATGAGTCTAGAGCCCTTCTTCTTCCAGTCTTGTAGAAATGAGTCTTGAAAGCTCATTATACATCAGTTGCGAGTCTCATTCCAGTCCCATTATATGGCCAAAGGTAGGGAAGATTTTAACTTCTCCTGCACCCTACCCACGAATGTGTAGTAAAATGAAATGTGCAATATGATGTCATTCCAACAGAGCATGTTCCTGTCCCCTCAAATATTATCCATTAAACTTGAATGCAGGAGATTAATTTGGAGAACAATGATCTCACATCACACTTTCTAAAAAACATGACTTACTGATGTAGACAAAGAGAGAAGGGACCTCAATATCTGGCAGATCGTCTTCTCCCACCCAGATCTACCCGAATCATCCGACATAGGCAGCAGGGACAGCTGAGGGGTCTGACCCTGAGGGAGGCCCAGAAAGAAAAATCGAGAAACTGGGCCTTCTCGGCAGTGGCCCCTTGGCTGTGGAACACCCTCCCAAAATTCGGCTGGCACCCTCGCTGGGCATTTTCAAAAGCCAACTGAAAACTTGGCTATTCAAGCAGGCCTTCCCTTCAGTCAATTAAGTGATGCTTATTTCTTATTTCTTTCCTTTTAACTCATGCCATCTTGGGACTCTTTACTTTTAAATTAATTGTTAAAATTGTAAGTTCTTTGATTTTATATTTCTCTGTTTTATCTATGTAAATTGTGTATATTTTAAATTGTTTCTATTTGTATGTTGTGAGCCGCCCAGAGTAGACCATGTCTAGATGGGTGGCATATAAATGCAATAAATAAATGCAATAAAGAAAGAAAGAAAGAAGATTATTTATGAGGGGAAGGAGCGGCTGCCTTCAGGATTTGCCATCATTTGTTTTTCCAAGTGGCCACAGGACTGATATCAGCAATAGACATTTTTGGGCACCCACTAAGCCTCACATCTGAATAAAGGAGCTCATGGATAACTTCCAGAGATCCTTGGCTTCCCTTCTTCTCTCTGCCTTCATTGACTTCACACCTCTTATCCTGCTGTCTCAGAGATAATATGCATTGTGGTGCCATTTTTTAAATCTTTCCAAATGTTTTATATTACTTTCATTTTTCATTTACAAGTTTACCGTTATATCCCTTTTTATTTTATTATGTTGTAAACTGCATTAATGGGGCAGTCTATTGAATGAATGAATGAATGAATGAATGAATGAATGAATGAATGAATGGAGGCTTCAAAACAACAGACAATTCAGTTTCAACACCTCCGTATGCCTTCATATCTATGGCCTCCCAACACTACTTGCTGCTCACCCTGCTCCTCTGTAACTTCCAATGCTCAGGGGAGCCTAAAGTCCAAAAAGTTTGGGAACTACTGACATAGTAAATGCCAGAGCTTGGAAAGTTTGCCTTGTTAGACTTAAGCTCTCAAAATCACCTGTGCCAGGCTGGCTAGGTTGATTCTAGGAGTTATAGCACACAGCAACAAGAATCATGACAACAGCAGCAGCAGCAACAACAACACACACAACAACTTTTTTTAATTTTGAGAGGATCAAAAAGAAGGGAGAATCAGAAAATGCTGGGATTAAAAGGGCGCAAAAGGGCCCAGGAGAAAATATTATTGCATTCTCTTTGTCAAGTTATATCCAGCTTTTTGTTGTTCAGGGGGGAAATAAGCTGCCTTGGAAAACTTTTCTTTCCAAAAGCAAAGCCTTTTGTCTTTCTTCAATTAAAAGTTGCACAATCCCAAAATCAAAACTTTCCTTTGGTTCCATCGATTTGATTGCCATTCAGGTGACATTCAGAAATGAAACTTTCCAGAGAGATAGAAAGCGTCAAAAATGCTCCTGCTTGAAGAAGAAGAGGAAACCGAAGTCTGTGCCTGTTCAAAGCCTGTCTTTGTCAGCAAGATGCAGCTCTCAGAATATTTTTTTTTGCACAACTGCAAAATGGTTGCTTTAAAGATAAAATAAAATTTTAAAAAACCAATGTCACTCAAAGTGAGTCAAAATGCAAGGGGGAAAACAACTCAGTTTAATGTTGACTTAAGCATGAAATTTCTGGCATGTTTTGAGACAATTAATGGATAAAGCTTATATAGACAGTTATTGTTCCAACCTATAATTCACTTAAATCGGTGATGAGATGTGTGTAGGAGGAACTGGCTAGTTGCCATGCTTCTCAGTATCAGAACCAGTGTATGTCTGAATACCTGGTGCTGGGAACACAAATAGAGATGTATTATTCAGTAGAGATTGGTGACTCCAATGTCAATGAAGTAGATAGGCTTTGAGTTTGTCCAGACTTTACATGAGCTAGCCATGGTGCTGAACCCAACCCACTGCAATGTGAGAACAGAGCTCTTGCCTTTGGTTTGATCCAGCTAGGAATTCCAAAATCTTTCCATTCCAGTTTCATTGCATATTCCTCCAGCAACTTCTCATGCATGTTTTGTTCTATGATACAAGAGTTTATGGAAGGTTTTATGTGAAAAACTGACATTTTTTTCCTAATGTGTGGAATTATTTCTGCATTGTATCTCCTGAGCAAAATCCTATTGGTGAAATTGCACCAGCATGAATCAGATCTGGTCAATAAAATAAAAATTAATATAAATTAATTAAAAGTTTCCTATACCAGGTACACCATGTGGTGTAGTGAATAGAGGGATGGACTAGGACTCAGGAATTCTCAGTTCAAATCCCCACACAGCCCTGGAAACTCACTGGCGGAATGGAACTGGCAAAGCCACAGCTTGAATATCTCACTACATCCTTTTAGGAGTGCAATAAGTTGGTTATGACTTTTCATCACATAACATGCTCCCATTTCAGCTTCTGAGACTTCAGAGAACTCCATTTTGGGAAAGCCCTTGAGAGCCTGAAGGCATTGCGGGAGCTTTTAATAGTAAAAGAGGGTTGCCAGTGGTCCCAATCCCACTGATGGTGATCTAGCAGCAATTTTGAATTATTACATACTCTCCTTGACATCCTGAGGCCTCCAAAGGCTTCCCCAAAGCAAGAGGGAGCTTAGAGAAGCTCAGAAGCTGTAATACGGGGAGAGGAAGCTTCAAAATAATCATTTCTGGCACATGGATCAGGTTTATGCTAATGTAACTGCACCAATGGATTACGCCCAATAGATTCCAACACCCCCGCCCAGATTAAAGTGTGGCTTTGAACATCTGGCCTTGATCCATTGTATAGACTGTTGGCAGTTTGCCTTGTTTTGGGAGATGTTGCTTTGGAACACCCTGCCAGGCTTACAAAGGTGTACGTTCTTGAGATGAACCATGCCTTTCTTCTTGACAACCAGTCACAGGGAGTACACATTGGCTACCTTTATCAGGTGGACTGCCTGTAAACCTGTTCAGGGGTTCAGCCTAGGCTGACGAAACAGAGGCGGCCAGCTAGCCCTGCTCTTTCTGGCATTGTTCTCTTCCCATGGAGAGCAACTGTCTGAGAAGAAGAACCTCTGCTACACATTGAAACAAATGGGGGCTTCGGATGACATGGAAAAGCAGTGTGCCATTGCCTTCAGACATTCACATGCCACGTGAAGAGACCTGTAAAAGGAAGGGGCCAGATGAACCTATTATGCCTCACATGTTCAGGTCAATTTTGTCCTGAACACCTGAACAAAGGTGGCTGATGTGTAAGGGTCCCCACCAGATTCTCAGTAAACGTTTTGATATTGCTGCCTGCCTTGATCTGCAAAAAATCCAAAACAAAACCCAAAATGAAAATAAAACAACTCTGACCCCAAACCATGGAAGCAGCCAGTTATCTGGAGAGTCGTATTTCTGGTTTATATGTGGAGTTGATAGCTCAGTGTTTTAGGTATCTGGCTGTGGAACCAGAGGTTGGGTGTTCAATTCCCTCACTGTGCCTCCTGTGAGCAGAGCTAGCCTGTGTAGCCTTGGGCAAGCTGGTCCTCTACCTAGAAAATCATGAAAAGGATCTCCATAAGTCAGAATTGCCTTGACAGCACTTGATTATTATCCTTCTCAACTGACCAGGGTCTGGAAAGATGCTAACTTCCTTCTGTATCTATTAGCAGTTTCATAGGCAGCAGTTAGCAGATGAAATCACACCCAGGGTGGTAATATCAATTGTGTGTGTTTGTGTGTGTGTGTGTGTGTGTGTGTAGGCAGATTCTTGCTCTGGAATTTGGAAACAACTGAAATGGGTAGACATTAACTTATTTTTATTTTTAAAGGACAGATTTTTTAAAACCTTAGGACAAAGCATAGCAAGCCAGATTTAAATCACCTGAAGGACCAATTGAAAAACTGACAAACATTTGTATAGGCAAGAAAGTATAGCTCATTGGCTGTATTTACAGTGCTGGGTTACAATTCTATTAGAATTTCTCTCCCTTCCCAGCCATATCTCCACTGCCCCAGTTTCTGTCAGACGCGACCCAGCATCTCTCTCTAAGGGCTAAAGAGGCTTGACTAGAAACTCCCTGAATATCTTGCTTCAATATTTTTCATAAGCTCTTTTTTATTATTTGACTGGCCTTCCCTCCCTCTGAACTTTTGTTCTCTGTTTAAGCCTTCTAATAAACAGCTACATCTTCCTGTCGTGAGCAGCTGAATCATACGATGAGTGCAGGATATGAGAAAATGTTTCAGCTCAGGCTTGATAGGGCTTGCGCAGAAATCAGAGGGGAAGCCACTGGGTGTAGTGGTAAGAGAGCTTGAGGGATGCAGGAGAACGGGCTGCGGCTGAACCCGGACAAGACGGAGGTACTGAGGGTGGGGGCCGCCACTATTGGGGGCTTGGGAGACTCCCTCTCATTTGGGGGGTCACCCTTGCCGCAAAGAGTGGGGTTCGTAGCCTGGGGATCCATCTGGACCCGGCGCTCACCATGGAAACACAGGTGGCGTCGGTGGTCCGCTCCGCCTTTTTCCATCTTTGGCGGATAGCCCGGCTGCGACCTTATCTCAACACGGGGGCCCTCACTACCTTGGTGCATGCGTTTGTAATCTCCAGATTAGACCACTGTAACACGCTCTACGTGGGGCTACCTCTGAGGTTGATGCGGAAACTCCAAGTGGTGCAGAATGCAGCGGCCAGACTCCTTAGTGGAGCGAGAAAATTCCATCATATTTCTCCTATTCTGGCCGTGTTGCATTGGCTGCCCATTCGGTTCCACGCTGACTTCAAAGTGTTGATGCTCATGTATAAAGCCCTAAACGGTTTAGGGCCTCGATACTCCCACCAAGTTCTACCCGTGTCACTCGTGCGAGCCAGGAGGTGAGGCTGAGGAGCCTGATGCTGAGGGAGGCCTGGAAGGAAAAAACAAGAAACCGGGCCTTCTCGGCGGTGGCTCCTCGCCTCTGGAACAACTTGCCTCCTGAGAGTCGTGCAGCTCCCTCGCTGGGTATCTTTAAAAAACAACTGAAAACGTGGACGTTCCAGCAGGCCTTCCCTTCAGCCAACCCTAGCTAATTCCTCCCAGTCAATCCCTGATGTTTTCCTCTTCTTTCTTTACTGCGAGTCACACTGCTTCCCATCTTGTTGTAGCTGCTTATTATATAATAATTCATGTATTTATGTATTTTATGCTGTACATACATAAAATTGACTAGATAGGCGGGATATAAATAAATAAATAAATAAATAAATAAATAAATAAATAAATAAATAAATAAATAAATAAATAAATAAATAAATAAATAAATAAATAAATAAATAAAGGATCAAAGCTCCAGGGACTATGACGTCATCAAACGCCCAACTCAGTTTTCCCTGTTCTCTCTATATTTAGTTGCAGTCGTCACAGTGGTTAGGAGAACAATAGTTTCCTCCCAACCCAACAGTATATTCTTGCAAATGTATCCAGCTGTAAACCAAACTATTTGAGTGTGATTGGTGTCGTCTGTTAAGAGCTATTAGTTTTATAAAAGACCTGCTCCTATTAATTGATATAGACTATATATCTGTCTGCCCTCAGACGTCTGACTATGGAGAGTGTCATGATTAGTGCTTTCAAGTTTGTCACTACACTGTAGATGGTGTGTGTGCGTCCATCTTTTTCCACCTCTTTTGCTCTCCTGCAATTTTCACAAGAAGCCAGTCATATGAACATTTGACCCCCGTCTGCCTTCTGTTGAGCTTAAACTGGTGGGCCTGAATGAGCTGCTGGGGTTTGGGTAAAAAGGTTTCTTGGATTTTTATTCTCATCATTCTTTTAGCTAACAAGAAAGACACAGAAAGATGGAAGTTTCAGCTCCAGTCTCACCAAACATAAAATTAGTTCTTTCTAAAGTAACAATCACTCTAGATGCAGCCTTAAGCAGAAAATGTATCTTTACTTATAGTTACCACCAGGTAGTTACAATCAGAAGGTTCAGTGTAAGGCAAAATGGAGTCTCCAGCATACAGGAGCTCCTGCATGGTTGCATTTTGTCTAATAGAGATAAGGAAAAGAAAAGAAAAGAGGGGTATCAAAAAGACAATAGAATTCCAGGTAATATAGCAGCCAGTGGCTTGACCCAAATACTAGAGGCAGGAAAGGACTTTACTAATCAAGTTAGTTGCAAATAACTATCACATTAGGTTGTAAAACCCCTTCCCACTGATACCCAGTGTTAGTGCATGCAAGACTGCAATTTTTGGAGTGTGAATTTACCCCCATTTATCTACGCAATAACCTTGTAGGAAGGGAGAAAGTAAGAGAGACTGAACATACCTGCATGAAGATATGTTCTCTGATATAACATGCCAAAGTCCATTCTAACTACTATTGGCTTTTCCACACTGGCTAATCTTATTGATAGCCTGGGTTGGCTCATGGACCAGGATGTAAGGATGCTTTACCCCCAAAGTCAGGGGAGATCCCCTCTCTGCTCATGAGCTAACCTTCTCATCCTCACCCCATCTGACACTAGTAGACTTTACTTAGTCAACTGATAACTTAGATTGACAAATCCTGCATGAAGCTGTGGCAATTCCTTAGTTCATACTACAGTTTGAGGTCACATAGATTGCTTTTAAACCAAGAACAGTTTAGGAAAACAATCTCAAGCCTCTGGTGAGCCACAGGAGACAGAGCTTTGAATAGTGGTTACTTTGGTTGGTTATTATTGATATATGTTGTGAATTCACCTCCAACCTATAGTGACCCTATGACTGAAATATCTCTAACATGTCCTGTCCTCAACAGCCATGCTCTGTTCTTGCAAACTCAAAACTATGGCTTCCTTTATAGTATCAATCCACCACATATTTGGTCTTTCTCTTTTCCTGCTACCTTTAACTTTTCCTAGTACTGTTTTTCTAGTGCTCACTGGAAGGAAAGATCCTGAAGCTGAGGCTCCAGTACTTTGGCCATCTCATGAGAACAGAAGACTCCCTGGAACAGATCCTGATGTTAGGAAAGTGTGAGGGCAAGAGGAGAAGGGGACGACAGAGGACGAGATGGTTGGACAGGGTCATCAAAGCTAGCAACATGAATTTGACCAAACTCCGGGAGGCAGTGGAAGACAGGAGGGTCTGGCTTGCTCTGGTCCATGGGGTCACGAAGAGTCGGACACGACTTAATGACTAAACAACAACAACAGTTCTGTACTGTTTTGGGCTATAACTTCTTTAATACTTCAGTCAGCATGAAACTTTTCTGGCTGGGCTACTTTTAAAGTTGTAGTCTGAAACAGTAACGTTGGCAGTTTTGGAGCCTTGCCTCACTACTAGAGATGGGCAGGAACCACCAGTTCAGCAGACAGTCAAAGACGCGTTCTACAGCTTGTTGCCCCATCCCCTCTGGCGAGTGTCCACTTGAAAGCAGCAGTTCGGGGAGGTGGGTCAGGGAACCTGCTTCTGATTGGGCACTTGCTGGAAGGGATGTGGCGCCAAACCACCGAATGCCTATTTGGCCATCCACAATGAACGACTGAACCAGTGCCCATCTCTACTTACTACTACACTCTTCTTTTGCATGTACTTAGAGCTAGGCTTTAAACCATTCCTTTATCCTGCATTTTTGTTACTAAATCATTCCACCACCCCTGACACACCTGTCTATTTTGTTCTTCTTCTCTTCCTTCCTTCTCCCCCACCTTACCTCACCCCAATTTCTACGCAATTCTTTGTCAATTTGCTGCTTGGTGGTAGGCAGACAGTTTGATCTCTCCTTAATTTAGCATTTAGTTTCCTCATTTCCCCATCTTTGTTCTTCTCGCTTGCTCCAATTTCCCGGTGTGATTTCTACTCAACAGTGTACCTTTTCCTTTTCAACCCTAGCAGCATACCTGGAAAAAAAAGGGGGGGAGTGAGAAAAGAGGAAAATATCCTTTCTATTCCTCTGTTGCTAGGACATCTAAGTTTCCTTTGTAGAAACAAACACACTCACTGATCTTCAATGTAATTTAGGGAGGCTTCTGTTATAGCACATTCCATTATATGGTTGTTTTATTATTTTATTACTATTATTTTATTAGTTTATGGTTTTCTGATAGTTTTTATGTATTTACATTACATGCCAAACACTGTTTTTAAGACTAGTTTAATCTATGCTCCTGCATACAGCTGGATCAGCTATAAAGCAATAATGTATTTGTATTATAGCATCAAACACAAGCTTTATTTAAAAAAATAGAAAACTATATACATTGGATTATGCACACAGTGAGTAAAAAAAAGTGCAAACCTGCCAGTTTTGCATTTGTCCACATTTGAATTTCTTTGAAAATCAAGTTTTCTGTCCTATGAACAACTTTGTGAATTTTGGAAAATTAAAAAGACACACTAAATAGGAGCCTCTGATCATCACTATTGACAAAATAAGCCTGGCCCCCTCCCTGTTAAGATTTAAGAGGCAACTTAAAATGCTGCTTTTCAGGGAGGCCTTCCATACTAACCCTAAGGTTGGGAGTTTGTTTCCTCAATGAGGCTCCTGTGAGTAGAGCCAGCCTGTGTAGCCTTGGGCAAGCTGCTTCTAGGATACCCTTAGATTAGAAGAAGGGAATGGTAAACCACATCTGAGTTCTCTTTACCTAGTAAACCATGAACAGGGTCACCATATGTAAAAACTGACTTGATGACACTATATTATTATTATTATTATTATTATTATTATTATTATTATTATTATTATTATTATTATTATTATTATTATTATTGTTGTTGTTGTTGTTGTTGTTGTTGTTGTTGTTGTTGTTGTTGTTGTTGTTGTTGTCGTCGTCGTCGTCGTCGTCGTCATTGTCGTCATTGTCGTTGTTGTCATTGTCATTGTTTATATGCCACGTTTCTTCCAACAAGGGACTCAAAGCAGCTCACAACATTAAAATTCACAAATATAGAAAAAATTATAGATAATTGCTTATGGTGCCATCCGTATTATATGGTTAAATCTTTTAATTTTATTGTTTATTTGTAATTCATTCGTATATGCTATATATTTACTGTAGTAAAGGTTTCAAAATAGTGCATAACACTAATCAATCAATCAATCAAATTCCACTATTATAGCTACCCCCATTGTTAGGGCCATCTGCCACATAGCCAGTGAAAGATATAGTGAGAAAAAGAGCAGTTATCTAGCACCCCAACTCATGAATGAATACACAGGGATTGAAAACCAAAGGTAGATATGCTGTGCATTCAAAACCCTCTGTCTGGTTTGGATAAATCTATCCATTTATTTTTCACCCCTAACTGATTTCATTAAATCTCAACTCATTTGCATCGCATGAATGAAGAAATCTGTGGATGTATTCTCGAAGGCTTTCACGACCAAGATCCAATGATTGTTGTAGGTTTTTCAGGCTGTTTGGCCATGTTCTGAAAGTTTTTCTTCCTAACTTTTCACCAGCCTCTGTGGTTGGCATCTTCAGAGGACAGGAGTCAGAACTCTGTCTGTGCTCTGGTGCACTATCCCACAAAGCTGTTAAAAAGGACACACCTATTCCTAATAAATGGAACAGATATATGGAATAGAGCCCATGGGAAAATTGATGATTCATTCATTTCCAGTCTTAATTGATTTTTCTGAGTTTCCTTCAATGCACAAACTGCTCTCTAAACTATTGTAAAGTTTAAAAAGACTATACATGAGTGTACATTATAATGTAGCAGCAAAAAAAGGTTGATGCAATTCTAGGCTGTATAAACACTTACTCAGTTAAAGGTAAAGGTAAAGGTTCCCCTTGAGATTTAGTCAGTTGTGTCCAACTCTAGGAGGTGGTGCTCATCCCCGTTTCCAAGCCATAGAGCCAGTGTTTGTCCGAAGACAGTTTCCGTTGTCACGTGGCCAGCACGGCTATACATGGAATGCTGTTTACCTTCCCACCGAGGTGGTACCTATTTATCTACTCGTATTTGCATGCTTTCAAACTTCTAGGTTGGCGAGTTCTGAAGAGTAAGATCTCAACCAGTGGATTCAGACTGTAAGAAAGGAGTTTCTGACGAAACAAAAGGAGGAACTACTTGATGATAAGCGCTGTTTGCCAATGGAATATGCTATCTTGGAAGAGGGTGTACTTCATCTGATATTGGATAGCCATTGGTCAAGAATGTTTTAACTATGAATATCCTACATTGGTAGGGATGGACTTGATGAACCATAATTCTATGGTTCTATGCCATTTTTCTTTCCTAATAATCAACATGTCCCATTCCTTACCTATAACTCTTATGTGCTTCACAATTACTTGTAATCAAATGGAGGAATTGTGGGTTATAGTTCATATTAATGAATGAAGAATATCAAAACAGAGAAACACACTCATGCACACATCTCATCTGTTGTGTTTGCCTACCAGCCAGCATTCTCCTGTTTCACCACAAAGTGAATTCAAATACAGTAGAAGAGGTGTGTGGAAAAAAATTAACAGTATCGTCAACTGTGTCTAGAAAAGAACAAAGAGCAAGTGAAGACATCTGCAAAAGCTTGGTAAAATAAGGGTCAAATCAGAAGACTAAGCCTTCACTGGTCAAATTAGAAAGAGGTTTGATCAGCCGAACCCCCTGTCGAGTTTGCAGTGAATGCTAATTCTGGTTTTATTAGTGTCATACAGTTTTTCCCTCTGCAGGGCACTAACCAGATCTTAAAAACATTCCTTTTGGGATTATAACTCCCAGAATTCCCAGCCACCATAGCCCTACTAATAAGAAAATTCAAGGTGTTGAACTTTCTTTAAAAATAACATTTCCAACCTCTGAGTGATGCATAGGTTAAATCTTGTCCTATAATTCAGCATCCACTACGGATGCATGTTCCATAGTTGGAAGATTGCTGTAAGATTACTAATTCTGCGTTTGGAAACATTGAGCAATACAATGCTGTGGGAACTCAGCAAATAATATCTAGAAGTGCTTTACCGATTGACCCCTGGGTCCCATTCAAGTGTACAATTCTGTGATTTTTGTGACTGAATGAAGCATGTCTTTAGCCAGAAGTTCCACTTATGTGTTTTTTTCTGAGATGGATACTTCCATAGAAACCTATATTTAAGATGACCTTACTGAGATAACAACTGTGCCTGTGATCCACAATGATCACTTCACAGTCTGATTGGTTGATTTCGAGGTCACTGGGTGCTGAATTGACTATGAAATCATTTTATTCTCTGGCTCACATAAGTTTCCACAATTAAGCCAGTCACATCCATAAACTCTGTCTTCCTGCTGCTCCCAGTATGAGAAATGCAGGCTAGAAAAGGACCTGCTAAGCCGAAGTTCTGGCTTTAGTCTCATTGACTGCTGCTAAAATAATAATAATTTAAATTTAAAAAAAATCTGTAGTGTTTTGATGATGACATCCTTTGAAAACACTTCTCTCTTTTCCACAGACTTCTTCTGTATTATTGGGTATTCCATTATCAATTTCAACTTTTCCTTATTAATTACCTTTTACCTGCAGTAGTATAAGGCTAGTAATGTCATTCATATTCCTTACTTTTACAGAATTTTATGAAACATTGCATCCCAACTATGCTTGCACAGCTATCTAAGATGTGAAGAGAGGAATATGGTTCCTAACACTTGCAATTAAGGTGTATTTTTTGTAATCATGCCTTTAAATATTATCCCAAAAAACCCTATGAAAGGAGGGAGGAGGAAGAGAGGGAGGGAGGATGGACAGATGGACAAACTGATTAGCTAAAAAGGAACTAGACAGATTTTAATATTGCTCCTTGTTTTCTTTGAACATTAAAAACTGAAATTTCTGGTTAAGGCCAGTCAAAAGAGTGTAAAAAGAGTGTTGAACAGACAATTGTATTTCAGTTGTTGTCTTTCTTTCTTTCTTTCCTTCTTCCTTCCTTCCTTCCTTCCTTAGTAAGGTTTCTTTCAGATATCAGGATTGTAAGAACTAAAGATAAAGTGCATAGAGGAGAAAAAGGGGTGCATTTCTCTAAAAGCCCCTCGTCGTAGATTAGTCGTTAAGTCATGTCCGACTCTTCGTGACCCCATGGACCAGAGCATGCCAGGCCCTCCTGTCTTCCACTGCCTCCCGGAGTTGTGTCAAGTTCATGTTGGTTGCTTCGATGACACTGTCCAACCATCTCATCCTCTGTCGTCCCCTTCTCCTCTTGCCCTCACACTTTCCTAAAAGCCCCTAATCACATGCCAATTTTTAGTCAGTGAAATGACATGCTGATTTTCCACAAGGATCTGAGGGTGAAATGTGTGTATCTGTGGGTGTCTAAAAAAAGTTGCCTTTCACCTTCTCAAAGGTACATTCCAGATTGAAAATACAAAAATAAAAATAAAATGTTTGATTGATTAATTTGATTTTATATGCTACCACATTAGTTATGGGCAGTATTCTGGGCAGTTTACAAAAAAAAAATTAAACAAATATAAATAAAACAATAATAGATTTAAAACAATTGAAACTATTAACAGCATAATTTTTCCTTGGGAAGGATGCTATTTTGGATGGGAACTGGAATCATTCTGTGCATCTTTTGTGTTTCATCAGGTTGGGAGTGGGGTGTGACCATGGAATTGCCAAGACAACCTGCAGGAGACAAGGGGGATTTTGCGGGGTGTGTGTGTCTCACCAAGTATAAGAGGCTGCAGAATTTCCATTCCTATGAATAGTGCTGGGAGAAAGGCCACTTGAACAGCACAATATTATTTCTGGAAGCCTCTCAGGTAGAGGACTGTCATTCCTAAAAGAAGCCCTATAGCCACTTTCCCTCACGTACTGTCTGTTTTTACTCAGGAAACACCTGAAACAAGCTGAAGGGCTCTAGTCAGTGTAGATTTTGGCCTTCCCCTGAAATCAATCCACTTATCTTCCACATAGATATTTTTCTCTTTCTTCATGTGCTGAAGTGAACTCCAGTATGAAAAATGAAACCAGCGGTCTTATAGCACTTTAAAATGAACTACTTTAAAAAAAAAACTTTCATGTGACTAAGCACATTTTTTTCAGATGACTGGAGCAGCTGTGTCTCTGGGGGAAGATTAAAACTGTTGACAAGGAGGGTGTGGCCTGGGAGGTGAGGCAGGGAGATTTTTAACAGACAGTAGGCTCTACCTAAAACCCTTTCTGCTGACCTCAGAGCTGATCCATTGTTGAACAATGAAACTTCAAGGACAAATTCCAAAAGAATACATTGGGAAGTTCATCACACATTCTCTAGGTTTTAACAAAGACAATGGTTTCCCATGTATATTAGATATATACTAAGCTAATCATCTGGATCTTTTTCACACAGACCCTAATCACCACCATTGCAATGGAATTAACCACTTCCTATTACCTCTAAAGACATTCTTCACCCAGGACCAACAGACCCTATTTTTGTACTCCCTTGACACATCTTCCCTCCTGACAGTTTTAATTGCCCCCATAGACACAGTCACTTCATTCATCTGAGCAACATGGAAGCTTGCAAAAAAATAAAAACTAGTTCTTCTTAAAGATGCTGCAAGACTTCTGATTTCTCTCATGCTACTGACACAACTACCTGCTAGAATACCTCATAAGAAAATGTTGGTCCAAAGCTTTTTTTTTCTGAACATGAATTTTCTTTACAGGAAGATGATGTATACAAGGCACATAGTACTGATTGCTTAATGCAGGGCCAGGCATTTAAGGATGCAAACCTATTTCCTACATCCAATGTTCATCATTCTTTAATAGGAATATTTTTGCATTTCTGTAAATTACCTACTATGTCTTAATTTTCCTCTCCCCTGTAATTTACTGAAGCACATTATTACCATCTCTCACTGAACAATACTGATGAGAGAATGGAAAATTCTATCCCAACCCGGGCTTTCATTTTTGAAACTCTTTTGTTGTTTTCTGTCACCTTCTAAAAGAAGACAAAGAAACTTGTAAAATATGGGCAAGAAAAAAAAAGTGGGAAAAGTGACCCCAAAACAACTTTGCATCAACAACACTGCTGTCAGCTGCCTGATTTGCTCTGCTGAATGCAGATACACTAGTGTTTTTCTATTTTCCTCCCACTGATGAAGTGAACTGAAATCTGTCAGGTTATGTTCCATTACCCTCCACACCCCTTTTTAATTAAAGATAACAAAAATGGCATTTTGCGTTACTCATTCTGAAACCGAGCCTTATTAGTGGAGATAGTTTAAGGCTGGAGGAATGCAAAAACCTGCTTATCAATGGAGGCTGACTTGGAAATGTAACAAAATATCAGAGACAAAACAATTGGGTGTTTGTTTCGACTTCTTAATGTGGGCTCGTATTTATTTCCTGCTTTATTTTTATTAACTCTGAGGCAGAAAGAGGTTGAAAACAAGACAAGACAACTCAACGTGAACAAATGGCTTGTGGCTCTGTTACTTTATGCAGAGAGCATGGAAAAATATAAAGACACCAGATCGCAAACTGGTTAGTTACATTTTTGAGTTACAGCTCTCGGAAATTTTTAGCCAGCATGACCAGGTCATTAATAGTTGTAGTCAAGAAATGTAGCTTTTCCAAATTCTCTGTAGAAGTGGGGGAAATCTCATGACCAAAATCTAAGTGTCAACTTACTCCTTAGTGCTAGTTTGATAACCAATTTTAGACTCTTAGTGTCTAATGTTGCATGCTCTTAGAAAAACACGGGATAAAGCTTTCTCAAAGCACTCATATAGGCTCTAGTTTACGCAGCGAGCATTATTTCCTTTGCTTTTGCTGTTATTTGTCCTCTGTTTGCTTCCAACATACAATAACCATATGAATTAAGGACCTCTGAAAAGTCCTATCAGCCTTACTCGGGTATTGCAGATTCAAGACCATAGCTTCTGTGATGGAGTAAATCCTTCTTATACTTGGCCATCTTCTTTTCCTGTCTACTTCAGTGTTTGCCATCATTATCATCTTCTTCGGTCAGTCTTATCTTCTTATGATGGTTCCAAGGTACAGTAGTGCCCGTTTAGTCATTTTTGATTCTAGAGAGAATTAAGCTAGATTTGGACTGACATTCACTTCTATGCCTTTAATTCCTCATGTTATTCCCTTTTATTGGCATGCTGGGCTTTAATAGGCTAACCAATTCGGCAATTGCCTAGACAAGCAATTGAATGATCCAAGTATGCTCTGGTTGGCAGGATCACAATCTCAAGGTTTTTTGAGAGCACCTCAACATCCTCCATTTCAGTGGTAGGCTGGTTGGAAAAATAATGTTTACTTACATTTACACATGCACTGGATATTTTCTCCAAAGAGCTCAAGACTCCATACACAGACCAGTCCCTATATGTTTATTTTCAAATATACCCTGTTAATATACAGCAACAAAGTTGCCCATGGAACTTCATGGTTCAGTGAACCTGAGTTTCTTTGCTCCTTATCTAATACTTGGGTCCTCAGCCACCTTCTACCCTTATTTCCATGCACTATAGCAATACATCAACCTAGCATGGATACTCCTTTACATCTGAAATAGCGCTGCATCACTTAGGAGAATATTTTTTTAAAAGGTGAGAAGAAGAAAATAGATGAGAGGGCTTCTCCATCATTGTCACGGCCCTCCGCATACACCACAGGATTGTCACCAAAGAGAATACCACCCACTGCTCTATGTGGGAGTGATTTAAGCAAACACCCAGACTGCAGAATGGAATAATAGTGCTCCCAATTGTGTGGGGAAAAAATTGCAGCCCTAGCACTGTGCCAGAAAAAAAGCAGAGCAGCTCACAAAAGGGGTAGGGTGGATCACTCTAACTTAAAACACATATGGTCACAAAAAAGGGGGGGGAGAACAAGACCATATCAAAAGTGTAGCAAATAGCAAGCTATATGCTCATCTGATCACCCTTATGGATTCCTAAAAGCCTAGTGATTCAAAAGAACAAGATTAAGTAGAGAGCTCCTTAGCTTTGTGCTAATCTAGTCCCATATTTTAAAACAGCTTCATGAATGCCTTTTTTTTGATCATTAGTGTTGGATTTCATAGCAAATTGGGTGGTGCCCACATGTTCTTTCCTCAGGAGGACTCCTGGGTGCTTCCTATGCACATTTCTTTGTGGATTTCCAAAGGAAGGGGAGGGGGTTAAAAAAGAAGAAGAGAACGAGCATCTTGGCACCATGCATGTTGTTAAATTTTTTAATTGGCTGAGATGTTTCTGAATAATGCTTCAGGTTGTGCTAAGAGGTTTATCATTTATAGCCCCGATTTGTTCCATTTATAATCCCAGAGAGCTCTATACTTAGTTTTTATTCCACAGAGGAGTTTTATGAACATCACTAAATCCTATTTTTGCAACATATATAATACACTATGTTCTCAGCAAATGCTGGGTGCTTTGTCTCTCCAGTCCTCTTTATGTTCTGCTAAAGCTGTAAAGAGACAAAAGGCAAAATCGTAGGGCCCTGTCATTTGTTCTGTTGCCTAATTTCATGACAGGAACACAATGGGTCGGTGATAGACAGCCTAGGAGGATAGAAGCAGCCATTGATTGAGAGGTGTTCAAAAAGACAATACAGTGGGGTCTTGACTTACGAACTTAATCCGTATTGGAAGGCAGTTCTCAGGTCGAAAAGTTCTTAAGTCGAATCTGCATTTCCCATAGGAATGCATTGAAAACCATTTAATCCGTATCTGCTCTTTTCGTCCATAGAAACTAATTGGAAGCTGCTATTCCGCCTTCTGCCACTAGAGGGGGATATAGTTTTCTTTTTTTCTTTTAACCTAAGATGACTTAGCTTTTAAAAAAAGGGAAAAAAAGAGTTCGTAACTCGAATCTAAGTTCGTAAGTTGAGTCCATATATTCCTATGTGAGTGGTTCGTAAGTCGAAACGTTCGTATGTCAAGCCGTTCGTAAGTCGAGACCCCACTGTATGGAGATTTGCTTGGGACATAGTCACACCTGAACCATTCAAGACATGGGTATTGACTTTCATTGTCAAGCTTCTCATGCACTTTAAAACAGGTACAATCAATGTATGACCTCACAAATGTTATTGGACTGCAACAGCCACTGGGTATAGGATAAACATAGAAGATCCCATCCATGGAGCCTTTCCAGTTTGCATTTTCACACTAGCCACCCTAATACATCTAGGGTGATAGGAATTCTTTTTAAATCATCAATATCTGCAATATGTCATAACTGAGCATCTTAAAAATAATCTCTCCACTTGAATATTTTACTTGGGATTTCCGAATGCTCAGGTGCAGCAGATCTACAATGAGTTATTATTCCCATTGTGGAGCCGGAGTCCCGGAGACAGTTTGTGTCATTCTGTCAACTCCTGTGATGTCGCTGAAACCAGTTGTATTGGCTCTTGCCTTTCCATTGGACTATTTCAGTGAAGTGGAGAGGGGGACTTTGCTACTTGGGTAACAGCCTATCTTCCATATTATTTTACCCAGGCTTCATGCCCTGGAGAGGACACTCCAGCTTCGTGTACAGCGTCAAAACACTAGACGCTGTTCCAAGTCCTCCATACAGAGCACGTTACCATAGTCTTTCAAGACTGAAGGATGCCTATGATGATGATATTATTCCTATTCACAAAGGAGCATGTCCTCTCTCATTATGGTTCGGAGACTCACCCATAGTGGTTTTCGTTATGTCTGCACAGCTGCCAAGCGGCTGCAACATGCTGAAAAGCATCAAGCACTGATGTTTCCCACTTTGCAAGAGGTCCAGGCTTTTTGTCCACACCAGTGTGCTTAGAACATCCAACAGAGGAACAACAACAACAACAACAAAGCCATTGAACCAATGTCTGTACAGGCCGCCCAAAAGGAACTGTTTCAACAATTTAGACCGTGGTCACACCAGCAAAATATCCCCCTGTGGTTATATGACGTTTAATCGTGTTCCTTTCGTGCTTTTAGGTCATGTGGCCTTTTTTCCAGGATGTGCGTCCTAATGTATTTTTGGGTTACCGAGTCATTTCCTTCCAATTTAAAATGCTTCTAGAGCTTCTTGATGAGACCATTTGACAAAAGATGGGACCAAATGCTGCAGAAAAAAAATTAAAAATTGAAATATTTTTAAAGGCCATGCACGGTGACAGGGGTACACAAAAGTTGTGTTAAGCTCATTCACACACACAGCAATGCAACTTTTTTTGAAAAAAAAAAAGATCCACAACAAAAAAACTACGTAGAAGCCTCTGGATGAGTGAGAAATGATCTGCAGTTAGCACACGTGCCAGGTAAATGATTCACTAATGGCCATGTGCCGTGTGGCCGCAAATTTAAACTGCAGAATCAAAGGGAAAGAACTGGAAAAATGTTTTGTTGGCCTTATTGCTTTAATCCAACACATCTCTTTGTAGTCCAAGAAAAATCTTCCTCCCATTTCCATACAAGGGCCTTTTCCATTTTCCTATTGAAACCTAGTAAGATGCAGCAATCCGTGCCCTATTCCTGCTCCAACAGAAATAGATGTGTACATTCTTTTTCCTTCTCTCCAGAACAGAAATTGACCATTCCACTATGATTCAGACCTCGTACAAATTGATTTAAATCAAGTCAATTCACCTAACAAGGATAGGTGCAAAATTCTACACCTAGGGAAAAAACCTGCAGCTAGCAGATGGGGGACTATTTGGCTCAGTAATACTATGAATGAGAAGGAGCTTGGAGTCGTTGTAGATCAAAAGCTGAATATGATGTGCCTGCAAAAAAGGGCAAATGCTATTGTAGGATGCATTAACAGAACATCGCTTGTCCCAGCTCCTGTCAACCTAAAAGTTCGAAAGCATGTAAAAATATGAGTAGATAAATAGGTACTACCATGGTGGGAAGGTCACGGTGTTCTGTGTCTAGTTGCACTGGCCAAGTGACCACGGTAACTGTCTATGGACAAACGCTGGCTCCATGGCTTGGAAACGGGGATGAGCACCGTCCCCTAGAGTCGGACATGACTGGACTAAATGTCAAGGGGAACCTTTACTTTTACCTTTATTTTGGTGCTTGGTGGTCCAACTCATTGCTAATTCAGAAATCTGATTGTTATCCATACAAAAATATTAACAAAGGATAGTCTACAAATCCCTGTATTCGGCACTGGTTAGGCATCATCTAGACTCTGTGTCCAGTTCTGGACACGGCACTTTGAAAAGATGCTGACAAAGTGGACCAGGTGAAGAGGAAGGCAACAAGGAAAGCAAGCTGTATGAGGAAAGACCTGGGCATGTTTAGCCTTGAGAATATAAGACTGAGGGGAGAAAGGATAGCATTTTTCAAGTATTTGAAATATAGTCATGCAGAGAAGGGGCAGGATCTGTTCTTGAACATCCCAGAGTGCATGACACATAGTAACGGGCTCAAGCTTCAGGCAGACAGATTTTGGTTGGATATCTGGAGAAATTTCTTAACTGTTAGAGCAGTACAACAATGGAACCAATTACCTTGGGGGGTGGTGAGTGCTTCAATGCTAGAGGCATTCATTGAGCAAGGAGTTGATCTCAATAGTCTTGTAGACCCCTTCCAACTCAATTATTCTATGATTCTAATAATTTGGTATTTACTCAAATGTGGTACATGCCTTACTTGAGACACAGTGTTTTACTGTGTTACAGTTAGCTGTCAAAGATACAGTTAGCTGACAAAGATATAAGTTCTAATGGAAGACTCTTTGGCCCAAAGAATTATAGGATCAGGAGACTAAGATGTTCTCCATTATATGAGTTTCCTATTTTCAACTATGTATTAAGTCGAGGTTGCATTTTTAAAATTCCCAGTAAGATATTTGAGCCAGAAAGATGGTCTAGATTTGCATTCATGCAAATAAGCAAATGTGGCCCACAGACCTTCCCAGCTAGAACATCTGGCATCTATGTAATTATTTTAATGAAAACAGGCTTTGTATAATTGGTCTATATTTAGTAATTTTGCACATAAGCATTTTATTAACAGATGTGCAGAAGTGATCTTGGCCTTCCTCTGTTCTCATTTGCACTCTGGTATCATTATTTCTTCATGGCAAACTGGCATATGTTTCTTTTTAAAATTCTAGGGTAAAATCGACATTTTATGGATTTATACAGGCAACGCATCCTGGCAGTACGATAGGTCAAAATTTATAATGGCACAGATTGCTTGATCAATGATTTAAGCAACAGCATTCCTAATTTACAAGGGCTAATATCCTATTGAGAGCAGTAATGCTCTGTCAAGAGATCTCCCCCAGCATTTCCGACTTGCTATCTCCAAAGCAGAAATTGCCCGTTCAAACTAAGGAGGCTTCAGATAGTTTAGTAAGGGGTAGGGAACAGTGTGAAAGAGATATTCCTTAAGCCCTTGTGTATGCTTCAGAAGAGACTGTCCTCTTATGCAGTGACTGTTGCACAGATGGAAAAAATGAAGAGGTTTCTGCCCATTGGCCCTTGAAATGTGTGTGTTGGTCCTCACAGGAATATTCTGAAAGAAGTCTTCATTAGTCCCATGTTATAGATGAGGAAATGTGAAGTAGCAACTTGGCCTGGGGCTTCCTTATGCGTTACTGAAAGATGTATAAACCATAAACCAAAACTCAAGAACACAAAGTGTGAGAAGAAAACTAAGATGGTGATAACGAAAGACTTGGAAGAAGTCACCTCCTGCCCCTTTTTTCCATCCCTTTTGTTGTCATTCAGTGGTGGTAGGCAGACCACAAAGGCTGTCTATGCACATGGGCATCACAATCAGCAATACAATTTAATTTGAATTCAGACTCACAGAAACATTAGACAAAGTGTGTCACAGTCAGAGGATTCTGCTCCAGCCGTTCAGCCACACTACCTGCTATTCCTGGAGTGGGTGCGGCCAGGAGAGTTAAAAGTGGGGATGGCTGTGGGAATCGATCCATCCCAGTAATCTCCCAGTACCACATTCTGCCCCAACAGAGCAGTGTTTCCAGAGAGTACCAGAAAAACAGCTGCTTAAGTGCTTTGACTCCCAAGCAACCTCTGGCAAGTTGGAACTGCCACCATACCCACAAACATACAGGCCCCTGCTGGATTGTTTGGCAAGACCTGGTTTTAAATACCGTGTTTCCCTGAAAATAAGACAGGGTCTTATATTAATTTTTGCTCCAAAAACGCATTAGGACTTATTTTCAGGGGATGTTTTATTTTTTGCGCATACAACAATCTACATTTATTCAAATACAATCTTGTCATCATCTTCTGGTTGCTGCACAATGGTGGAGGGTGGGGTTTCCCTTAACTGGGGCTTATTTTTGGGGTAGGGCTTATATTACGAGCATCCTGAAAAATCATACTAGGGCTTATTTTCAGGTTAGGTCTTATTTTCAGGGAAACAGGGTACCACAAACCAAAAAGTCATCAAATTGAATGGAGATTTTAAAAATATATTTTATATTTTATTAAAGATAGCAAAAAAAGACAAAAAGGTACAGTTTCAAAAGGTTTCAAAAAGAGCATCAAAAGTATTCTGGACCAAATAATCAATAAATATCTAAGGCAGGAACAATACAGAGCAAACATAAAAAAATTAAGAAAGCTCAATAAGCTACCTAGCACTTATACACTAGTATAGTTTCAGCATTGTCTCAGAGCACACACAGAGTGCATCTCTCATAGCATGAGAATAATTGAGCATAGCATCTCCTGAGAGATAACTAACCCAACTAAAGTAATGGCTGAACTTTTTTATACCTTATCCATCACCAGGGATAGGGGACAGCTGGACTCATAGGGGGCTTGCAAAAGTTACTTGTTTGGCACACAACTCCCAGAATCTCACAGCCAGCATGGCCAGTGGTATGGAACTGCATTTTGTATGCTCACAGTCTCATTGCATGGTGTCCATGGAAGGAGATAGCTGGAACTATGCTATGTAGGTTCTACACTGTGTGACGTGGTGTCACATCATTTGGTCTAATGTGGATGTTGTTGACAGCTCTTACTAGTATAAGGTCTGATTGGCTCCTACAAGTGCCACTCAGCCACAGTCCCACATGCTGCCTTCCTAGCGAGCCATTATTGTATGGAGCTAGCCAAGTTATACATTGAAACTCCCCGTTCACACAATGCTATACAGGCCATACTCAGAAATGTGCTTGAAGGATGAAGGATGGACAGACCTGCTGGTTTTGGTGTATCTTCATTTCTCCTTCTTTTCATCTTAAATCCAATTGATCTTAAACTTTGGGAAGTGTTCTTTTAATTAAAGGCTCATGACATTTCGAATGCATGTTTTCAAGCAGGTGCAGTTTTACCAGTTGATTTCTATTATAAGCTTGTCTGGACACTAAGAGGATGACCAATATTTGCATTTTTGTGCCCAGTTTCTTCACAGTACAGCCATTTTTAAGAATGGGAAGAATATGCTCAGATTTTCTCATCCTCGAGGGAAAAGTGTGTCTTGACAAATTGAGGGACTCCATTTTAAGAAAGTCAAGTGCAAAGTTTTTTTCTTCTTGCTTTAGAGCAAAAAGTTCAGAGATGGGGAATATAGGTGAGTCCAGATCATGGGGGACTACTTCAGAGAGTTTGTTTCTTGCATTCAGAACTAGGGAAATTTCTTCACTGGCCTTGCTGGATAAGATTCAAGAAGATGGACTTCAACAAAGTAACTTTTCAAAGTTCCTCTTGCATTAGAGGAGAGCTGCTCCTGGCTAACTTTCCTTGAGCTATGCGATGCTTCTAGTTGCTAATTTTATGGAGGCGGAAATGATAAAGCCATTAGTCACTGTGACTTAATGGTTGTGACACCTGAATAAGACAGGCTGAAAAAGGCTATGGTAGTTATCTCTAAAACACATGCCGAAAATAGAGTCAGCCATGATGTCAGGCCCACAAGGTTCAGTGGGAGCAATCTATGAGGATAAACATCTGCTCAGTTGGGCTCATAATTGCTAATTATGTTTATTACTAATTATCTTTTCCTTTTCACACAGCTCCTGAGGAACACCTTGAGGTCAACACCGATTTGCTGCTTCGGCTTCTTCATGTACCATCTTTAACCCTTTTCTTTCTCTTCCATATCTAGCTCATGACCTGCTTTATGCAGTTTTCTAATTTGATTATGCTCTGCATGTCTTTCATGTGAGGCGGAGTTGATTCATTTGGTGACTGTACTTTTTTGAAAGGTAATTACTTGCAGAGAAGAGATAATCATTCATCATGCCTGGCATACATTTGTTTCCTTTATGTTGAGATGACACGACGGGGCATCCATGATATTTATTTGATGGTAATTTAGATTTTTAATCCACTCTCTGCCCCAAACAAAAAGTGTTCACTAGATCATTTAAACAGCATGATAAAACTAATAGAATAAAGATCCAGGATGTGATGTTATTCAGCCTAGTGAAATACAATAAAAGCGCCTCATATCAGGTTAATTCTCATCGCTAGAATGGCAATTTAAAAAAATCAGAACGACAGTCTAATTTGGAATGCAGATTTGGAACAAAACTGTGTCCATTCAGAAATTCTTGGATAGCAACTTCCCTCCCTGTTGTCTCTACTGGCTAGGGCTTGTGTCAGCTGCAGTGCCACAACATCTACCAGGCCACATTCACTCAACCTGGAGCTAGTAGCATCAGATCCACCAACGGTTATGACTACACTGGGGGAAAATGTGAGAAATGGTACAGGTTGAGAGTGAGCTGTTTCACATTTGTTTCTGTTGGCCACAGGATCCAAAAGGAAATATGAATCAGCCCAGAGTTTCTCCTCTGAAATCCATAGTTTTTCCCTTCTGCTGCTGGGGCTTCTACTTTTTAGAAAACAGATCCATTCACATTGGTTCAGCTGAGTAATCGCTTGAAGCAGTTTAGGAAACTCATCACGCTAGCACACACTCAGGGAATGGTGAGCAAAGCTCATCAGCAAGACTTCTCTCTTTTTCTTTTTCCTTTTTATAAACAGCTACGGCAAGTATATATATATATTTCTCTCTGTGTGTGTTTGTGTGTGTTTGTGTTGGATATATATACATACTGTGTACATATACATATGCATGTATGTATGTATATGTGTATACACACACACAGAGAGAGAGAGAGAGAGAGAGAGAGAGAGACACAAACACACACACACACACACACACACACACACACATACATACATACACACACACATACATACATACATACATACATACATACATACATACATACATACATACATACATACATACATACATACATACATACATACATACATACATACATACATACATCTGTGTGTGTTTGTGTGTGTTGGATATACAGTGGTGCCCCGCATAGCGAGGTTAATCCGTTCCGGATTAACCCTCGCTATGCGAAATCGTCGCTAAACGGGTAGGGGAAATGTATTGAAACGCATTAAACTTAGTTTAATGCGTTCCAATACCTTTCTTACTTACCCGTTCAGCGAGGATTCCAATTGCCGGCAGCCATTTTCGCGCCTTCGCTAAGCGAGGGCAGGGCGCGAAAACGGCTGCCGGCAGCCATTTCCGGGCTTCTGGAGGCCATTTTGGAACCGCCGATCAGCTGTTCGGTGGCTCCAAAATGGCCGCCGCAATACCCGATCTTCGCAATGCGGGTTTTCCCCATTGCGACGATCGGGTATGTTTCCGTATAGCGATCCCGAAAAAGGGATCGCTTTACGGAAACATCGCTATACGGTGCACTCGTTAAGCGAGGCACCACTGTATATACATACAGAGACATATACATGTATGTATGTATGTATATGTATATGTATATGTACATACATACATACATACATACATACATACATACATACACACACACACACACACAGACAGACAGACAGACAGACAGATATACTGTAGATAGATATAGATATAGATATAGATATAGATATAGATACACACACATGCATATATACACACATCTGTGTGTGTGTGTGTGTGTGTGTGTGTGTGTATGTGTGTGTGTGTTGGGTATATATATATCCAACAGAGAGAGACAGAGAGAGACAGAGAGAGAGAGCTTATGGCAAATCTAAGAAGAGGAAGCCCTTAAAATACACATAAAAGAGTTGAGGTGGGTAGCAAAGTTGTCCTCAATGCCCCTGGATGGCAAGAGACACACAGAGTATTGAAGAGCACAGTCAGCTCTGCCCTACAGTATTGACACAATCTATTTGTAACACCGGTCACAGGCATCCCCTAACTTTTCTCTTTTTTTGACATTCTAGTTCCCCTGCACTGCCTGGAGCACTCCAGCTAGGACTAGATATTCTTACCAGAGTCTCATGAAAGGAAGCACTGGGTTACAGTTTTTTTAATTTAGGTTCCTTCCAAAGCTGGCATCACCACTATCCAGAAGTTCTGCTCCCTCGCTCGATATCTTTCTGTCTCTTATTCTTTTTTTGTGTTCTTGAACCTAGTAACTGCCCCGTTAAAAAAAAAGAGAGAAGAAAATATGTCAGAACATTCAACAATGGTCCATTTAACCCATTTTGGATGGGAATGCTATTGTTAGTGCTCTTCTTTTCACCTCAAAAGGAGAGGCAGAGAGGTCTGTTTGGATGCCAGTTGTGTTCAATTCCTGGCTCGCTCCTTGCAAATCTGTTTGTCAAGGACAGTTTTGAATGGATGAGATTCAAAGTGGGCATTACTGTGGAAGCCTGACAATCATATCCAAGGTGGGCCAGGGAATTCTGCTCCCCGTCCCCCAGCCTTACACATACAGAGACTAGACAGACAGACAGAACAGTCAGGTGTGTGTGTGTGTGTAAAATCTAATGCAATCAATCTCCATTTTATTTTGCAACTACCTGTCCTCCCCTTTTTAACTCCCTTGCTCCAATTTTTCAAAAAATAACAGCCGTTGTGACTCCTCCACAAAAGGATTAAAGAGATCAAATAATTAACCTGGTGCTTGGCCAACAGGAACACAAAGCACAAGTGCCAGATGTTATGTAAGCTGGGAGACTCAATGGACCAAACAGCACAATTTGATGGCAATTTGAGAGAGCTGCTAAATGATGAGAAATGTGACGTCCTCTCCCCTCTTTGTGGTGGGGAAAAATAGAATAACTTTCCTGCAGTTTGGGAGCTGTTCCTACATTTTGCAAGTGAGAACCCCTTGATTCACCAAACTGCCAATTGTTGCTAAAATGTGGTGGCATGGATTTTCTTCGATATCTTTCTTTTTATTGGACACTGAACAATAAAGAATTTAACCATATATAGTGTGCGCAAATACTGCAGACTTGAATTGTGTGCAACATTCTACAGAACTGTGTCCAAAACTAGTATAAATGCTGCTTGGTTCAAAAATCTGAAGCTCTAGATGGTGGTTTGTGTGTGTGTGTGTTTGTGTGAATTTCTTTAAAAAAGCAACCAGTCCATGTATTCTTGCTATCTATTTGTTCTTATGATTCTTAAAGGAAAAGTACTGGAAACCTTTGGGGTAAATTAAAGAGGGGGAAGAAGACTGTCAAGATTTGGGGTGTGGAGATGGCTCCAAGACAAGTTAGTCTTCCAGGCTGACAGCAAAGAGATTCACAGAGAAGGGAGGTTCCTCTACCAGCAGTGTATCTACAGACCATGTAGAACTATGTACATCAGTCAACAGACTTAATCATACATTTCCTGCAAATAGGTAGGTTGCTGGATTGTAAACTAGTGTACTTGAGGATCTGAATCAGAAGCTTTTTACACACAGAAGAGTTACTCTGAAAGACCTGTACGAGGTGGTTGGCCCCTTCAATTTTGCATGTAGGGTCATCGCCCCAGGTCAGGCTTTTCTGAGAAGGCTTTGCAGAGCCACGAGTGGTTTTGAGAGGCCACATCACAGGAGAAAGGTGTCAGCGGACATGAAAGATGACCTGAGAAGGCTTTGCGGAGCCATGAGTGTTTTAGAGAAGCCACATCACAGGAGAAAATTGTCAGCGGACATGAAAGATTTATTTTTTAAAAAAATTATATTGTACTTTTACCCCGCCCCCCCTAGACAAAGTCTACTCAGGACGGCTTACATGAGTGATAAAAACACAGGCAATAAAACACAACAATAAACATACATAATAAAACCCTACCAAACTATTTATATATATACATTGCCAAGATGGAGAGATTAAAAGAAACAGAAAATTAGTTAATTGACTGGAGGAAAGGCCTGCCTAAAGAGCCAGGTTTTAAAATGGCTTTTAAAAACACCTAGTGAGGGAGCCAGATGGATTTCCGTAGGGAGGCTATTCCATAGCCAAGGGGCCACAGCCAAGAAGGCCCGGTTTCTTGTTCTTTCTTTCTGGGCCTCTCTTGGCGTTAGGCCCCTCAGCTGTCCCTGCTGGCTTTGTCGAGTGATTCGGGCAGACCTGGGTGGGAGAAGACGATCTGCCAAGTATCGAGGTCCCAAACCATTTAGGGCTTTATACATCATCATTAGCACTTTGAAGTCAACATGGAAACGAATGGGTAGCCAGTGCAGAGCAGCCAGGGTGTGGGAGATATGGTGACAGTTTCTCACACCACTAAGAAGCCTGGCTGCCGCATTTTGCTCCATTTGAAGTTTCTGCATCAATCTCAAAGGCATCCCCACGTAGAGTGCATTACAATGGTCTAGTCTCGAGATTACAAGCGCGTGGACAAGAGTAGTGAGGCCCCCCCATCAAGATATGGTCACAGTTGGGCAATCCGCCATAGATGAAAACAGGCGGAGCGGGCCACGGACACCACCTGGGTTTCCATGGTAAGCGCCGGGTCCAGATGTATCCCCAAGCTGTAAACCTCGCTCTTTGTGGTGAAGGTTGTCCCCCCCAAAAGAAAGGGAGTCACCCAGACCACTGACGGAGGGACCGCCCACCCTCAAGACCTCTGTCTTGTCTTGAAAGATGATCTGCACACATGGTTGCATTTCTTGGATGAGTTCAATGGGTTTTCATTTTTGGAGAGATGAACTCCGCTTGCGAGCTGACTCCCAAGTTCACCCTGATGCTGCTGCATCGTTAGGATATGGCATTTAGTTTTAGGGGTCGTTAGTGTGCCGGTTTGTGGCCTGAGACATGGAGTGACTCCGAAGTCCTCCATGATCTCACACTTACGTAATTCTGATTCTAGCGGCCCTATGGCTTTGGGCTGATGTTTGGGCCAACTCCTCAGTCACTTTGTGGTGTGACAGTACGGCAGTAGTTCATGTAGTGAATACCTTCTCATTTAAATCACAGAGGATTTTAAGACTCACGAGAGCCTTTACACTATGTGGCCCGGAGTACAATACTGTTGCAGGATTTTCATGTACCTGGTGTTGAGAATGGGCTGGCTGACGCCCTGCCCCATCAACAGATCAACCGGTTCAGGGTGTTGGCCCTGGAGACTCAACTTTGTCCAGAGTTATCTCCCCAAGAGGTATGGAGCATTGGTGGATTGAAGGCAACAGGGCCATAAGCTTAGCAATTGCTCCAAGTACCAGGCACAGCTATGCAGCGGCATGCAAATAATTTTTTGTGTTTTGTGCAAACGAGGGCATGGACAGACCGTGGCCTATAACAGTAGACCACTTGCAACAATTTATGGTTCACATGCATTTTAAAGGTTTGGCTCTCCGCACCATTCAGGGGAAGATGTCTGCCCTGGCCTTTTATACTAAGGCTCACGGTTACCCCGATCTGGATGGCGACTTCAGGGTTTAAAAGATGATTGAGGGTTGGGCTAAGGAACGGGGTAAGAATGAAGACGCGCACACGCCATGTCCCCCAGGATACTTGCTCAAGCTTGCATAGTTGTCTGCGCCAACCAATTTGAAGTGAGATTATTTAAGGCAGCTACACAATGCACATTTCCGATTAGCGAGTTGGTGAGGGCATCAGAATTAGATAATTCACACTCGGCGTTGCAGATGGAGGACTTGCTGGTCTCCGAAGATGGGGTCTTGTTGCATCTCCGCTGATCAAAAACAGACCAGGTTGGAAAGGGTCAAATTGTAAGGCTGGAGCCCTGTTCTGTAAAAGAGCTCTGATCAGTCAAAGCTCTCAACAAGTTTGTCCAGTTGCAGGGGAATCCAGTGAGGATTTATTTCATAACACTGATGGTTCTCCCTTTGCGATGTATCAATTTTGGACAATCACTTCAGGGGCCTCTGTGAGGCAGGCATTGTGGGGTGGAAATTCGGAACTCGTTCATTTTGCCTACGGCTGCTGCCTTAGGCTGTGGTGAGGAGCAAATTAAGAAATTGAGGAGGTGGTTGTCGCAGAGGTTTCAAACTTACATGTGTTTCTTCCCAGTATAGATGTGACTCTGTTCTTCTCTTTCAGGACCCATGGCAGCTTCTTCCCGGCTGCGAGTGGTGGTGTATGGCCACAGCTATATTTGCTCGGCCATGAAGCATGCGTTGAGAACAGGTTCGGGACATAATTTAGGTTTGGGAGCCATGGCCACTCTTGAATAGAGAAGAAAGAGAGGCATGCTATGGCCAGAGCTATTGGGGCTCGCCCTATCAAGTTTTGAACATGCACCCCCCCCCCCAACATAATGGTAGTTTATTTGGGTGGTAATGATTTGACAATAAGAAAGGGCAAGTTGTTGATTTTCCAAATTATCTGCGGCCTGCAGACATTGAGGCTGGTCTGGAGAGCCGACTGTGATCGTAGTCAGATACAGTGGTGCCCTGCACCACGATGATAATTCTTTCCCCTGAAATCGCTGTTAAGTGAAAACATCCTCCAGCGAAAACAGTTTCCCCATTGGAATGCATTGAAACCCATTTAATGTGTTCCAATGGGGAAATTACCTTATCATCCAGTGAAGATCGCCCATAAGGAAGCCATTTTCTGAGCGCCGATCAGCTGTTAAAATGGCTGCCCTGCAAAGCATGGGTCCAGAAAACACAAGGCAGCCATTTTAGGAACGTGACAATCAGCTGGAAAAATGATTCTCTTGCGAACAAACGGTTCGCGAAGCACGGACCTAATCGTCGTCAAACGAAAATCCCCCATAGGAAACATCATTTTGCAATTGCTATAGCGATCGCAGAAAAGTCATTGTCCTGCGGATTCGTCATTTAGTGGGATCGTCATCATGCGGGGCACCACTGTATATCGCTCCAGGCATGGAGTAAATCATAAGATAGGCCATGCAGTGAGGTCGGGACTGGGTTCATGGATTCACCTTCCGGACATAACCATTCATCGGCCTGAATTATTCAGGAGTGATGGTGCTCATATCTCTGAGTTAGGGACTGATTTTTTTTTTTTTTGAGGGACCTGGAAGGGGGCATCTGAGCTGAAGTTTTCGACTTGGGTGGCGGGTGTGGGGCATATAAACAGTCCCATGCCGTGACGGGTAGTGTGATAAAAAAGCTTGGGTGAGTTCAGGATTGACACGTGGTGCCAAAAATTTGGCCATCTCTCTGTCAGGTTGTGACAATCGACTATCAGATGAGACATGGTTTTACATGGTACGATCTCCCAGCCAACTGCCTGCTTAAGGTCACGAGGCTCGGCGGGAGGAGTTCACAGAGCACCTGAAGGCGTGCTGTGCAGCGGACAGCACATTTCAGAAATAGGAGCTCGCCCTGCTATAGGAAATGTCTGGAGATCTAGGATTATCCAGACATTGAAGAATATCGCACTACTGTAGGCCCCCTTGCATTTGGGGGGGGGATATGACTTTAAATAGTTAATAAAGTTGTGGCCCAAGTTTTAAACGCAACACCTGTGTCTTGTCTCATTATTTCTGGACTGGGTGGACAATGACTTACTATGCTAAAGTAATTTTCTGTCAGAGCACAGATTACAGAGTACATTCCATCAATGGAATGTACAAAGGCGTTGATTCATTAAATCCCCATTGATTCAGTGGGCTTACTCTAGTATGATTTACTACACTAAGCAACAGAAGTTTAGCCACAGTGTCTCAGAAGACATTCCAGCTTTGCTTCACATTTTTCTTTCTTTCTTATCTTGGTTGTCAGACACTTTTCCTTCTGCAGAGGCCAGTTTGAAGTACAAGAGGCAGAGATGTAGATGCAGATAATTTTAAAAAGGATGTATAAAAGTTAACGCTTGAGTGGAATGTGACCGTTCTGCTTTTACTGTCATAGAATCATAGAGTTGGAAGGGGACTATCAGGCCATCAAGTCCAACCCCTTGCGCAATGCTTAGCTCAAATAACCCCTGGCATGTGCACAAGTTACTGATGACCATTATCGCCATCGCAAATAAGAATGTGTTTTCCACTACTTATTTAGCAGTGGTCTTTAAAAAAAGGAATGCCCACGATCCATTCATGGCCTCCCTCTTTTGTAATCCTGTTTACAATGGAGAGGGGCAACAACTCAGTGTTGGATAGCAGCTGCCCATTAGCAGAACTGAGGCGGTCACCTCAGATGATGGAGCAAGCTCACCGACCTGTTCATTGCTGCCTGAGCCAGCCACCATCTTCTTTCTTCCTGAACCAGATATGCCATTGGCATATCAGATTCAGAGCACCTCTACACTCCCAAGACTCCTTGGTAGGGGAAAGAGGAGGAGGAGAGAGGGAATGAGATTGTGCTACCCACATTGATACCTCACTCAGTTCTGGAAATAATGCCTCAGCTTCTTGGGACTGAGGCACTAAGCAGAGGTTGGTTAAAAATGCCTGTCACACATATGAGAAACTTGGGTATGCAGGCATGCAGCGGGGGGGGGGGGGAGAAAGGCACCAGCACTGCTATCCCTGTCGTGATGTAGGACCCAGGTATCTGCAGAGAATTGTTTACAAGGCCTCCTCCACCGGATACTGAAAAATGTGGATTATAGTGAATGCTATTTTATTAGGGAATGCTATGCATAGCACAGTATCTGGTTCCCTCTCATGGCCGGTTGTGGTAGCTTCACCTTTATAAATACAAATTTCTAAGGTTTTCTTTTTAATATTGTTAATATTTTTTAGACAGTGGAAAAGTAAATCAGCAGATAGTGATCCCACAGATAAGGAGGTCCTGCTGCATAGCCTTGGATCATCTCAGACAAATGTCTGTCCAATCTTTTCTTGAAAACCTCCAGCGATGGGGCACCCACAACATCGGGAGGCAAGCTGTTCCACTGCTTAATGGTTCTCATTGTCAGGAAATTTCTCCTTATTTCCGGGTTGGATCTCCCTCTGATGAGTTTCCACCCATTGGTTCTTGTCCTACCCTCAGGTGCAATGGAGAATAAAATGATGCCCTCTTCCTTGTGACAACATGTATTAAGGGAAGCATTCTAGCCCCATCTCCGTCTGCTCTGTTTTAATCATGGGATCATGACTGAAGAGGAACAGGCTCCACAAGGATGCCTGCTCCACATGAGGCAGAACTTCCAAGGAGATACTACCAGGCACAGCAACTTTCCCTTCATCAGAAGACTCTACAGTGGTTCCCAATCTTAGGTCTCCATATGTTCTTGCACTAAAACACCCTGAAGCCTTCACCACCAACTGTATATCAATGGCTGTATATCAACTTGGACATTTTAAAATAGGGACCGGGCAAATTCAGGGAAGATGAGATCTTTAATGGTTAGAAGTCATGAGGGCTGTAGACAGCCTCCAGCACCAGTGGCAGTTACCAGGGAACAAGAAAAAAAATATTATGCACCTGTGGGCTTCCCATGGACATCTCACCAGCTACTGTGTGGAAACCCACAATGGACTAGATCAGGGCTTCTCAATCTTGGACCCCCAGATGTTCTTAGGCTACAACTCCCAGAAATCCTGGTCAGCGCAGCTGGTGGTGAAGGCATCAGGGAGTGTTAGTGCAAGAACATCCAGGGACCCAAGGTTGGGAACCACTGGACTAAACGATGTTTGGTCAGTTCCAGCATGGCTTCTTTTGTTTTTAGTCCAGGAGGCTACCATTGGAAATTAAATTTAAAACAATTTAGTCAAATAAATAAATAAATACAGTGGTGCCTCGCAAGAAGAATGTAATTCGTTCCACGAGTAGTGCTGTCCTAAGACAAAAATTGTCTTGTGAAAAGTGGTTTCCTATAGGAATGCATTCCTATGGGAAGCTCGCAAGACGAATGACTTTTTCTCATCTTGCAAGGCATCGGTCTTGGAAAAAAATCATATTGTGAAGCACGGCCATAGAAGAAACCATCTTGCAAGGCACCATAGCGATCACAAAAACTATTCGTCTTGCGGGTTTTTTGTCCTGCGAGGCGTTCATCTTGCGAGGCACCACTGTAAATGAATGAATGAATGAATGAATGAATGAATGAATGAATGAATGAATGAATGAATGAATGAATGAATGAATGATGGAACCTCTGCACACCAACAATCTGTTAGAAATGTCAAGTAACCTGGCTGCTGAAAACCTTGGAGAAGATTAGTGTAAAATTAGAAAAGTGCCTTCCTTTTAAAATTAGAACCATGCTTTTCAACCAGTTACTACTGAAACATTTCATTCAAAAAAACAATATTCAGAAGCACCTGCACCTGTCACAAAGAAAACTGCTGTTTTAAAGACTCCACCAAAATATTTGGAGTGTGACATTGAGTTAAATAATATACTGTGTGTTAAGTGTCTAGTCTTTGAAAGTAGAGCAAATTGAAGGGGGAAAGTGTCTCAGAAAGGTTGCCTTAATGTATCCTATAACCCCTGAGTTAGCAATATTCTTTAAAAAGGGGGTGGATGGGAGAAAAAAAAAGGAAATAAACCAAAGGAAAAGACTTCCTTGAGCTCAATGCTGATGCTAATCCAACTAGGTAAAGCAATGAAAATCCTTTTAAAATGCCAAGAAAGTGAAACAATAGCCAATGGTTGATTCCCATGGGCAGAATAAGAGGCTATAATGGAACTAGGTTGAGTGGACAGTTGCCACCTCCCCACGGAGCATCCCTTGAGCTCTCACAAGGCTGCCTCTGGAAAGACGAGCTGAATTTTGAATGATATGGAGAGATACAGGGGAAAGACCAATTTAACGTTCCTAAACTCCTGTTGGATTTAATTCAGAATGTTTAGCCAGCAAGAGGTTTCCAGCCAGGAAACCCATTATGAGAAGGCAAACTCTTGGCCATGACTTAGAGCCTGATCCTACTGACAATAAAAACTACTCTTGTAAAAGTTTCTGCTAAAAGAAACCATACTCAAGTTTAGGTATACACATAAGGCAAATGGAGTGGTGTGCTAGGGGAGCAAGCTTTGCTGCTCCTCTGCCAGAGGTGTGTTTATTTTGAGGTAGATGTGGAATCAATTTCACCTGTGAACACCCTGGACAGGTGTAGAAAAACACACTCTTGCTTAACCTCTCATTCGCATGCTTGATCTCCCTTTGGCTCGCCCACACAATGGCCGCACACCTGTCCGATGACCCCTGCACCAGGCTGGCATCTCTCCCACCCGACCGTTCACTCTCCTCATCCTGGTGACTGGCCTTGTTTTTAGAGGTGTCAACAGTAGCAAGGGTAGTTGTAAAGGTTGTTGTGGGTTTGTGGGGCTCTTTGGCCGTGTTCTGAAGGTTGTTCTTCCTAATGTTTTGCCAGTCTCTGTGGCTGGCATCTTCCGAGGACAGCACTCTGTACTCTGGTGTAGTTGGCTTTGGGAGTGCAGTATTTATGGCTGTGAGATAAGCTTTTGTCTTTTTCTGTAGATGGGTGATTAGTGTGTATTGTTGTGCTAAGGAGATTATCTGTTCCTGTGGTTGATGGGTGTCATTAGCTGGTCTTTTGTGTGTGGTGATCCCCTGTCCTTGTGGCTGGGTAGAGTTTGTTGACCTTTTGCATGCTGTATTTTTGAGAGCTGGGAGCCAAGTTTTGTTGAGGTGGTTGTAAACATGAGAATGCACAAACACAAAATGTTAGGAGTCAGGATAAGTCCAGTTGCCTTTAGCCCAACTCCAAGAGGGGGAAATCCCTCTGCTGGTTTATTCCACTCATGAGATCAGGCCCTCATACCAACAAATGCAAGAGTGGATGGTATATTTTATTGGACCACTAAACAAACTGCAAATGTCTTCATTCATTCATTCATTCATTCATTCATTCATTCATTCATTCAATTTTCCCCCCCGCCCCTCAAGACAACATTGACTCGGGGCGGCTTACATAAGTTAAAACACAACAAGATAACATATATAAATTAATATATAAATTAAACAATACATTTCCAAGATGGCAAGACTCAAAAAAGGAAGAAAAAAGAAAACACTTAATTGACTCTATGCCTAAGCGGGTTAAAGCAGTGCTGGGAAATAATGGTGGCCACACAAAATATTGACACTTTGTGCCCAATTTGTACATTGTCACTTAGGGGTGTACTCACTTTTGTTGCCAACAGTTTAGACATTAATGGCTGTGTGTTACGTTATTTTGAGGGAACAGCACATTTACACTGTTATACAAGCTGTATACTCACTGCTTTACATTGTAGCCAAGTGTCATTTCTTCAGTGTTGCGACACACCTCCCACAAGTGTGACACACACCCCGCAAGTGCGACACACCCCTTGTGCAAGCGCAGGGATGCCCCCCATGCACAGAGGCCCCCAACCGGTCCACGGTCCCAAAAAGGTTGGGGACTGCTGAGTTAAACCCAGGCCGTGTCCAGCCTATCATATTGCGTTTAGGTCCGTGGTCAAAAAAGGTTGAGAATGGCTGAACTAGAGGATTCCTTGATTTGATTCTAACCAATAGAGATTTCCTTTAGTGGATGAAATGGTAGTAAGGGGAACTCAGGGAAAGTGACTGCATTTTACCTGAGTTCTTGAATTCATAGGAAGCAAAAGCTTAGTGTAGCTGCAGAGGAAGGTGGGATTTTTAGGACAGCTGATAAATAAACCCAGAACAATTGTAAGCATAGTTCCATGGTGGGAATATCTAACTAGAAAAGGAGTCCAAGATGTCTGGGAGTTTTTTTTTAAAAAAAGGGAATCCTAAAGTCCGAATTACCACCAATTCCAACAAGAAGAAGAAAAGGTTGAAGACAAAAAAAACCCCACAAGACTAATGTAGCTTCAGAAAAAGCTCAGAGAAGACCTAAAAACAAAAAAAGGACACAGCTATATATAAAAAAGGAAGGCCACGCCTCAAAGAAACAGACACGTAAAAAAGCACAACAGAGAAGGTGTTAGGAAGCCAAAGGCTGAGAATGAGCTGAGGTAAACAAGAGATGCTAGAAGCAACAAAACAGCATTTTTCAGGTACATGTGTAGCAAAGGAAAGGGTGGGGGAAGAAATCTTGGCTCAGCTACTCAGTGGGGACAGAAAAATTGTAACAGATGATAAAGAAGATGTAGCCATGCTCAGCACAGCACTTCAGCTCTGTTTTCTCCCAAAAGAGAGTCTGTGACCCTCCTGGCAAATGCGAAGTACAAGTGGAAGGGTCAAGATCACAGCTTGAAAATGACAGATAAACAGTCAAGGAATGTGGCTTCAAATTCTCAAGGTCCCATGAACTGCATCCAAGAGTACTGAAGGAATTGTCTGAAGAACCACTGTTCATGATTTTCTTGAAATCATGGAGTGTACGAATGTTGACTGGAGAAGGTTAATATTGTTTCTATCTTTAAAAAAAAAAGACCATGGGAATTACAGACGAGTCAGCCTGACACCAATCCTAGGGAAAATTCTAGAGCAGATTATAAAGCAGTCACTCTGCAAACAATGCAATGGCAGCTAAAAGGCAACATTGATTTGTCCAAAACGAATTCCTCCAGACGAATCTGATCTCATTGTTTGATCATGTAACCTCCTTGGTAGACAGTGGGAATGCTGTCTACCAAGCATTTATGGGAATGCATAATGTATCTTGACTTCAGCAAAGCATATTAAGTTTTAAAAAGCCAATTAAAAACTTGGCTCTTTAGGCAGGCCTTCCCTCCTGTCAATACTTGACTTTATTTTTATTATAATTTTCTGTTTTCCCATCTTGAACATTATTAAGCATTACTAATCACTATTGTTTTGAATTGTTTCTGACTGTTTTAGTTTACAACGTTTAATGGAACCCGCCCGGAGTAGACTTTGTCTAAAAGGGCGGGATAGAAATCTAATAAATAAATAAATAAATAAATAAATAAATAAATAAATAAATAAATAAATAAATAAATAAATAAATAAATATTATGGGACTGTGTGACATATCTTGACTTCAGCACAGCCTTTGGCAAAGTGCCTTATGCTATTCTGATTAGCATGTTAAAACTAGGTGTGGGTTGGGTAGAACAAATATGAGGTTGATATGCAGTTGGTTACAAAACTGTAGAGAGTGCGCTTATCTGTTATTCTTTCATAAACTGGGAGGAGGTAACAAGAGGGATAGTATTAAGCTCAGTCCTGAGCCTGGTGCTCTTTAACATTTTTACTAATGACTTGGATGAGGACGTGCAGGGAAAGCTTATCAGATTTGTTGATGACACAAAATTGGGTGGAATAACTAATTCCCTGGAAGGCAGGAACAAAATTCAATAAGACCAGCCTGTCCTTCATTTGGGAGCAGCAACAGGTAGAGGACAACTCTCTGCCTCTCACACTTTCAAATTATCTCTTTTTTGAACATCTGAATATGCTTCAGCTACCCCACACTTCAGTCTACCTTGTTGTGTCAGAATTTCTCACAATGCTGTTTTCCATATTCTTAGTTGCCACTCATCTGTGGTGTAACTTGTAGTTCTTTTCCAGTGGACAAAATTCTATTTGTGCCAATGCAAAGTGAAGTTACACCAGTGTAAATGTACCGGGTCTTATGCCAGGTATTGAGCAATCAGTCATGTGATGCTCATTGTAACCACAATACACTACTGTATTGGCTTTACTAGCTGCCATAAGGTTGAATTATGCCTACATAGCTATGCAAGAGAATTTTGCCCATCGTTTGACAATCTCTTCTTTAGCTGTTAATGACAGAAATATCAGGAAATCTTTATGGAGAAGCTGACACCCTCTTCTTAAGATTACCCACTCAAAAAACAGAAGCGATAGTTACAGGGGGGTTATCTAAGGAGTTTCAAATGTTCCTGTCTTTTTCCTTCACACCAATTATCTACTAAGGGAAGAAAGATGGAATATCTCCACAATGGCATTTCATTGCTAACTCTCAGTGCCTTCCCTTTGGAAGCTGCCATATTCTGTTCGGTAAACATTGTTCCTCCCCTTCATGGATTGTTGCCTTGTTGGGCTTGAGTAATTCAGAGAAGCTATGGGCTATGCCGTGCAGGGACACCCAAGATGGACACGTCATAATGAAGAGTTCTGACTAAGCGCGGTCCACCTGCAGCAGGAACTGGCAAGCCACTCCAGTATCTTTGCCAAGAAAACTCCATGGACAGAAACAAAAGGCTAAAAGATATGACACTGGAAGATGAGCCCCTCAGGTCGGAAGGCGTCCAACATGCTACTGAAGAAGAGCGGGGAGAAGTACAAGTAGCTCTAGAGCTAATGAAGTGGTTGGGCCAAAGCCAAAAGGACGCTCAGCTGCAGAGGCGCCTGGAAGTGAAAGGAAAGTCCAATGCTGCAAAGAAAAATACTGCATAGGAATGTAAGATCTCTGAACCTTGGGAAGCTGGATGTAGCCAAACAGGAGATGGCAAGAATAAACATTGACATCCTGGGCATCAGTGAACTAAAATGGACAGAAATTGGCGGATTCAATTCAGATGGTTATCATATCTACTATTGTGGGCAAGAATCCTGTAGAAGAAATGGAGTAGTCCCAATAGTCAAAAAAAAAAAAAAACAAAAAAAAAAAAACCCAAGAGTGGGAAAAGCTGTAATGGCATATAATCTCAAAAATGATAGAATGATTTCAATACGAATCCAAGTCAGACCTTTCAACATCATAGTAATCCAAGTTTATGCACCAAGAGGCTGAAATTGACCAATTGCTGAAGAGGCTGAAATTGACCAATTCTATGAAGACTTACAACACCTTCTAGAACTGACACCAAAGAAAGATATTCTTCTCATTATAGAGGACTAAAATGCTAAAGTAGGGATTCAAGAGATAAAAGGAACAATAGGTAAGTTTGGCCCTGGAGTTCAAAACGAAGCAGGACAAAGGCTAATAGAGTTTTGCCAAGAGAACAAGTGGGCCATCATGAACATTCTTTTCTAACAACACAAGAGACGACTCTACACATGGACATCACCAGATGGGCAATACCGAAATCAGATCTATCTTTCTCCTGAGAAATCTGTATGTGGGACAGGAAGCAACAGAAAGAACTCGATATGGAACAACCGATTGGTTCAGATTTGGGAAAGGAGTATGACAAGGCTGTATATTGTCTCCCTGCTTATTTAACTTATATGCAGAATACATCATGCAAAAGGCTGGACTGGATGAATCCCAAGCCATAATTAAGATTGCCGGAAGAAATATCAACAACCTCCGATACGCAGATGATAGCACTCTGATGGCAGAAAGTGAGGAGGAATTAAAAGACCTCTTAATGAGGGTGAAAGAGGAGAGTGCAAAAATGGTCTGAAGCTCAACATCAAAAAAAACTAAGATCATGGCCATGACAGATTTTACCTTCTTTGGCTCCATGATCTCTGTAGATGGTGACAGCAGCCACTAAATTAAAAGACACCTGCTTCTTGGGAGGAAAGTGATGACAAACCTAGATAGCATCTTTAAAAGCAGAGACATCACCTTGCCAACAAAGGACCACATAGTCAAAGCTATGGTTTTTCCAGTAGTGAGGTATGGAAGTTACAGCTGGACCATAAAGAGGGCTGACCGCCAAAGAATTTATTCTTTTGAATTGTGGTGCTGGAGGAGGCTCTTGAGAGTCCCCTGGACTGCAAGGTGATCAAACCTATCAGTTCTGAAGGAAATCAATCTTGAGTGCTGACTGGAAGGACAGATCCTGAAGCTGAGGCTCCAATACTTTGGCCATCTCATGAGAAGAGAAGACTCCCTGGAAAAGCCCCTGATGTTGGGAAAGAGTGAAGGCAAGAGGAGAAGGGGATGACAGAGGACAAGATGGTTGGACAGTGTCACTGAAGCTACCAACATAAATTTGACCCAATTCCGGGAGGCAGTGAAGGACAGGAGGGCCTGGCGTGCTCTGGTCCATGGGGGTCACAAAGACTTGGACACGACTAAATGACTAAACAACAACAACAGTTACTATTTTATATCTGGCAGTTTTTAAATATTGGAACTGATCTGAGCCATTGAGGTTGGTTGTAGCCTAGAGTATCAAGAAACAGGAGTGTTATCTGACAAACTCTTTCCTCTTATAAAATTGTGCCTCTCTTTCTCTCTCTGCCTCTGTGTGAGCACCAGATTGACACCCTCCAGAACAGAAAAGGAATGTCAGGCAGTATGTAGGTTCAAGCTGCTATAATTCGACTGTGTGCATTAAACTGGGATAGTAGAATGACCCAATAAGTCTACAGCAAATCATGCTCCTCTCTGCAAAAGGTAACCATGTCTTTGAATTGCTAGTGTGCCAGTCATTACTCACAGATGATCCAGTGTGTCCTACACTGCTTGGTCAGTTTATCAATTAATAATTTATTGACACAAAAATCTTCTACATATGACAGTGTTGTTCACTAAATATTAGTCAAGCAACTGGTTGATTTTCATTGTATGTGCCTACATAAATAGATCTGGAGAATGGAAGAAATCAGAAATAGAATTTTTTTAAACACACATGAAAAAGAGGTGCTCTGATACAGAGACTTTTGATATTAGGAACTCTGTGGACACATAGAATTCCTTTAACTAAAGGGTGGGTCTGCAGAATTTCAAGGCTTCATATGTTTCCCTCACTAGTTTTATGGTGCTTCCTCCAGGCAGTGGCCTGGCTTTATAAGAACTCTTCTGTGTGCTCTTTTAGCTCTGATGCATCATTCATGCATGTACCTTGGTAGGCATATGTTTATGTATTAGGGATGTGTTTCAAATTTGCAATTTATTCAGAAAATAAGGTGAAGCGGAGGATATTTTTCATTTCCAAACTAATCTGATCTCTGAAGTGGCACTCCAATTGATTTGGGAATTCTCCGAAGTGTTTTATGTTCCTTTGCACTTCAGAAGTTACAAATGCTGAAAACTTAGAGGAGGGCACTTGGCACCAGTCAGTTACACTTGGAAAATGAAAGTAATACTGTAACAGAAAAATGAATCTCAAAACAGAAGTAGATAGATACCTTAGCTGCTGCTGAAAAGTCCTAGATCTTCTGGAACACCAATCATAAAGCCTCTAGTAAGGCTCAGATGAACCTTATAAATTCTCCGGTCCCCAAAATTGGTGGCCATTTTGCATCGTGGAATAGCATGGGTAAAGTGCTTGATCATTATTCACATCACTTTCATTTTCAGTAGAGAGGGTGTACCTTGAATATTCTTTTCTTTTAGGCAGCTGCAGATCTCATTTTTTATTTGCAGTACTCTTTAGAAACCAATTGACTGTGTGTGTGTAAATGTATCATGGATGTCTGAGTCTCTTGTGTGAGATCGGATTGGGGTAGGTCATAGTAGCATCAGAAATGGGACCTAAGCTATCTTTTGTTGTTGTTGTTTAGTCGAGCTATCTACCTCATCCCAATTTTGTACTTTACTTTTTTCAATGCTTACTGTTGGCTACTATTTCTGTGGCACTAAGCCTTTTTTTTCAATGTACTGTATGTGCCTATGTTCTATAACTAGCAGGTGGCAAACATGACATGCAATGCAGTCCTCTTGTACTCTTGGGGAATGAAGCTGCTAATGAAGAGTGGTATAAATATACTAGATGGGTGGGATATAAATAAATAAATAAATAAATAAATAAATAAATAAATAAATAAATAAATAAATAAATAAATAAATAAATAAATATAATTGGGGATATTCCTTTCCCCTTCAACAAATTTCTTTTCTTTTTCCCCAGCTACTTTGTTTGTGTGAGACACTTTTCAAGATTGCTATCCAAGAGGCTTCTGCATTTCTTTATTGCTGCAGAGGTCTGTTATTTTACAGGCAGCCTTCACCCACTTCCCACCAGGAGAATTTAGAGGTCTTGTACCACCTTTAAGATTTACTTTGTAAGCCGCCCCGAGTAGGCTCTGTCTAGTGGGGTGGGGTATAAATTGAATAATAAATAAATAAATAAACTAATTTTCATTTTTCATATATTCAACTTTGAATCTGACATGAATGAGTGAGCGAATGAGTGAATGAACGAATGAACAAATGAATGAATGAATCAATGAGAAGCAATACAAAATTAATGAAGCATACAAGCAAACAAGCAAGTATTCCTGCTTTGAGCAGAGGGTTGAACCAGAAGGCCTTATAAGCCCCTTTTAACTCTCTACTCCTGAATCATTCTATGATTCTAGGAGTCTAAACAATACACTTTCTCCTTCTCAGTGCTAGCTGTAGCCTTCCATCCCCAGTAGCATGGAAGTGAATCTCAGAACTCTCTGGTCTTCAGGCTTTCCAAGATGAGGCTAGTGTCTTGAGATGCAGAGCACCTCAAAATTGATTCCTTATATAAATTGATAAATACCTGAAATTAACCTTAGCTTCTCACGGGGATCTCGTTCACCCTGTGATATGTTAATTTCAAATTGAGGAAGCTGTTTCGGCTCTAGATCAGAACTGGATGAGGCTGAATAAATGGAAACTTAGTCCAACCAAGACAGACATGGTCCTAGTTATTTGAAAAGCTGATCAAGGAATAGGGTTGTAGCCTTGCCGGATGGGGTTATATTCCCTCTGAAAACACAGGTATGAAGCTTGAGGGTGTTCCTGGATTTGTCTCTGAGCCTGGATGCCCAGGTTTCAGAAATCGCAAGAAGTGCTTTTGTACAAAAAGTGCACCAGCTGCACCCATTTCTCAAAAGGTCTGAATTGGCCATGGCGACACCAGCCTTAGTTACATCCCAGTTGGGTTACTGTAACACAGTCTATATTGGCCTGCCCATGGAAAGTGTCAGGAAACTTCAGTGGGTCCAAAATGCGACAGCTAGATTGCTAACTTTGGCTGGGGACAGGGATCACACAAACCTCCAGTTACAGCAGCTCCACTGGATGACAATCTACATCTGGGCAGAATTCAAAGTGATGGTTCTAACAGCTGTCCCAAGGACTGCATCTCCCTTTATGAGCCTGTTCAAGTGTTAAGATCACCAGGGGACGCCTTCCTTTCGGTCAAGACGTCTTCATAGGTAAGGGCATGCGAGAGGGCTTTCTATGTTGCTGCTCCCAGACTTTGGAACTTCTTCCCACAGGAACCTTGCCCTCCCTACCCCGGAATAATGACGCAAGACAAATATCATGGGTTAAAACATGGGCCACACTTTATTGATCATAATTCAATGTTGCCATCCTTTGGCAAAGGGGAGCCTCCTGTAGCGCGGAAACAGGTAAATTGCAGACGTCTCAAAGTACCCCTTAATCAACAATTGGGCAAGTCCCCAGACTCAGATTCTCACAGTCTTAAAGACAGCAAGAACCCGTCCGGCCGCAATTTGACCACCCCCCCCGGACTTTGAGCCATCTTTACTTGTTGGCTGTTGCTCCGGTTGTGGGCCAGCGCATCTTCCCCCCCCCCCCCCCCGGCATTGTAATCGCACAATCTGCAGCACTGGGAGGTCCGATGGGCTTACCGAAGTTACTCCATTGATCTCAAAAAACTCTTCAGACAGGCTTTTTTTTTTTTTTAATCTAGATTGTTGCACCTTACGGCATTAACTTAAATGCTGTCTTTTAATTGTTGTAAGCCACCTTGGGTCCTTTTTAAGAAGAAAGGTGGGTTAAAAATATTTTAAATAAAGAAATAACAGTATCTCACCTGCAGACGGCCAGAAGGGAAGTTGCCATCCTCGGACTTCAAAGAACTTTCCCAGGCCAGTTGCAGGCCTCTCTTTTCACACCTGAGACTCTTTGATCCTCAGATCAAAGGACCAGGGGAGGGGGGGAGAATGACATTAAGGAAGCAAACTGCTCCAGGAAAGAGGAGGGAAACAGAGAGATGAAGAGAAAGCAAGCACAGGGGGAAAAGGCAAACAGGAGGAAAATGGAAAAAGATGGAAAGTGACATGCGAGAAAGCATGTCAACAGAAATGCAAGCTTTAAGGAAACAATAAGATTTGAGTCCACCATGAACTGGTTCTATTGCATGTCAGGCATTAAGTTCTGTGTGCCCAGTTTATTTGCCTGTACATTGCCTATAACCTTGCTTTCTATCTTCACCTTTTCTTTGCATCTTCGCTGGCTCTGCCTTTTCCTGTATTGTCATATCTTTTCCTTTCTTTTAGAAACCTTTTTTAAGCTAGAATACTTGTCTGGTTGATGTGTTCAGAGAAACTACCGGTTACCTAAATCGTGTAGCCTTGCCCATTATTCAAGCACAACTACCAAGAGGCTTTTGAGCATGCACAAAGAGCAAATGCCATCACAGTAACACAGGGGGAGGTGGCAGTGTGGAGAAGAATAGAAATATGTTTTCTCTGTGCCCGTGGAGCTTAGTGGACTGAGTTCATGAACTAGGTTGTAAGGTGTGCGCATGTTTGGCCTGGATCAGGTGAAGAACCAGAGAGAGAGAGTTAGGACACAAAGATGGAGACGAACAAAACCCAGAGGAACTATGGGACTTTGTATTTCTGGCTATAAGCCCTCATAGTAAGAAATTCAACTATTGAACTGTGGACTTTTTGAACTAAGTTGACGAAAAACATCTGCGGCCGAGGGAGTAGAGCAAAGGGAATTAAGAAGACTCTAGTACAAGGATCCTCCTGAGCAAAGCAGATCCCACACCTGTCCACTAAGTGATGGAAGACACATTAAGCATTCCATACTTCACAATAAGTGATAATGAACATATATCTAGGGGGAAACAAAGAAACATCTAATGCGCATGCCCAGCTACCAACCTGCCTAAAAAGAATATAAAAAGAGGGGTTTGGGCAACCATAATTTGTCTGCTGAGACCAAAAGGCTTCTGGAGCTAACTACTTTCTTTGGAACTTGGATAATGCAGATAAAAAATTTCTTCTCTCTTTGGTGAGTATGTATGTGGTGTGAATGTGCTGAATGCATGAAACCCCTTTATTTAGAATTGTAATCAATCGGTAATGAAGTATATTCATTTTGCATTTACTAAAGTGTCTTGTGAGGTCCTTTGCTGTTTAATATTGTTCTTCTTGGGATACGAAAGATCCAGTAGTCACCCTTTTGTGACAGGTTGCTTGTCAAGAATTTCCCCAGCCTGGCTGAAAGAGCACTGGGCATGGCACCCCCACTTGGGAAGGGCTTAGAGGCAAGGAAGATTTTGCCAAAGTTGGCTTTACATTCTTTCTCTCTATTTGATAGGGGGGTTGCCCCAGAGAGCTGACAAAATGCAATGGAGTTCAATTAAGGAAACAAAACTCTCTTTCCCACTCAGAGTCAACCCTATATTTCCCGTCCTGTGGATTTCATCCCCAAAGCTACATATGATACAAGGATTTTGCACACTTCAGGATGCAGGCTAACCAAAGCACGCCTGATTGAGATCTAGTTGGGCACACACTGCAGAAGTAATAAGGCGTTGACTCTGACGAGCCAAACTCTCAACTTGTTGTTAATATGCATTCTAACAGATCATGTGAATGACTTTCTTTTTCTCTGGTCTCTGAAACCAGAGAAGGATTTAGATTTTCTTTAAAAAAAAAAAGTTAAAAAGACAAAAATTGGTAAGGTCGTCCTGTCAGGATGTGAAATTTTGTTTGTATCAAAATGAAGGGGTGTGTGGGAAAAGTAGCCCTGGAAACAAAAATGCTTTTAAAAGTTAGGCTTGAACAGCAGTTTACAACCAAGTAGAGCTGGGCATGAACTGCCAAAATTGTGCTTTGTCTTGGTTCATGGAAGTCCACAAACCACGAGCCACGAATTTATGAATTTTCCCACACAAACAAACCATAAATCAGGTCTTTCGTTTGTTCGGGGTTTTTTTAGACATCCCAGTAGCTATCTAAGAAAAAGACAACCACCCAGCTTGCTCCCTGCCCCCACCTTCTTCCCACTTCCCCGGTTGCCTCCTTACCTTTTCCTGCCACTACCTCCTCTTCCTTGCTGCCACTGCCATCTTGAGAACCTCACTGCAGGCTGGTGGCCTTGGCACATGCTCCCATCTACCAGCTGAGAGGCTGGGACATGCACAAAGGTCATGGCCCTATGGTGGCAGTGGCAGTGGAGGAAGAGGAAGCAGCGGCAGGAAAAGATAGTGAGGCAATGGGGCAGTGGGAAGGGAGTAGGTGCAGGTTGTATGGGGGACAATGAACCAGGAGGTTTGTAAATCACTCAAAATTCATTCATGAAAGCTTGGGTTTTTCAGTTTGGACAAACCTGAACTGATCTGAATCAGCGAATTAGCGATTTTTGACTAATTTATTGGTTTGTTTTTTGTTTCATGTCCATCTCGACTAATAATCTTTGGAGAACAACATGCTAGCTTTCCAGCCAAGCAAGGTCACCACAGGTAAAGGTAAAGGTTCCCCTTGACAATTTTTGGCCAGTCGTGTTCGACTCCAGGGGGCGGTGCTCATCCCTGTTTCCAAGCCATAGAGCCAGCGTTTGTCTGAAGACAATCTTTCCGTGGTCACATGACCAGTGAGACTTAGACACGGAACGCTGTTACCTTCCCACCGAAGTGGTCCCTATTTATCTACTTGCATTTGCATGCTTTCGAACCGCTAGGTTGGCGGGAGCTGGGACAAGCGACGGGCGCTCACTCCATCGCGTGGATTCGATCTTACGACTGCTTGGTCTCCTGACCCTGCAGCACAGGCTTCTGCGGTTTAGCCCGCAGCACCACCACGTCCCTTTCAAGGTCACCATACATAAGAGCAATCTAGTAAAAGGAATTATGTTATAGTCTAACAGTTGAGCTGTGACTGAGAACTGAAAGCATATTGAAATAAATGTGTGTGTGTGTGTTTAGTCGTTTAGTCGTGTCCGACTCTTCGTGACCCCATGGACCAGAGCACGCCAGGCCCTCCTGTCTTCTACTGCCTCCCGGAGTTGTGTCAGGTTCATGTTGGTTGCTTCGCAGACACTGTCCAGCCATCTCATCCTCGGTTGTCCCCTTCTCCTCTTGCCATCACACTTTCCCAACATCAGGGTCTTTTCCAGGGAGTCTTTTCTTCTCATTAGATGGCCAAAGTACTGGAGCCTCAGCTTCAGGATCTGTCCTTCCAGTGAGCACTCAGGATTGATTTCCTTCAGAATGGATAGGTTTGTTCTCCTTGCAGTCCAGGGGATTCTCAAGAGCCTCCTCCAGCACCACAATTCAAAAGCATCAATTCTTCGGCGGTCTGCTTTCTTTATGGTCCAGCTCTCACTTCCATACATCACGACAGGAAAAACCATAGCTTTGACTATTCGGACTTTTGTTGGCAAGGTGATGTCTCTGCTTTTCAAGATGCTGTCCAGATTTGTCATCGCTTTCCTCCCAAGAAGAAGGCGCCTTTTAATTTCAGGGCTGCTGTCTCCATCTGCAGTGATCATGGAGCCCAGGAAGATAAAATTTGACACTGCCTCCATATCTTCCCCTTCTATTTCCCAGGAGGTGATGGGACCAGTGGCCATGATCTTAGTTTTTTTGATGTTGAGTTTCAGACCGTTTTTTGCACTCTCCTCTTTCACTCTCATTACAAGGTTCTTTAATTCCTCCTCACTTTCTGCCATCAGAGTGGTATCATCTGCATATCGGAGGTTGTTGATATTTCTTCCGGCAATCTTAATTCCGGCTTGGGTTTCTTCCAGTCCAGCCTTCCGCATGATGTATTCTGCATATAAATTAAATAAGCTGAATAGAGTGTATGTATGTGGCAATGTATTAATACAACTGCCGATGGCATTTGCACATCCTACAATTTTCACTGTTTGTAGTTACAATACTCTGGTGTTTTGACACTAGATTCCTTTCTAGTCCTTGGTGGACTAGACACTTTCTATTCTAGGCCTTTATTCCTCCAGATTTTGCAAATTTTATATGCAACAATTATGTTTATCATCACAACAGCAACCTGCCAGATTCTAAATTACAGTCCCTTTCACAAGAGGTGTGGAAACAATACAGATTCTTATTTTAAAAATTCTCTTCTTGTATCAGACTCTATAACTTACAGGCCCTGAGAAACAAAAAGTTTATGGTTCAAAGGGAAAGAAAACAATGGGAAGAACTATAAATATAGGGAGATAAGATATACACAACAACATTCAACTCATCAACACAACACATCTCAGAACACTATGCCACTACACCACATACCAACAACAACCAGAACACAAAAACAGAGGCAAAAAATGAGGACAACCTGGATTTTCCTCCATAGATTTTTAGTTGGTTTGGCTGAGTGTACATTTGGAATTAATCTCGGTGTGTTCATAATATACTTAAAGGCTTAAAAATGAATTTTACTTTATATATTCTTTCTTTTAAAAACTGGTAGTTTTAGAGATGTATTCTATGTTTTTTGACTATGTCTTTCGGTACTATAAGCTCCTGCATCTCTAGAATGTAACTATTTTATTGTATTTTTTATGCTACCGTATTTTGGATTGAATTCTGACTTAATTATTTGCCTGCAACGTAAGTTTGGTTTATATATATTTTTTTAAGAATTTGTGACTACAGTTTTCCACAGGCGTAAGACTTTTTAGATGTTAACAACTTCAAAGTATTTTGTGCTTATGGCACATAGAAGCAATGTGGATAAATAAAGCTTGTAGAATTAAAGAAGCTGATGTTGCCTGGAATTATTGCAGGAGTTCCCAAACTGTGCACTGCAGTGCCTTGAGGAGGTGCGAAACCTATCAGGGGCACTGCAGAATCCTCGGACGTACTTCTGCAGAACACTCAGAAGATTGTTCGCTGAATCCATGGAAGTAAGTGGTGCCCCACATAGCGACGATAATCCGTTCTGGAAAAATCGTCGCTATACGGATTTGTCGCTATGCGGAACAAAGAAGCCCATAGGAATGCATTAAAACACGTTTAATGCATTCCTATGTTCTGCAAAAATCCTCCATGCGGCTGCCATTTTCGCTGCCCGGTAAGCGAGGAATCTGGGCAAAAACACAGCGGGTGGCCATTTTATTTACCCGGTGGCCATTTTGGAACCGCCGATCAGCTGTTCTTAAAACATCACTATGCAAAAATCGGTAAGCGAAACGCTTACCGATCATCGCAAAGCGATGTTTTACCATTTAAAACATCGCAATGCAATTGCAAAAACGATCGCAAAAAACCACATCACTATGCAGATTCGTCATTAAACAAAGCACTCATTATGTGGGGCACCACTGTACTACTCAAGCTGGCCTTCCCCCCTCCCTTCCACCCCCCAAAAGTATCATATTGGGGGAACCATGGCCAGTGGCCAGTAAGTCAAGGGAGCCATGAGTTTAAAAAAGTTTGGGAACCACTGAAGTATTGCAACAACAGAAAGACTTATATTTGATACTGAGATGAATTTTGATATGATTGGAAAGGATGGTCTGGTTTCATTATGCAATTAACCCTTTTTGGGGATAAATGCTAGCTGTGATGAACACAGCTACAACTGTCTAGGAAGTTCTATAAGGCCCCTAGGGACATGCTCAAGCATCCAACAGCTTGACCTAAAAGCCTAGTCTGCAATACTACAGACAGAATACAGCACTTCATTCTTTTCCCCCTGAACAAAAATGAAACAGAGCATTGTGTTCTCTTTCCTGTGTTGTGATATTAACCAAGAGATCGACAATGAATAATAGAATTTTGCTTTAGTCGGATTGTGTGTCTCCCTCTTCCTTAGCTTGCAACAAGATTGCTGGCCTCTGCCTGGGGCAAGCTGTGACTGCATAATCTGATTGATCGGCTTTGTTTGTTTGTGCAAAAGGGACTGAACTGTTAACAAAAGCTCCTCAAGCATAGGCTGGAGGCATTGCATGACGTGAGAGGAGTTCCAGAATGTTCTGACATTTGAATATATATACATGAGCTGTGAGAAAGTGCTAATGCATCAGACCATGTGACTCTTTGAAGGACTGACAGCTTAGGTTGCTTTGATGAACATACAAAAATACAAAAGGCAATGCTCGTAATATCCTTTCTCTACATGTAATACAAGTATCCATTCTCCAATAATTAACATTAACCTCTTTTAAGTGGATTCGAATAAGCCCTTGATCCCTAGTTTGGCAAAAGGAACCCCATCCATTTGTCAGCTGAAATGAATAGATGGTGTAGGATGTGGCCTGAAAACTCAACTATTCCGGGTATATCTCTGAAGGCTTAACCTCTGTGACTTTGATGAGAAACAAGTGATTTAAGTGCAATTACATGGATTGTGTTTAACACTGCCACTTCTAGCACTGTAGCGGTGCTTTTAAACAACAACTTGACAGGGAGAAATTAAGCAGACAAATCTTTGGCCATCTCTTTCTCTCTCTCTCTCTCTCCTAGGAAATCCCTCGCTCACTTAATATCTTTGCATTGAACTGCTGTGAAAGATACATCAGGAAGGTGGCGGGGGGGGAAGATAGCAACCCAGGTGTGGTCCAAAGTGGTACGATCCCCTCTGCCCACACAAGTCTGTCACCCACATATTTTCCCAACTGCAGATTTTGTAAAACTATGGTGTTCAGGCTGGATGAGGTTTCACACCAGGGAAGCTGTGCAGCCTGACATCTTACTGAAGGGATGGGAACCTCTGGCCCTTTAAATGTTTTGGACCTCAGCATTCTGATGCTATAACAATCAATATAAGGAATTAGAGCAGGGGTCTCAAACATGCGGCCCAGGGGCCATTTGCGCCCCCCCCAGATGATAGTTTGTGGCCCTCGCCTTGCCTGCCCCCCCAAAGTGGCTACACATCCTCTGCTGTCAAGAGTAAAAAAAAGCCTTGCCTTGCTCGCCGGCTCTCTCCCAAGACAGCACCTCTTGTACCTCATCCAGAGCTGCAGCCGGCCAGCCAGCCCACCTGTCTGTCGGCTAAGGAAACTCCTGGGCATCTTCCTCGGGCTCTTCCTCTGCTTGGCGGGAAATCTGATGCGGCCCAGCCTCACCCAGACTTTGCCTTTAGCGGCCCCCAGGTAAATTGAGTTTAAAACCCCTGAATTAGAGAGTCCAGTGATTCAAAGTTTGCCCACCCAGAGCTTGGAAATAACACTTTAAATTTTGATTCATTATTTCCTGACCTATGCCAGATAAAGACACTTAAGAGATAATATTTTAAAATTTGCATTTCAAAAGTAGCACGAACAGGAGATTGACACACCTTTTGCAGGCAGCGCATGCCAATTCACCTTCACCCATCCCAAAGAGAAGAGTACCTGTATTTAACTTTCAGAACTAGACTTACACTGGATAGTCCAACCTTGGATACATCATTATTTGGACTAGAAGAATCAGGAGTCTTTTTTTTTTCTTAAAACCTTTATTGGCATTAAAAGGGGATAAAACAGCAGTAACAATTTATGTCATAGTGTTACAAACCAAGAAGGACGGGCGTGAAGGTAAGAACTGGGAGGGTGATGCGGGGGGAGGATGGGGCAGGGGTTTTGACTTGGAGACTGCTAAAAGAAAATCCGCTACCACGCTAGTGATGGTCGCCGAGTAATCGCTTAAAAGGGTGGGGAGGGGGTCAGCTAGGGAAACAAAAAGGGACGACAGAAGGGGTTCAAGGATGTTGTTTCTTAAATGTTGATGAGTTGGGCAGTGGAATAATATGTGGTCTAGGGAGTCTAAACTAGCCCTTTTGGTATGGGCTGGTGTGATCTAAAATAGAGTTGCATGAGGTCAGAGAGAGGAGCAATATGGTTTAATCCTTGTGTCCAAATGGCATATTGACCTCAAAGCAACCCTCCAGATCCTTCCCCTGTCAATTACACACTTCCCCTGTTCCTCTATAAAGCCTTAATAGTAGGATTTTTTTCCCCTTTTGTAACTGTTACAAGGTGATTCCCAGTGTGGTGTAGTAGATAGAGTAATGGACTAGAACTCTGGAGAACAGGGTTCAAATCCCCACTTGGCCATGGAGACTCTGACTTGATGGCATAGCACAACAACAATAACAACACCAAGAGTAAATTACTGATCTGGATTAGGACTCTGTATGTTTTATTTCATCCTTCACCCATCAGTAAAGGATGACTTCCTGTAAGCCAGCCTGAGTTCTGAAGAAGGGCAGGCTTATAATGATCTGCTACCCAGTGCTGCGGCTTCTCTAATAAATCAGAGACTACTTGATAACATCAATATAAATTAAACAATCAAACTTCCAAGTTTATAGTTTAATAAGCTCTTGAAGGTATTCTTTACATGTGCCAGAAGGGACTTTCCTTTGTCTGTTTGTTTGTTTGTTTTTGTGAGTTCTGCAATTATAGAATACTTTCCTCTTTGAAAGAAGTCAGGAATACTTGTGAGCAAGACTCATTTTACTCCGTGGGATTTACTTCTGAGTACACATTTTACACACATACTGTGTAGCCCTTGCTGAAAGAAAGAAAGTGGTGGAAAGAAAGACGTAAGCAGGGCACGGTACGGTTTCACAGTCCCATTGAATTAAATGAGGCTAACCTTCAGGTAAGGGAATGCAAAATGGCTGCCATTCAGTTCTGGTAAACCTGTGTCTCCATAAACAGATTCGGTCCTCAGTGAATTCGGTCCTTTGCACAACTAGCTTCCCCACTCCTATCCTTTCAGTAAGACAGGCAGCTGTCTCATCGGGACTATCTACAAAGATCTTGAGGGGACAGGACAGGCAAATCAACCCAGCTTCACCTTGCTCAGATGTGGTCTGTGTAGTTTTGCTTTCATCCTGAAGGAATGTCATAGACTTTAGGACTTGGTTAACTAAGGTTTACTGGTGTTGTTCTCTAGACATATTTATAAAGCAAAGGGCTACTCGCTATGAATTCTGAAAATGAAATATAGATGCTTTTCCTTCTGGGGAGTGTAGGCTGACATGAACCCTCTGTAGGGAGCTCTCTAACTAATGTTCTAATTAGTGTGTTGAAAATGTTAAATGTTTATGTTTACAATTTTACACTTTGCTTGTTAATTTTGAGACCTAATGTTGCAAGTGTTACTGAGCAGAGCCAGTTATTGGATATGTGTAATACCCTTCCTACCATGGCTTGACTGTTGGTCTATTTCCAGGCACAATTCAAAGTGCTGGCTACGACTTAATAAAGCCTCATCTGACATCAATCCAGGATATCTGAAAGACTGTATTCTCCCACACAAGCCTCCTCAGGCTTTGAGATCTGCTGAAGAGGCCGTTCTCAAGGTCTTACCAGTAGAGATGGGGGTATTTGTATTCATGTATGAATATGGATAACCCCGCACAGGTGGACATAATGAGGGTCCAGCCCCCGGGACCAGACTGTCCACTCACCTTTCTCTGTTGCCGCGGGCTCTGCGCTCCCTTCCTATCGCTCCAGAGCTCTCGGTCTGTGAGCCACTCCTGGCAGGAGGCGGGAGGACGGGACTCGCTGTAAGGTCGAAGAGTGGCTTGCAAATTGCAAGCTCCGGAGTAATAGGAATGTGGCAACAGCGGGAGGTGAGTGGATGGTCCCATGGGGCTGCACCCTTTTTATGTCCACCTCTGCAACACAACACAACCACCCCCGTTTCTACTTACCACTTTCAGAACCTTGTTTTGTGGGTACCTGAGAGAACGTTTTCATGACCACTTCTAGGGAAAGGAACTCTTTATCAAAGAAGGCTGGGTTTGGTCCCTCCCTGCTGTCCTTTCCCTGGGAGGCCACGATCTTTTTATCCAGGCAGGCCTTCAGAAATTAAGACTGTCCAATCATATGATTTTAGCCAATCACTGCCTTTTTCTCTTTTTAAAGGCAAACCATTATTAGGATTTGAATGAAGTGATTTAAAAGTGTTTTAATTTAAACTGTATTTTAACTGCATGGCCAAGGTTCCCTCTAAGATGTGTGCGTGCCTGGGCGCAGGCAACTCTGACTTAGTCCATGCAGCTTTCTTCCTCTTCTGCACAGTGATTGCATTCAACCCCTTTGGTTCTGGTCTCAATGGAACCCTGTGCACGGGCAGGGGGGGGCAGAGTCGCATGCGCATGCAGGGGCGACATTCTGTGTGAGAGAGGCAGAACCCTGCCCAATGGAGCTGAAAATTAGAGGGTGACATTGAGCATGACAAATTTAATTCTATTGCCATTTTTGAGATTTTATTGATTGTAATTTTCAAAAAAATTTTGCTAAGCTGCTTTGGGTCTCTATTCTGGGAAGAAGTTGGTGTACAAATAAAATAAAATAAATCAGTAAGGTTTCACTTCAAGTTCTTGATGCATATAAACTGACAGATAGCTAATTCAAGATTCAGAATGGAATGTATGTGTTCAACTTGCCAACAAAAGATAGTATTTGACCTACAGAGGAAACTACATAGATTATTGTGCAAATATTTACCCAGATCTATTTAAATGTTATTTGACACAACTCCGGGAGGCAGTGGAGGATAGGAGGGCCTGGCGTGCTCTGGTCCATGGGGTCACGAAGAGTCGGAAATGACTAAACGATGACGATTTAAATGTTACCTATCTGCAGCACTGTCACTGAGGTGGAGTTAGTGGGGCTTTGCTTCAGGGCACCAAAATGTAGAGGTACAGGTCCTATGTTTTGTGGAGCAGTGAAGCCCTTGATTCAGGGCCGAACAGCTAAAAGACATTGCCATTTTCCACGAGGGCCAAAATTGCTGCTAATGGCTCTGCTTAATCTGTTCACAATCATCATGGGTACAGGAGGTGATCTCTCTGTTTCTGGTGCCATTGCCCTCCCACATGTAGGCAGCAACAGATGTGAAGAAGGGAGCCTCTGCTCTCTATGCTTGCTGGCTGAGTTGCAACCCTACCTTTCCAGCCATTCCTCTCCTTTATTGGCCCTGTTTGTAGAGTGGCAGGTTAAATCCATCTTTCCACAGACACCAGTTGTCTATAGGCAAGAAAGCTCACCCCAAGAAGCATTCAGACACCTTTGCCATTCATATCTGTGTGTACATACATGCCCCCTCAACTCCTACATGGTAACTTCCAGTGTCAGCTGTACCACCTCAATCTGCTCAGGGTATAAATGGCTCCTTAAGTTCACTCTTAGGGCAGGGCTCAAGGGCCCTGTTTATACAGCTTCTTTCTTTGTGATCTGCTTTGAGTGACTTGTGCATTAATGTGTTGGTCCAATGATTATGGATGTCATTTTATTGGGGTAAAGCTTACACTCCGCTGGATAAGGAGATTATTGCTTTAAAAAAAAGATTAGGGAATGATGCTACAGAGAGAATGTTCTATCTTTTCATTTCAGTGTAGCAGTTTTAACCCTTTGGGGTTTTATGGTGGACTGAGCAAACTTTATATCCTTTTGGTATTATGCCCGGATGAAGAGTGACTCGGCCTTGCTAAACCTATTGAACATGAACACAACTCTCTCTCTCTCTCTCTCTCTCTCTCTCTCTCTCTCTCTCTCTCACACACACACACACACACACACACACACACACACACACACACACACACACACACACGCACACACACACACACACACATACACACACACACACACACACACACACACACCACCTTCATATATTTAAAAAATCCTACATCTGTGCTGTCTGTCCATGTGGAAGTTAAAAAATCCTCTGGCCCTCAGAGATAACCTCCACCTTTTCTTAGTCTTACGTGATAAAGGCCAAGCTGTTAACATCTAACTTTCCTTACAATAAGCCAAGGACAGGGAACATATAGGTTGTGTGTAACATGCAAACTCCATGTCCCTTTTTTTGTGGACTCTCGACTGCTCTGAAATTGACAAAATTGCCTACTTTTAACCTTAAAACAAGAATTGTGTTTTCAGATTCATCATTAAAGCAAGGAGTTAAAGGTGTGTGTGTGTGTGTGTGTGTGTGTGTGTGTGTGTTGTCTGTTGGAATGTGTAACCTATAAAGCCTATCTCAAGGACCACGTCTCCCATTGTGAGCTGGCTTGGATGTTCACACGTGCATCTGATGGGGATACAGGAGAGGGCCTTCTCTGTTGCTGCTCCCAGACTTTGGAACTCTCTCCCACAGGAGGCCAGGCTGGCCCCCTCTTTGCTGTCCTTCTGGAAGCAGACATATACCTTTCTCTTCAGGTAAGCCTTCCCTCAGTGACTGGCTACCTGAGTGTGATTTTTAAATGGATTGTTATGCATTACTGAAGTGAGAGCTGGACCATAAAGAAAGCAGACCGCTGAAGAATTGATGCCTTTGAATTGTGGTGTTGGAGGAGGCTCTTACAAGTCCCCTGGACTGCAAGGAGAGCAAACCTATCAATTCTGAAGGAAATCAACCCTGAGTGCTCACTGGAAGGACAGATCCTGAAGCTGAGGCTCCAGTACTTTGGCCATCTAATGAGAAGAAAAGACTCCCTGGAAAAGACCTTGATGTGGGGAAAGTGTGAAGGCAGGAGAAGAAGGGGACGACAGAGGATGAGATGGTTGGACAGGGTCACTGAAGCGACCAACATGAATTTGACCCAACTCCAGGAGGCAGTGGAAGACAGGAGGGCCTGGTGTGCTCTGGTCCATGGGGTCACGAAGAGTCGGACACGACTAAATGACTAAACAACAACAATGCATTACTGTGTTTTTAGTACTACTTGTGTTTTCCGTTTCTCAGAGTGTTGTTTTTTCCTTTTTAATATTTGTAGACTTATTGTTTTTAGCTTTAATGTTGTCTTTTAATGATGTAAGCTGCCTCTTTGTACTCATTGTTCTTAGCTTTAAATATTGGTTTTTAATGATGTAAACCACTGTTGTATATGCATTGTCTTCAGCTTTAAATATTGTTTTTCAATGATGTAAGCCGCCTTGGGTTCTTTTTAAGGAGAAAAGTGGAGTAAAAAAAGAGGTCAGTTCCACAAGTCTCCTGATATTAATCCCATATTTAATATTGCCCAATGTGTCCCTATATTTCTTTATGCAAAACACAGTCCTTACTGCAAATGTTATAGCATGATAAATATAGAACTAGGACTGCAGCCCCTCCATGAGACAATAAAGACACAGTTTTATTTATTGTTATCATTTTTGTACATTTTATCTATTGTTACCATTTTTGTAGCAGTTTTATCTATTATTAATTTTTGACACATTTAATTCATTAAGCATTTAGTGCAAGACATTTACCCTGTTTCCCCCAAAATAAGACTTGACCTGAAAATAAGCCCTAGTATGATTTTTCATGATGCTTGTAATATAAGCCCTAAATAAGCCCTGATTAATTGAAAACCTGCCCTCCACCATTATGCAGCAATCAGAAGAAGATGACATGACTGTAAAATAAAACATCCCCTGAAAATAAGCCCTAATGCTTTTTTTGGAGCAAAAATTAATATAAGACCCTGTCTTATTTTCAGGGAAACATGGTAGCATGAAGCATTTTTACACCTATTTTAAATTATCTTTATCTGCCTCTGAAGTGTTTTTTTCAATTATTCCTTTTGGAAAACAAAAATGGCATCCGTCTTTCTCATTTTAAATCTACCGTATAATTAGATGTGATCTCAATAATCAGAAGTATATGGATACCTAGGAATGTAAATAATTCTCACAAAATCACTTGTTCTTTATGTGGCAGACTGTCTTGAAGCATTGAGAAAACCTGTTCAGAAATTACTGCCTCTGTGAGATTTCTTGCATTCAGTCCTGAACTAGTGTCTTTTTTTCTTTGTGAAGCATGCACGCACAGGATTTTTTTATTATTTCACTGCACAGTTTTCAGAATTTGATAGGAATTCTCTCTGCCAGAATTCTGGAAGTTACAGGGGGCAAATCCAAGTCCTTAGAGGAGTTTTAATACTCGTGAACCTTTGCAAATGAGTACCATTAAAGATACTGAAGGAGAAGGAAATAGGTCGTTTGTTTAGTCGTTTAGTCGTGTCCGACTCTTCATGACCCCATGGACCAAAGCACGCCAGGCCCTCCTATCTTCCACTGCCTCCCGGAGCTGTGTCAAATTCATGTTGGTTGCTTCGCAGACACTGTCCAGCCATCTCATCCTCTTTCGTCCCCTTCTCCTCTTGCCGTCACACTTTCCTAACATCAAGGTTTTTTCCAAGGAGTCTTTTCTTCTCATGAGATGGCCAAAGTACTGGAGCCTCAGCTTCAGGATCTGTCCTTCCAGTGAGGAAATAGGTAGGACTGGCTAAACTCCATAGGAGCTGCAAGGGATCAGAGGACTAATAGTCTTTCTGCTGACTTAGTTCTGTAAGTACAAAGAGGAAGTCTTAATAACAGATTTTTAAAGCAAATTCTACCTTAATCTCTAGTACTGACTCTAATGAGAAAGAGTACTGCCCAGGATTTCCACAGTGTTCTGTAAATCTAGAGTTGGAAGAGATCCCAAATGTCAACTTGTCTAACTTGTTGCCAGTGTCGCCCATGAATGCCATAGATTATGCATCTTGGATAGATGGTCATTTACTCTTTAAAAATCTCTAAGAGAAAATAATAAATTGTTTTCTGAGGTAGTCTGTTTCACAGTTCAACAGGATTCACTGTTGACAGTGAATCCTGTCAGCAAGTTCTTCCTAATATTTAGTTTGTATCTTTGTTGTAATTTGAACCCCTTAGTTAGGTTCCTCCCCCCCCCCCCGCAGATTTTGATAGGTGTGCTTCATGTTTCATATGATTTGCTTTCAAGTATTTGAAAATGGCTATCATGCTACATTTCGGTCTTCCCTTCTTCCTCTAAACATGTTCAGCTCCCTCAAGTGCTTCTCACCGGCCTTTGTTCCTACAGCCATCACCGTCTTAGTCATCCTCCTCTGGATACATTTAATCATGTTGATAGTCCTCTTAAACTTTGTTGACTGGAACTGGACACGGTAATCCAGATAACGTCTGCCCAAAATGGAACAGGGGAGAACAATATGTTTTCTTGTTTTGTGTTTCTGTCAATGCCATCTAGAATTGCATTCATTTTGTTTCTCATTGCATCACAAGGTTGACTCATTATGCTCCATTAAGTCCTCTAATTCACCTGCTGTTCCTTCTTTGGAAAGCCAAATATCTGTACCATTCTTGTGTCAATCTGGTTCTGACAAACCTACGTACTGGTAATAACTTTTCACCCTGAATATGTAGGTACTGGCTGTGGTCAAAGTCAGGACCTCACCTCAAAACTTATTTTAAGGCAAAAGTGTAGCTGGTTGGCTCAGTGAGTTGGAGACTAGAAATTCAATTCCCCTCTATATCTCCTGGAACAAGAACCAGTCTATGTAGCCTTGGGCAAGCAGTGTAGTCTCAGAAGAGGGGAATGGTCAACTGCTTCTGAGTACTCTATACCTAGAAAAACCTGGAAAGGAGCACCAAAAGTCAGAATGGACTTGATGGCATGTAATCAATCAATCAATCCTATTAGAGAGTTTGGGGGCACAGAATTTGGTGAGGCAATGAATGCATTTCATAGGCCATCCCCCCCCCCCATATTAGAAGAAACTCTTGATTGCACCTCTGGACCTCCATGTTGTCAACGAGCAACTATAGTAGAGGTGGCAGCCATGCTGCTCAGGATTCATGTACAATTAATTAATTAATTAATTATATTAAAAAATTAACTATACTTTTGCAAGTCCCAGGTATGCTTATAGTTGACTTCAATTAATTTATTAAATGATTGTAGTAAATTATAAGCACACCTGGGCCAATATCTTGCAAAAGTATTACTATATACATGCAAAGTGCAATTAAAATAATACAAAAGGCATTAATTGCCATTATTTATTGTGGCAAAAGTAAATTTATTTGATATGGTAATTAACTGAAAACTGCAAGAGCAATAGCAGTTCTGTTAATAAAATAAATTGATAGTTAAGATTGTGCAATATACCTTTAATTTATATTTTAAATTTCAGTCTGCAATAAAATGGATAGTTGGTACACTTAATGCTAATGCTAAATGGCAGTGTGGCAAATAGTTGTTGGGAACATTTATCAAACTGTCCTTACTGGCAGATAGATTGGTGGATGGGGAGTAGAGATGGGGACAAATAAAAAAAATGGTGATTCGTTTTGATCCATTATTCGTCAAGGTTAATGGATCAATGAATACGAATATATGAATATTTTTCGACCGACCTGTTGATTCATCTGCACTTTAAATGGCTATAACACTGGCCCCCAACCACCTAGAGACACCAAATTTACAGGTATGCTTCATCAGATGGGTTTCTACAACTCCTGAAAGTTTGGTGAACATTGGATCACGGGCCCCCGAGTTATATAGTCACAAAGAGGGCCCCCCCAAGAAAGCTCCCCCCAGCTACTTAGAGAATCCAGATTCACAACAATGCTTCATATGTCTTTCCCCAACAGGCCTGCCAATGTTGATGAAGAGTGGATATCAGACATCCCAGTTATTCACCCACAAATTAGGTCTCCCCAGGAGAATTTACCACACGGTACAGAAGCCCATTCTGCCTGCCGGGTGCAGATATTAAGGTAACGGGGTGTTGGTGGGAGTGGGGTGGGGGCTAAGGTAAGGAAAGGAAGGGGGTGTGGGGGTAGGCTGTTGGGGTGGCTGGCTGTGCGGGGGATGTGGCGGCTGTTTATTGGCTTCTGATCAGCTGATCTGCAGCCTGTAGGCAGAATGGGCTTCTGTGCCGTGTGGTCAACTCTCCTATCTCATAGCTGGTGGCCCTGTTGGCTGGGGAATTCTGGATCATGTCTTTAAAAATAGCCTGGGGAATCTCTGTTTCCAGGAGCTCTAAATCCTTCCCTCCCATTTCCAAGTGTGCATCTGTGAACATTCAGCAAAGCGGTCACAGTGGCCTACATGGTAAACCCTCTGTGTCCACTAACTGCTGGTTGAAATCATGTTTAAGACCTGGCAGCTCCAAATACCTAGTTGTTTTGCTTAACAAATCCTTATTAAAATCAGTAGCTGTGTATGCCAGAAGAAAGGTATTCTGACTAGGGCTTTGCGTGGAGTCATAGTTTGGTTCAGAAATCAATTTAGGGCTTGGAAAGGGTTTCTGATAAAGTCCAGACCATTTTATACCCTTGTGATCCAATCTGTGCCTTAGGTTTCAATTGATTAGTAGCATCCCCCCTCAAAAAAAGCAAAGTGTATTGCTTATATACTACCCCTTAAAGTTTAAAATCTATTTAAAATCTTGAAAGATGATGCTGTTAAGGTGCTACATTCAATATGCCAGCAAGTTTGGAAAACCCAACAGTGGCCAGAGGATTGGAAAAGATCAGTCTACATCCCAATCCCAAAGAAAGGCAGTGCCAAAGAATGCTCCAACTACCGTACAATTGCACTCATTTCACACGCTAGCAAGGTTATGCTCAAAATCCTGCAAGGTAGGCTTCAGCAGTATGTGGACAGAGAACTCCCAGAAGTACAAGTTGGATTCTGAAGAGGCAGAGGAACTAGAGACCAAATTGCTAACTTGCGCTGGATTATGGAAAAAGCCAGAGAGTTCCAGAAAAATATCTACTTCTGCTTCATTGACTATGCAAAAGCCTTTGACTGTGTGGACCACAGCAAACTATGGCAAGTTCTTAAAGAAATGGGAGTGCCTGACCACCTTATCTATCTCCTGAGAAACCTATATGTGGGACAGGAAGCAACAGTTAGAACTGGCTTTGGATGAATTGATTGGTTCAAAATTGGGAAAGGAGTACGACAAGGCTGTATATTGTCCCCCAGCTGATTTAACCTATATGCAGAATATATCATGCGGAAGGCTGGAGTGGAGGAATCCCAAGCCGGAATTAAGATTGCCGGAAGAAATATCAACAACCTCCGATATGCAGATGATACCACTCTGATGGCAGAGAGGAGGAATTAAAGAACCTTGTAATGAGGGTGAAGGAGGAGAATGCAAAAAATGGTCTGAAACTCAACATCAAAAAAACTAAGATCATGGCCACTGGTCCCATCACCTCCTGGCAAATAGAAGGGGAAGACATGGAGGCAGTGACAGATGTTATTTTCCTGGGCTCCATGATCACTGCAGATGGAGACAGCAGCCATGAAATTAAAAGATGCCTGCTTCTTGGGAGGAAAGCGATGACAAATCTTGACAGCATCTTAAAAAGTAGAGACATCACAAAAGTCCGAATAGTCAAAGGTATGGTTTTTCCTGTTGTGATGTATGGAAGTGAGAGCTGGACCATAAAGAAAGCAGACCGCCGAAGAATGGATGCCTTTGAATTGTGGTGCTGGAGGAGGCTCTTGAGAATCCCCTGGACTGCAAGGAGAACAAACCTATCAATTCTAAAGGAAATCAACCCTGAGAGCTCACTGGAAGGACAGATCCTGAAGCTGAGGCTCCAGTACTTTGGCCATCTGATGAGAAGAGAAGACTCCTTGGAAAAAACCTTGATGTTAGGAAAGTGTGATGGCAAGAGGGGAAGGGGACGACCGAGGATGAGATGGCTGCACAGTGTCTGCGAAGCAACCAACATGAATTGGACCAAACTCTGGGAGGCAGTGGAAGATAGGACGGCCTGGTGTGCTCTGGTTCAAGGGGTCACGAAGAGTCGGTCATGACTAAATGACTAAACAACAACACTCCAGTTTAACCACTGTGCCACAAGGCTCCCATTCCCTTGTGCTGGAGAAATCAAAACAGCAAAAACTTTCTTTCGTTTTTGCATAGATGTTCATAACATTTGAAAATACGGTAGACCTAAAGAGGGAAGTAAACTGGACAAATGTCAGACGGCTAGTTTCAGTTCACAGTCAAATTTGCTCTTTTCCTAAAGTTCAAAGTGGTTTTGTGCCCCCATTTGATGCAGTTTGTGCTCCATGTATAAACTGATTTGTAAACATCTCTCACTCCACTTCACCCCAGAATCAAATCTGGACATTCTGCTTCCATACAGACTTCACACTAACTAACAAATTAGGCTAATTTAGTCAATAATTTGGGTTTCATTCAAATCTAATACTTGGCCCCCATCATGGCCTTATTCTTTGTTATGGTTGGTTGGTTCCAATGGTGGGAGAACTGCTTCTTTAAAAAATGATCAAACTGAGAGGATGGAGAGGGTCAATTCTTTTGGCCTTTCTTTGCTGTTTCTGATACTTACATTTCATAAGTGTGGTACCCGACATTCTCTCCTGGACTATAGACTGGTGTTCGTGTTCTCTTTGCCTTAGAATAAAGCTGGAATCATGCTAAATACAAAACAGAAATACAGAAACAGAAAACAGTAGTTGTCATTTGGGCTTATCACCATTTCCCCCCAAAATTCTCTCTCTCTCTCTCTCTCTCTCCCTTCATTTATATATTTTATATATTTTCATTTGTCTATATTGTATTGACTATTTACGGTATATTATTGTCCCATTATCGTATGGTTTCATCTTTATATTTTGTTTTATTCTACTGTGTAAACTGTCCAGATTGGCCTGGGTTGCCAGATGGGTGATACAGAAATTAAATAAATTAATAATATAATATAATATAATATAATATAATATAATATAATATAATATAATATAATATAATATTGTGCCACTAGTGATAAGCCCACCCCAATCTCTAATATGTGTCCCTTTTATAAAGATGTCAGAATCCTCACAACATTTCTCCTTCTGAGAATTGACTGTGAGGGGCATGTTAGGTCTGCAGCACAGTTTTATCCTTAAGATAAGGTAGGCATCCTTCAGTCCCGAGAGACTATGGTAATGTGCTCTGAATAGAAGTCTTGAAGCAGCATCTAGTGTGGCTGAGAAGGCCAATTTGAGAATCCCTTCCACACTGAAGAGAAGTGTCCCCTGTCCCCTTACAATCTGTTCCCTGTCCAGCTCCCTGATTTTCCTGGTTTCGGGACTGCCTCTTTGCCTTGGCCTGCTGGACAAGGGTCTCTTCAAATTGGGAGAGGCCATGATGAATGCTCAGAGGTCAAGGTTTCCCATCTGTTGAGGTCCATTCCTAAGGCCTTCAGATCCCGCTTGCAGATATCCTTGTATCACAGCTGTGGTCTCCCTCTGGGGCGATTTCCCTGCACCAATTCTCCATAAAGGAGATCTTTTGGAATCTGACCGTCAGCTATTCTCAACGACATGCCTGAGCCAACATAGACGTCACTGTTTCAGTAATGTATCCATTTCAATAAAGATAAGGATGGGCTATGCATATAAAGAAATAAATGCATAAATATATAGCCTTGAGATGAACGGAAGCCAGACTCAGTCCTGTAAATATAAATATATATGTAAGAAATTTATGAGTTCTAGCTGTTTTTCAGGAGACACTGCTGTGTTGTTGGGTTCCCTACTGCCGTTTAACATTGTCCCCAAAGGTGGACAAAGCTGCAGCAACAAGCTTGAACCTCTTACTTCACTTTGGTTGATGCTAAAATATCTTGACAAGCCTGTCAGAGCAGGAGCACGGCCGTAAACTTTCTCTTCTATGATTTCACCTTTTTATTATGTTTGAGAGCTTTGTTCCACTCTAGTAGCCTGTGGCAAAGTGCGGGGAAGATGAAACTTTAGCAAAATATTGAACACTCAAAAAGATGTGTCAGAAATTGCCATGAAAGATTTGTGCTTGATTTGTGAGGGCAAAGTGAAATGAAATGTGTTTGAAGTGACTACAGGAGATAGTAGTATGTTGTTTGCTATTTAGGAGAGACCCTAGCATATAATGAAAAGGAATTCAGATAAAGTAGGCTCATCATGACACATAACAACAAAAGCAATAATAACAACAACGTTCAAGATACCCCTGGACCAATGTTATTGGGACTGTCCCTTGTTAGAACTTGATACAACATCCCACTTCGTCTTCTACTGTCCAAAAAACAAAACTGCCTCAAAAATGACTACAGTGGCGCCTCACTTAACGATGATAATCCGTTCCAGGAAAATTGCCGTTAAATGAAAACATCGTAAGGCGAAAATAAAAACCCAATTGAAACGCATTGAAACCCGTTCAATAAGTTCCAATGGGGTAAAAACTCACCGTCCAGCGAAGATCCTCCATATGGTGGCCATTTTCGCTGCCTGTATAGCGAGGAATCCGTCCCTAAACACAGGGGGAAGCCATTTTAATCACCCAGTGGCCATTTTGAAACTGCCAATCAGCTGTTCTAAAAATGTTGTTTTGCAAAGAATCGGTTCCCGAAGCAGGGAACCGATCATCACAAAGCGAAATTCCCCCATTCAGACCATCGTTTTGTGATCGCAATTCCAATCGCAAAAAGATCATCGTTAAGCAGTTTCATTGTAATGCAGGGCAATCGTAAAGCGAGGCACCACTGTATTGCAATATTCATCATGCTTGGAAACCTCAAGAAAAAGGTACAAGCAAAACATTAATTTTTTTAATGCAAACTTTTGTGGACAAGTCCACTTCATCAGATATAAGACAAAGAGATTTAATATGGCAAATATTCCTGTGTGGCATCAAAATATAGATATCCAAATACAGAGATCGTGGTTGGTAAGAAAGTCAGTGGGTATATAATATTGTGGTGATAGAGTCTTTGATACGCAGGTCTTTCATTGAAGCTTGTGCTGTAAATAATGTGAGAACTGCCTTAAAATAACAACAGTAGAGTAAATTAATGTTAATTAGATTGGCTCTTTACAGATTGGCTCACTGATGAACTTTCCCCCACATTACTCTTAGCCTCTGTAAAAACTGTCTTGTAGATATGGCAAATGTTTGTTTTAATGTATTTTTAAACTCTAAAACTTGACACGATGTATGGCCTATGGGCTATTAAGCCGAAATAAACTTGAACTCAAACAATAATAACACAAAGCTCATGGACCTAATACTGTCTTATGAAATATTTATTGCTGCTTATTTAATTATTTGTTCATGCAACAAGTGACAATAAACTTATCAACCCTACCTGTGCTAGGTCCATGCAGGGTGCAAGAAAAAGCCATGCTTTCAGATTCCTTGTACTGCTTATGTTGGGATGCTGATATAGGTTGTTGCTGCTTATACCCCCAAACAAGCAAAAAGACTGGAAATGGTTTTGGTGGATTCAGCGCACATGTACCGGCATACAAACACATGGAGGGGCATACAGGATCTGCATTACCACGATCACCAGCAGTGACAAATTGACTCAAGGTGCAATAATGAGTAAGTTGAAGGTGCTTTTGAATAAGAAGCAGTCCAGAATGAGGCTTGTTCTTTCCTTTGGAGTGAAGCACTCTGTGGAAGTTAGCTGATTCCATGTGAAGTGCACCACGCGAATTGGACAGTGCAGACATTTTATCAAGGTGAAAATGGTATAGCAGTGTCCTGACATGCAGTCACAACATTCAGAAGATACAAGGGTGGGTGGGTGCTCTGTCTCTGTCTCCGCCCCCAGGCATATAGAAACATCCACAAAAGAGCACATGACTGCAGGGGTAGATGATCTTGGGGGTGTGGAGGTTGCTGAGAGTTGTATTCTCACTGTTTATTAGGCTCTACAGAAGGTGAGTCTGGAAGAACTACAAAGCCTAGGAAGAACTATGGCAGCTTGTTTGGTGGTTTGCTTGCTTAAATTAGTAATAGGAAGCAAATGCCCGAAAAGGCCATAGAACCTTAGCCGTTCTCTAGAGAAGTTAAATGTAGGTGTCGACGGGTGTGTGTTTGTGGGCTGGAACTCCCAGAATTTTGGGAATTGGAGTAAAACAAACAAACAAATGAACAAAATAGCACATTGCTAGTCTGTACTGATCATGCATAATACTAGCAACTGGCTGGCTACTGGGACCATACTACTGTGCTTATTTAGAGAGGAAGTTAAGGTAAAAGATGAATACATCAGTGTACCTTGAACAAGTAGAGGAGGTTAATCTGTAGAGTGAGTGTCATTATTTAGAAGATTTTCTATTTTTATTTTTTATTTTGGTTCAGCTATTCAAAAAGCAAGATATCAATGGTAGAGAAACCAGAGGTTGATTTACTGAACAACTTAAAGAACATGGGCTAGGGGCCCATTGTATAAATGAAAAAAGGAAACAGCAGCAACATAACACCAAGGGCAGAGAGATTCAGCAGAACAATCCTCAATGAATCTTTAAGGAAACCACATCTACTGACTCACAAAGGAGTGTGAACAACATTTGCACCTCTTTCTTAGGTATAGGTCCTGCACACTGGAAGATGTTACAAGTCTAAACTCTTACAAACACGTCATTGTAGGTTTTTCCTCATAAAATATCCAGACACATGTGAAACTTTTTATAGCTTTTATTCTCTGTTATATTATTGTTAGAAGTTGTTATTATGCTCTGAGTCTATGGGCTCCCTGGAGAGCTACAGACTAGAGATGTTTAAAATCAGATCAAATAACTCTGGCCTCCTCTGATGGATGCATTGACCATTTGCAACTATCCTGTATCATAATCAGCTAAACGACATTAACATTGATCTCAGTATTACCAGCTGAATGGCGAATTCATCCAGGCATATTCATTGTTGTAACACCTGCCAGAGAGGCTACCAGTGTTAATATGTTGCAGCCAAAAGGAGCAAAGAATTCTGTGATAATGGAAAGACTTGTAAAATTTACAATGGCATACTTCTTGAAACCTTATGAAATGTGTTAGTCTTTCAGATGCCACAAGAGTCTTTGCTGTTCACCATCAGTGACTACAACATCAACTGACAACTTGCATGTTTGAGGTGGTCATCACCAAGAAATGAAATGAAAGGACAGGCAGAACTTAGCAAGCAACAATCATCAGACAACATTCCTTTTTAATGATAGTGTTCCCACATTCAACTGCAAGTCAATGAGAGATTTGTATTCAAGTGATGAGTGCAGTAGGGATTGAGAAATCTCTTTGTTTCTCGTTTTTATAGTCCTAGGTTTGGTTCATCCTGAAATCTGAGACTATTCACAACATCCACAGTGATATAGCAGTGTCCTGACATGTAGTCACAGCATGTTTTTTCTGTGGATTTCTCTAGAATGTGTAATTTGCATGCAATTTTGCTAAAAATGCACATTTTTGTAAACCTTTTTCCTGCCCAAAGTGAAGCTGCATTTTTAAAAAAATAGCAGTGCACTAAGAATTTCCAAGCATAACTGGATTTTGATTGCTTGTTGAAAAGCGAAAAGGATTGCTATTGGTTTTAATAATTCTATTTTAACTTTTGTTTTCTATTTTATGAGTCATAACCCACTCAGAGTAGTGCTGTGACACTAAGGGAGTGGAATACGAATTGAATGAATGAATGAAAGAATGAACGAATGAATGAATGGCCTATATGGCAGCAGCTGCAGGACAAGATTTTGGCTTTAGAAGCTGAGGGGGTGGCACAAGAGGTTGCAAAACATAGGAAGCCACAACCACGTTGCTCAGCAAGAGAGTAAAAGACCCATAGATGAGCTAAGCTTAAAGCTATGACAGAAAATTTAATGTCTCATTTTGCCGCTTTAGAAGCCAACTAGCTGGCTGTGGGGCTGTCCAGTAGTGAATCTGATACATCAAAGATGGCACCACAATGCCAGAGTGGGGAGGACGAGCAAGGGATGCTGACTTTGGAGGTTCCTGGGCCACCTGCAGTGGCAAGAGGTCGGCTGGAAGGAGCCGCAGAGACAATAGGTCAACAGCTGGGTAGGGCCGAGCATGATTCAGCACCGCTTCTTTCAGCAGGTGAGCTGGCGGTTGCAGCTGCTGCCATATGGGCCACGTTTCTTCATCCGAGGATGACTGGGAAGGTGAAACATGAGGAGCTGTGCGCTTCTTATCAGGCTGCTTGCCCTTCTTATTACCTTGGCCCTTTTTGGGAGCCATCTTTAATTATGCAGCCTCGGTCTTTTATTTTTGTTTAGCCTCCCCAAAAATTTATCCCCTATTGCTTAAGCTTGCTTCAAAACTTAATATTATTGAGTAATTAAATTAGTGTTATTGTTAGTTATTAAACCTATTAGTACTATGAAATGAAAATTAGTGAAAGGAGGCCTGCTGAAGCCCCTCTGCCAGGGCTCCCCAGCTGCCACTTAAGCTCAGCAAGACTTTCTCTTTCCCTTAATGTCCTATCCTTACCAGCCTCCTTTCTTTTCTTTTTTAATAAAACCCTTCTCTGCTTTACTTCTTCTATTCTATCTCTCTCTCTTTTTAATTGTACTGTGTTTAATATAATTCTTCTCTCTCTTTTTCACTGTAAAGGACCCACTAGGCCACACTCAAATGGTGGAAATGACTCCACAGAATCAGCCACAACAGATGTTGAAGCAACTGAGTTATATTTTATATAAAATGGAGACTTAACTGCCAATGTGTAATTAATTAATTTCAATTAAAAAACAAAAGAAAAATTATTTATTTTCACCCGATCCTGCTGGCTGGGTGGGCTGTGCACCCACTCTCGGAGCAGTATAACCCACTCCACACATTGGCTTTCCCTAGTTGTCATAAAATTAAGTTCCTTCTTTTTCTTTTTCTTTCTTTTAGCAATTAAATGTAAAATTAATTTTAATTGAAGTATTTATTTATTTAACTATTTATACATGAATTATTTAATTTAATTAAAGTGACTGCCCGTGGCTCTGATATCCTCGCAAAGCGCCCATGCCCAGCCCGGCCAGGCCTGAGCGGCCGACCCTCACTTCCTCGTTACTGAAGTTAATAAAACCCCCTCTGTGGTGTTCTATTTCTAAAAAATATAAATGATAAATCGAAGTAATAAAGTTCCTTCTTCAAATGCAGCTCCTGAATTCAATAGTAAAAGAGCATGAAAGGCAAACCATGGGGGGGGGTGCCGAGGAAGCCCCCACTCCCAAGCATTAGGATCGGAGGTACTCAGTTAGGAAAATTGCAGCGAACGGCAGAGCTCCTTCCTCCTTCTGATGCCAGCAAAGAAGAGGCCAAAGTGAGGGGGGATGCCCCTTAAATAGGGTGCTCCTTCCCCCTCCGCTCCCGGGTCACTCTCGCAAGACTCCCAACATTTCGCGATATCCCGAGAGGGCAGCAATGGCGCTCCGCACTTGTGAAGTGAGGCTCACCAGTGGGGTGAACATATGCAAGCAACTTTCCTGGGTCAGGGTGGCATTGGACCTTTTGAAAGCAATCAACCATTAAATTGAACAAAATACCGTAATGTGTTTTCAAATAGGCCCAATTTTGAGGAAGTTAGTCTGAATGTAATATAAGTAATGGGATACACTGAGAATAAATGGCTTTATTCAAGGAATGACTAAATATGGGTCTAGAATATTAAGGTTCAACCTTGTTTGAATGCTGGGCCGTGACCATTGTATATTTAACCTTTCCATGTTGACTTTATTTGATGTTTATTGCTAGAGCTGGTGGCAGACATAACCTCTGAGTAATCTGAACCAATATACACAAAAAAGTTCCATTAACCTACAATTCAAATAATATAATGACACACTTGTTTTATGAGAGTATTACAAATGCGAAATGCACATGTATTTACATAGATCTAATATATAATATACTTTCATAATGAAATACTAGGCACTTCCCTTCAATGATATCTTCTTGGAAATGTTAGAACATCTTGTGTGCACATCATTTTAAAGAGGGTATAAAGATAACAAGGTTACTGCATTTTTCTATTCTCTATTTCTTTTCCTTTTCAAAGATTGGTTTTAGAGAAAGTTATACTGTACTTACACTCTCACTAATAAACGAAAATGTATGTAAGCTCTGACTTCATATTACCCTTCAGGATTATTAACACTTGCTAAAGTTCCATCTCTTTGGTTGACTAAACATAGTGGCATATAATACATTTAAAAATGAGGAATATATCTGTCTAAAATAACATAAATCCATTTCACTGATGATGCAGAAATACTCTTATCACTTTCTCCTCCAACCATATCAATTAAAAAGAGTGCATCTTTATTTTCTTTTTTACCTTCTTTATTCTTTTCCAACGGATTGGGAGTAAGGGGATTTCGGACTAAGGGAATAGGTATGGGTAGGGGAAAGGTAACATTCCAGAGAGAGAGAGAGTACTTTTACATCCACTTATACAATTATATTAAAAGAAGAAAATAACAAAAAAGAACAGCTTAACAGGTTTTCCCAGAATTGCTAATCTCTCAATTTCCTAGTTGGACCTTTGCATTCTTCTTTATCTGTGCTTTCCAATCCATATTTTGAGTCCAGCTGTAAAATCATTCCCAGTTTCTGAGTCCTTTTTGAGATGACCTTTCATTTAGTGCTTCTGTTAGTACATCCGACTCCCCGACTTCCAGTATCTTTTCATTCAGCTCTTCTAGCGATGGTATTTCTACTTTCTTCCAATATTTCCCATATAGTAGCCTAGCTGCAGTAATTATATGTATTAGCAAATATCTCATTTCTTTATCTGCAACCTCAGGCATAATATTCAATAGAAACAATTCTGGTTTAAATGGTATTGCACAAGATACAATTATTTTTCAAAGTTTCATGTACAAATCTCCAGTAATTTTTTGCTTCCCTACATGTCCACCAAAAATGATAGGAAGTACCCTCCCGTATTTTACACTTCCAACACTTGTTAGAAACATTTTCATACATTTGGGAAAGTTTTGCTGCAGTCATGTTGTTGGTGTTTACTCACTAAGTCGAGTCCGACTCTTCGTGACCCCATGGACCAGAGCATGCCTCCTGTCTTCCACTGCCTCCCAGAGTTTGGTCAAATTCATGGTTGGTGACACTGTCCAACCATCTCGTCCTCTGTCATCCCCTGCTCCTCTTGCTTTCACACTTTGCCAACATCAGGGTCTTTTCCAGGGAGTCTTCTCTTCTCATGAGATGGCCAAAGTATTGGAGCCTCAGCTTCAGGATCTGTCCTCCAGTGAGCACTCAGGGTTGATTTCCTTCAGAATGGATAGGTTTGTTTTCCTTGCAGTCCAGGGGACTCTCAAGAGTCTCCTCCAGCACCACAGTTCAAAAGCATCAATTCTTTGGCAGTCAGCCCTCTTTATCATCCAGCTCTCACTTCCACACATTGCTACTGGAAAAACCATAGCTTTAACTATGTGGACTTTTGTCGGCAAGGTGCTGTCTCTGCTTTTTAAGATGCTATCTACGTTTGTCATTGCTTTCCTCCCAAGAAACAGGCATCTTTTAATTTCGTAGCTGCTGTCCCCATCTGCAGTTATCATGGAGCCCAAGAAAGTAAAATCTGTCACTGCTTCCATATCTTCCCCTTCTATTTGCCAGGAGGTGTTGGGACCAGTGGCCATGATCTTAGTTTTTTGACGTTGAGCTTCAGACCATTTTTGCACTCTCCTCTTCCACCCTCATTATGAGGTTCCTTAATTCCTCCTCACTTTCTGCCATCAGAGTAGTATCATCTGCATATCGGAAGTTGCTGATATTCCTTCCAGCAATCTTAATTCCAGTACAGTCTTTCTCATGATGTATTCTGCATATAAGTTAAATAAACAGGAAATTAAAAAACAATTAAATATACAGCATTGTCGTAGTCCTTTCCCAATTTTGAACCAATCAGTTGTTCCATATTCAGTTCTAAGGAGTCATATGCCATCTATAAAACATTTTTAATATATTTTCTTTGAAATTTACTGATTTTGTATGCTTAATATTATTCTGCCAAATTTGTGTCCAAGGATCTAAATCAATATTGTGATCAATATTTTGTGCCCATTGTATCATACAGTCTTTCACCACTTCATCTTCCATTTTCATATTTAAGAGATATTCATACATTCTTTTAATTATTTTATCACTTTCCCCTAGCAGTAGTTTATCAAATGTTATTTGTTCTTCATAAAAGGTCACTGTTTTATCTTTTACACACCTCGAATCTAATTGTAATCTTCTCCACCAATCTAGAAAGACTTTCTGTTCCTCTAGCGCTTCTCTAGTTTTTAACGCTCCATCTTTATTAAGCAAGGATCGATATTTATTTATTTATTTATTTATTTATTTATTTATTTATTTATTTATTTATTTATTTATTTATTTATTTGACTTATATGCTGCCCACACTACCCGAAGGTCTCTGGGCGGCTTACAGCATTTAAAATACAATAAAAAGACAAAATAAAAGGGCAAAATAATTAAAATGCAATTAAAATATATATTCTAAAAATTGCCATCGGACCCACATTTGTTCAGTCCATTGAGGTGGGCTGCATAAATGCCTCTAATGGCAACACCCACCCTGGAATTTTATGGTATATTTTCTTTTGTATCTTATTCTAAATCCATAACAAAGACTTTCTTGTCATATGATTATTAAAGACTTTACGTTCTTTAGCTTTTTGATACGATACCAAAGCATGCCACCCCAGACTAAGATCATGTCCTTCCAGTTTAAGTAATCTTTCATTGTCTAAAGTAATCCATTCCTTTGTCCAGGCCAGTGCACAGGATCTATAGTAAATATTCCAATCTGGGAGACTAAAACCCAGCCTTTGTTTAGAGTCTTGTAATGCTTTCACTTTAATCCTCATTTTTTTTCCTTGCCAAATAAATTTAATTATTTTAAAAACAGTGCATTTTTCCATGCTAGATGGAATCAAAATACCGAACGTTGCTTTATAACAAATAGGCCAAAATACTGTTGCTTGTTGTAGGATAGAGCACTAGAATAAACCCACTAAACCAGCAGGGATTAAGAGAGTCAGCTCTTGAAGTCCCAGTGATTCAAATTATCTTACTTTAACTATGCTAAAGGAAGGCATAGTTAGAGTAGGCCCATGTGAATCAATGGAATTTAGAGGAGTTGACTCACCATACCAGGATTGATTAAATGAACGTATCCTTGTGCAATTTACTACACTAAACAACAGGATTTTGGCCTTTATATCAGTGCTGTTCCCTGTTAAAGAGAGAGAGATAAGATAAAAGATACAACACATTAGAAATGGGTCTTTTTTTTTACTCCAGAATTCACAAGGAGTTCCATCAGCCAGGATTCTTGGAGCTAAAGGTAAAAAATTCAAATTCTCATAGGAATTTCAGTACTCACAAGCAAATCTTAGTCTGGAGCCATCATTAGTTGGCTAAGCTCCATTGGAACCACAAGGGGTGAAGGAACTTGTAAAGCTTTTTGTTTATGTGTTTGTTTGTTTTTCAGAGATGCCCCTTACAGAGCTTAATGAGAAGAGAGACTATCTGTTCCCTAATCCCTTGCAGCTCCCATGGAATTTAGCCACTCCCACCTATTTCCTTCTCCTTCAGGCAGATAACGATAACTCCAGACTAACACTTGCTCAGCTAGGTGAGTGAGCACTGTAACTCCTCTGAGGGCTTGGATTCTTTACCTGCAGCTGCCAGGATTCTAGCTGAGAGAATTCCTGGCATATTCTGGGAGCTCCAGTAAAATAAAACTAAAAATAAACCCCAAAGTCCTATTCCCCCTTAAACAAACTTCAAGAATGAAAAAACAAAACAAAACAAAACCCTGCCCATCCAATGAACTGTTGCAGTCACTGTAAATATAAAGACGACTTTGCCCATGGTATCTTGGCCCTAAATATATAAGCAAATACTAATTTAACTTTTCAACACTATGAAGGAAAAATAACAAATTAATTAATCTCATTTGTGTGTTGAGCAGGTTGATGCAGACAAAGTCTGGCTGAGTCAGTTGTGATATGTGACAAATCCTACCAAGTTATTAAAACACAACGGCCTGAAAAAGGGAAGACCTCTGTAGCAGACATGCACACAGTAGAGACATGCTCTTCCGAGCATATTTTCAAGGTCTGTTCCTATTTTGAAGGCTACATTTTGACTGGAGCTTGTTAAGCAGCACATTTTTGGGGGGGGGGGGGGACTTGAAAGGTCACCAAAGCCTTCCTATCCTTGATCCTGCATATCATTGAAATATTTAAATATGCAAACTAGTTTCTTCAGCTGCAGAAGAAGAAGAAAAGGATCATCTCCAGCAGCAGAAGGACAGAGCTGGCAACGAATGAGAAATCCTGACAAGTGTATGACTCAAAGGGGAACAGCATGTTCCCTCTTGTCATCTTTGCTTTTTTTGCAGGCTTTGCTAAGGACACATTTGCCGATTTCAGATGCCAAAGCTGCAGACAATACTCCTCAATTTGACAAGTTTCCGGAAAGGGGATGCCTTCATTTATAAATGAAACTATAAAGAGATCCAAGCTGGTTATGTCCAAACTTGGACTAGAGATTGCAAACCGTCTATAGAGTTTGACATGTCAATAATCCTAAAATTGAAGTTCATATTGGACTGCACTGACAGAAGTATAGTGTAAAACTGCATTTATTGTTATTCTGAGATATACGTCAAACTCAAGTTCAAATTATTATTATTTCTGTTTCAATTTATACTTTTATATGAAGTGGCTGTGGAATCTTATCTATCTATCTGTCTGTCTGTCTGTCTGTCTGTCTGTCTGTCTGTCTGTCTGTCTGTCTATCTATCTATCTATCTATCTATTAGATTTTTATCCCGCCCTTCTATACTCTGTCTACTCAGGGCAGCTGACAATAAAATTATTCATAAAACAATTAAAACCATGAATTAAGTTGACAATGTTAGCATTGATCAAGGTGGAAAATAGAAGAAAAGACTAAGTAAAAATAAGAGTCAAGTATTGACAGGAGGGAAGGCCTGCCTAAGGAACCAAGTCTTTAATTGTCTCTTAAAAACACCCAGCGAGGGAGCCAGACGGATTTCTGTTGGGAGGCTGTTCCGTAGCCGAGGGGCCACAGCCGAGAAGGCCCGGTTTCTTGTTCTTTCTTTCCGGGCCTCTCTCGGTGTTAGGCCCCTCAGCCGTCTTTCCTGGCAATAGCAAGTGACACGAGTAGATCTAGCAAGAAGATGGAGCAACTTGTATTCATATGTACCAGTGTGTAGGACCCAAAACACTGCATTCAATTGACAGTGAAAATTACAACCAAGAATTGCAACCACATCCTCAGAAGCCCCTGTTGTCCAACGGTGTGACAGATTAACCTCAGACGGTGGCAGACTCTACAGACAAGATTTTTAGTTTTGCTGGACTACAAATAGTCCATTCTCCATTTTCTGAGTTCTACCTACCTTACAGGCAACTAAATGTGTCTCACCTGGGAGTACAGGTGTAAACTGGAAGTCTTTGAAGCTTAACTATGCTGAAATCTGCCTAGGTTTCCTGCTCAGGAAAAAAAAAAACACTAGGAGAGGAACAGGAAATTCAGGTGGAACCTGGCCTAGCTAAACCTCAAGATGTTCTAATTTAAGCCTTTTCTCAGGTGCATCACATTCAGGGGTCTGTAAGGTACCTGTAAACTAGATGGAACTCTCAGAGTGGAACTCTCAGAGTGGAGAATTGATTGATTGATTGATTGATTGATTGATTGATTGATTGATTGATTGATTGATTGATTGATTGATTGATTGATTGATTGATTGATGATATTTGTAGTCCATAAAGTCCAAACATTCCATCCCTAGCAGATCCTTCTTTGTTGGGGGTTTTTAAATAGAGATGGATGGCCATCTGTTGAAGATTTCCTGAAGATTTTCTGTGTTGCTAAGGAGTAGCACTAGATTAATCCCTTCCAAATTAACAGTTCTTCGATTCGGTGTTCTTGGGTTAATCTTGTTTCTAGGACATGCTACTGCTGTAGATGTGCATGGATCTGCCGTTTTCCATTCTTCCCAGTTTCTCATTATTCCAATCTTCTTAATTAATAAACAAATTATTAATTACTAAATTATTTCAGTCGTATGACCTATAAAACAAATTACTGAGGTTCTCTTCAATTTCAGAGTGAAACAATGAGAAGATAGGAAAGAAAAATCTAAAAAACCCAAACGAACAAAAACAAAAACCCACAAAATACAATAAAACACAACAACCAAAGTCATTTTATGCAGTTATGCTTGTGGAAGATAAATGGCATAACTCAAGCAGGGACTTGTTGATGGCTGGTGAGAAACTGCTGCAAGCATGTCACAAAAAAACAAAAGCAACAAAATAAATATGAAGGCAAATACAAAGCCCAAATGATACAGATAAAATACAAAGTAAGAATGGTCAAAATAAAGGGGCAAGGGAGAAAGATGCCAACAAACATTTTTGCAGCTCTCAAGAAACTTGTTGTTGTTGTTTAGTCGTTCAGTCATGTCCGACTCTTCGTGACCCCATGGACCAGAGCACGCCAGGCCCTCCCATCTTCCACTGCTTCCCAGAGAGTTTGGTCAAATTCATGTTGGTTGCTTCGCAGACACTGTCCAATCATCTCATCCTCTGTCGTCCCCTTCTGCTCTTGCCTTCACACTTTCCCAACATCAGGGTCTTTTCCAGAGCGTCTTCTCTTCTCATGAGATGGCCAAAGTATTGGAGCAGAACAGAATCTGTTCTTCCAGTAAGCACTCTGGTTTGATTTCCTTTAGAATTGAGAGGTTTGTTCTCCTTGCAGTCCAGGGGACTCTCAAGAGCCTCCTCCAGCACCACAATTCAAAGGCATCAATTCTTCGGCGGTCAGCTTTCTTTATGGTCCAGTTCTCACTTCCATACATCACTACAGGAAAAACATAGCTTTGACTATTCGAACTTTTGTTGGCAGGTGATGTCTTTGCTTTTTAAGATGCTGTCAAGGTTTGTCATCGCTTTCCTCCCAAGAAGCAGGCGTCTTTTAATTTTGTGGTTGCTGTCACCATCTGCAGTGATCATGGAGCCCAAGAAAGTGAAATCTGTCACTGCCTCCGTATCTTCCCCTTCTATTTGCCAGGAGGTGATGGGACCAGTGGCCATGATCTTATTTTTTTTATGTTAAATTTCAGACCATTTTTTGCACTCTCCTTTTTCACCCTCATTACGAGGTTCTTTAATTCCTCCTCACTTTCTGCCATCACGGTGGTATCATCTGCATATCGGAGGTTATTGATATTTGTTCCGGCAATCTTAATTCTGGCTTCGGATTCCTCCAGTCCAATCTTTCGCATGATGTATTCTGCATATAAGTTAAATAAGCCAGGAGATAATATACAGCCTTTTCGTACTCCTTTCCCAATTTTGAACCAATCAGTTGTTCCATATCAGTAGTTCCAGAAATATATCTACTTCTGCCTCAAGAAACTATAGAAATTATAAGAAACATAAGTCTCATGAGAGTTACACACGCTCTGGTAACATCTTGTATAGATTATTGCAATACGCTCTACGTGGGGCTGCCTTTGAAGACGGTCCGGCGACTGCAACTGGTCCAGAATCGAGCTGCGCGGCTGGTGAGTGGTGGAGCTGCTAGAGATCACATCAAGTCGATTCTGTTTAATTTACATTCGTTACCAGCTGCTGCCCGGGCCCAATTCAAAGTGCTTGACATATAAAGCCCTAAACGGCTTGGGCCCTGGATACCTGAAGGACCGCCTCCTTCCATATGAACCTACCCGGCAGTTAAGATCTAACCAGGGGGCCCTTTTGAAAGAGCTATCCCTTAAGGAGATAAGAGGGAGGGCTTGTAGAGAAAGGGCCTTTTCGACAGCTGCCCCCAGTCTGTGGAATGCCTTCCCGACTGAGATTCGTCTGGCGCCGACGCTGATGACATTTCGGCGCCAGATCAAAACCTTCCTGTTCCAAATGGCTTTTAACTGAAATAATATCAGCTGTAGGTCTGATGGCAATTTTTAGAATATATATTTTAATTGTATTTTAATTATTTTGCCCTTTTATTTTGCCTTTTTATTGTATTTTAAATGCTGTAAGCCACCCAGAGACCTTTGGGTAGTGTGGGCGGCATATAAGTTAATTAAATAAATAAAATAAATAAATAAGAAATTAACAAGTGTCATGGTTGTTCTGGGTTTTTCGGGCTCTTTGGCCATGTTCTGAAGGTTGCTCTTCCTGACGTTTCGCCAATCTCTGTGGCCGGCATCTTCAGAGGACAGCAACCAGAGTACAGGTTTCTATATGTTCATTTTTTAAAAAATTCTGTTTGTATATTGATGTTAATTTTTTTTTCACACCGCCCAGATGAATAGCTTGGGTGGGCTACAAGTTGAAACAAACAAATGAATATTGGGGCAAAAGACCTGTCCAGACTGGCCATTTTGGGTGTGGGTGGACTGGGCTACAAAGGATCTGTTGAGGTTGAGGGGGAGGTTACCATTTGGTGTGCTCCTCCTGCCCAAACAAGAAGTGTACCCCTTGGAAATCAGGGAAGGGAGAAGGGAGAAAATGGAACAGTATCAATAGAGGACAAAGGAATTATATACAGCCCAATCAGCTTTCAATTAAGCATTTTTTTCTGATTATCTGGGGAGTATCTGGAAGCTGAAGCTGCTGGAGGCTGCTTGCCAAAAAGAATGCATGCCCTATCCTGCTACAGAAAGGTGTGTGACAGCTCTTATAGGGGAAGGATGGTTTCTTCTAAGTAGAAACACTTGCAGAGGTCTTACTTTTCCTATCCAAACCGTTCCATCTGTGATCTATATGCCAGTGTGGACAGGCCCTAAAACAAAAACCTGAGCCCTGGATGAGGGCCAGAAGTCCCCTCACCTCAAGAGAGACTTTTGCCTAGTAAACACCTCTGCCAAAGCAATGGAGATGAAGTGACAGAAAGATATATTGCCAACTGTGGTGGCACTGTGCATTACTTTTCCACTCCTCCCTCCAGCCTTTCTGGGATCATGCTTTCAGAGCGGGGGGAGGAGATCTTTTGAGCCTTGAATATATTTGGAGATTTTTCCTGATTTTAGAAAGAAGATGGGGAGGGAGGAGAGAGAAGGGAGAAAAACAGCTAGAATAGCAACTGCTGTAACAAGGGGATGTAGATGCCCTCAACTCAGTTCTTTTGTCTGTCATTTCCATAGAAAATCCACTTGTTTATATTCAGACTCAAGGAATGTAAGTACTATTCTTGATTCTAAGACAGTAATTGAGATGCTTTGGGGATCCATAAACATACAGAATGTGTGGGCTGCAGTGCAGGTAAACAATACTCCTCCACCACCTCCCAGACGAGAACAGCCTATGCCATTAATTGACATACACTTCAGTTTCCGGGAGCCTAGTTGATCTCTTGGATGGTGTTTTTCATGCGCTCACTGACTGGCTATGTTTACTTGAAAAGGTAAATGGATATGAGTCGCCTCTGCATTTCATTACAGGCACAAACAAGCCCATTTGAGACAAGACCCACACAATCAAAGATGTGAGGATAGGGGAAAGATATCATCTCAGAAAGATGACTCTTGAGACTCAGGCAAAGAGAAACAAAAAATATGTTTATGTCTGTTTTCCTCTTAGCCGCTGGCTAGCACTTTGGTGTTCTACTTCACTGCATGAAATCCCTTATCAGAGAGCATACAGTACCCTCGGTATTGTCAAGTGTTTAGTGCGGAATTTTTTTTTTGACAATTTGTGTATAAATCTATCAGTTTATCCCATTGAAAAGTAACCAGAATAAAGGATATGTTATCACTTCAGATTCTTCTACCAAAATTATTTCAGAAGTTCTTTCGGTATAAATGAATACACATTTCAAAAAGTAAAACCTACACAGGGGAAGAGAGGGTCTCCGGGAAGGAAAACATTTATTTTTCTTTCTTCACTTGCAGATCACATTTTTCCCTTTGAATAAAAGTAGAATGTGATGTTGTGTCTCAAAGCGGGGAGGGGGGGTCTATCGTTATTGAATCAAAATGATGGAGCGTCTCAAGTGAAAATCTTGGATCTGAAAGATTTATTTCTGAATTATTTTTGGAGTTGAAAAAGCACTAACTTGTTTCTCTTCGTTTTTGAAATGAATACCCCACCTTTCTCAGAGTTCCTGAGGCAATGCACAACTGAGTATATATACAGAATATTAAACTTCAAAATAAAACACAATAAAGGCAACATGTTTTTCCTATTATACCGTCCTCTTTCATTTAGAAAGCATTTTCTCAGAGAAGTACATATTTTGAAAAGGGGAAACATAATCACAAAATATTTAAGAGCAAGAGTTAAAGCCACTGCTTTCAAGCCATCAAAACCAAACATCAGTGGCAATAAGCAAAAACACTCAATGCCATAGGCCTCATAACAGTCAAAAGTGTGTTCGTTTGACCAATATTGAGTCTTCTGGCCTTGAAACAGATGTGTATTGGGATTTCAACTCCTAGAAGCCTTTAGCCAACATGGCACTTGACACACTGGCTTGGGGGTTTGGGTCCTTGTAGTTACTCCCTCAACATCCTTCTTTTTTATTTATTTATTGTAGGAAAAATAAGGGTCTCCTTCATGTTTTAAAGGTACCACAGATCTCTAGCCAATGTTTATCTCTATCTGTCCACCTCCCAAAACTTGAGTAGAGTGGCCATAGAGAACAGTCCTCTATTTCCAAAATTGCCCTCCTGTGAGGGAATGTATGGCCTCCTTTTGGATAAGTACATCCACACAGTGAGTTTCCCTGGCTGGCAGGGAAAGCAGAGGCTTTGACTGATAAATGTATCTCATCAGGTTTCTCTCTCTCTCTCTTTTTTAATGAAATGGTTTGTGGGCAGGGGAAAATCATTTTGTAAGAAAAGACACCATACACATTGATTAAACTACGTACTTTCTGCGTAACAGGAAGCATATGACATGGGAGGTCAATCCTGCATGAGCTTCAGATGTGAGATCAGTACTAGGAGTGGACTGTCTGAAAGCACTGTTCAGACCATAACTCTGAAGCAATGGATTGCCGCCTAGCTAGATAGTTCAACAAAATACAGTGATCATGGTGTTTGTGTGTATGTGTGTGCACGTGTGCATTCATTTGCAGTAAGCTGGAAAAAATGCAAGGCACAGGGCATTACAGACAGTTATTAGACACTATTTATTTGTTTCATATCCTGGCTTTAATGTAATGCTAGTCACAGTCTTGTGCAATATGTTTGAGTGGAACAGATTCCAGTGGTAGAAAAAAAGAAGAATTTCAGTGAGATTTTGCAAAAACAATAAAATAAATAAAAAATTGCTTGGAATCAAGGTCCAAGGAAGGGGAAGAGAATGGCCTCTGATGGTGTTGAGGCAGGTACATCTGTACCATTCACTTCCATAACTCATGTTCTGGCTGGATCACTCAAGTGGGCCCTTTCCAAGTAAACATTGGTGCGCCAATACTCCAAAAGATAAAAAAAACTGTAAATGAATACACCAATCACCATTGAGTGTATTGAACTGGATTAATCTTCAGTCTGAACTGAAGACAAGGAACAAAAATAGGGATATGTTGTCAATCAGCTGTTTTAAGAACAATGGCACAGAAAACTGTATAGGAATGTCATAGATGAGGCCAGGGAAGGGCCGCACGGAATTACAAAGACTGACAGGTTAACATTGCAATAGCAGATAAAAGCTGAGTGAAGTCAATGTAGAAAGTACACTGTGTAAATATAACCAATGTACTCCGTCCACTGTATGCTCATGTGTTCAGAACATAGAGAATTTTCTAAGGAAATATCGTATTTTTCCGTGTATAAAATGACACTTTTAAAATAATTAGGCAAAACGTTGAGGGTCATTTTATACATGGAAAACACCTGCTTTAGCTGCCTTTTGCAAAGCCACAGGGTAAAGCAGCCATGAAAGGGCTTCAGGATCAAAGGGGTGTGATTGTGCAAATTTTCAAATTTGGGGGTTAGAAAAGGGGGGGGGTCATCTTATACATTGAGTCATCTTATAAACAGAAAAATACGGTAGGCACAAGACGTACTGCAAAAAGGGCCTGCCATGAGCAGCAGTGTTAACAAGCATGTACTCTTGAATGCCTTGGGAAACTCAACGGAACAAGCGAGCCAGATTCTTTCCTGCTGAAAAATTGAGCAGCTAGATAGCTCAGTGTGTTAGGTATCTGGTTGTGGAGCCATTGTTTGGGAGTTCAATTCCCCACTGTGGCTTCAGGGGGAAGAGCCAGCTTGCGTAGCCTTGGACAACCTGCATAGTCCTAGGGTAGTCACAGACTACTAAACCACTTCTGAGTACTCTCTACCTAGAAAATCCTGAAAAGGCTCACCAGAAGTAAAAAAAGACTTGATGGCACACAAACACTGAGTATCAAATTTTGTACTTTCAGGGTAGTGGTTGTCCCATGAAGCAAAAATACACAGTTGGTCTTGTAAGAGCATATTGGGTGTACAGTGAGAGCAGCAAAGATGGTTTTCAGGTTTCATGCCAGCTCTTCTCGAAGCATATAACATCCAAGGCAAAAATTGGAAGATGGCGTAAATGAGAATGAATTGACTTTAATCCAAGTACTTCAACAGAAGTGGATATCCTACTGACACATGGCAAGAATCCAGGGAGCTCCTTCACATTGATCTAAAGTCTAGGATGGCCACTTACACATCTTCAAATAGTGGTCTGATGGAGGTTTAACAGTCTCATGGAGTATCACCTACTCCATGAGTGTTTGGAATATGTACAAAGATTACACAGTTTCCTCCCTGCGCTTTTGTTGGGCTATGAAAAATGCTTTGAACAGTAACTCAGAATCCCGTCTGCAACCAAGCTTACCATCAGTCCAGACAGACTACAAACTAAAGGTGGCAGCTTCCTCTAGCCACTAGGTAATAGTATTGATTTGGTGGTGGCTGGCTTTTCTAGTTGGTAAACTAGATTTTATCCTCACTTCTCCTATAAACGGTTGTGTTACCCCAGCTAAAAAGGAACCTTTGTTTCAAGGTAAGGAAATGAAAAGTGGAACGGACAATGCTGAGTGGCTGACAGCCTTCTGTCTGGCATGTCAGAGACAATTTAATCAACCCTTCCAGAAGTGGGATTTGAAACAACACTCTTGGCTTCCCTTTGCAGCCCTCATTTTTCAAACTGGATTTTATGGATCTTCTTGTATTTTTTTTCCTTAGCAACATCCACAGAGAAATGGCACCCCACCTTATGAAAGCTAGCATTTGTTTGTGAATTTTTAGTGGCCTTCCAGAAATATTATCTTCCCTTGCCTTCAAACAGGAGGGCATGGATTACAATAAAAAGACTAAAGAAAACATTGATCTGCATAAACTTGCATAGATTTGTTTAGATATCTGCAAGTGGGATCTGAAGGCCTTAGGAATAGACCTCAACAGATGGGAAACCCTGCCATCTGAGCGTTCAGCCTGGAGGCAGGCGTTGCATCACGGTCTCTCCCAATTTGAAGAGACCCTTGTCCAGCAGGCCAAGGCAAAGAGGAAATCACAAAAGCAGCAAAACCAGGGAGCTGGACAGGGGACAGATTGGATTTGTCTTCAGTGTGGAAGAGATTGTCACTCTCGAATTGGCCTCCTCAGCTACACTAGACACTGTTTCAAGTCCTCCATACAGAGCATGTTACCCTAGTCTTTTGAGACTGAAGGATGCCTAACCTAACAGCAGCAAAATTAAAAATTATTGTTATAAACTAACCAGAATTGCAGTGGGTCTCACACAAGTGAAGAAGACTGTGGTCAGTGACTTGCTTTCCTGTTGCAGGTGCTCACAGTTCATGAGCAACGTCTGTTAAATGTCCTGAGAATTTGTACACAGTGATTCAAGTGTAATATAAAAAACCATGCAGTGTATGAATGGTACTCTCCCTTGTGTGTGCCAGCAATATTCATATAGTCTTGGTTACATTTTGAAAATGTTTACTGTATAACTGTATAACTGTGGCATCCACCCAGGTTGTGAATATTCATATGCTATTTGCATGATCCAATGAGAGTGTTGGAGAGGCGGAGTCACGAGATATAAGATTCCCTGCAGGAGGAGGGGGAAATTAGATTTGGAGCTTTGAAGGGAGGTTGAGAAGGAATGGAGAAGAAATTGGGAGTTTGGAGTGGAGAGAGAAAGGGTTGGCGGTTGAGAGTGAATGACGGAGGATGTTCTGTTAAGAGTTAACAATGTTGATTGTATCTTCATCACCAGTAACAATAAACAACTTCTATTTGGTTCTCTCTCAAATGATACTTGCCCTGGACCTCTATAATTAAGAATACATAATGTTGATGTAATCAACTGGTGGCAGCGACACAACACGTAGCTTGGTGAAACAACCAAGGAGGCAGGCGGGAACATGACAAAAACATACAGCGGTGCGTCGCTTAACAAGGATAATCCGTTCCAGCGAAATTGCTGTAGAGCTAAATCCTCATTAAGCGAAATAAAAAATCCCATTGAAACACACTGAAAACCTGTGTCACCAATATGCTGATGACATTCAGCTCTACATCTCCTTTTTTCCAACCGCAGGTGATGCCGTCCTGTCCCTTCAGCGCTGCCTGGGGACTGTACTGGAATGGATGCAGGAGAACGATTTGAGGCTGAACCCGGACAAGACGGAAGTTCTGAGGGTGGGGGGCCCCGTGGTTGGTGGCTTGGGTGGCTCTCTCTCGTTTGGGGGAGCAGCCCTGGCTCCGGCGAGTGGGGTCCGCAGTCTGGGCATACACCTGGACCCGGCGCTCACCATGGAAACACAGGTGGCGTCGGTTTTCCACTCCGCCTTTTTCCATCTTTGGCGAATTGCCCGGCTGCGGCCCTACCTCGACACGGGGGCTCTCACTACCTTGGTGCACGCGCTCGTAATCTCAAGATTAGACCACTGCAACGCGCTCTACGTGGGGCTGCCTTTGAGGTTGATACGGAAACTTCAGATGGTGCGGCCAGACTCCTTACGGGAGGGAGGAAATACCATCATATTACTCCTATACTGGCCAGATTGCATTGGCTGCCCATTCGTTTCCGTATTGAATTCAAAGTTTTAACGCTCACTTATAAGGTCCTAAACGGTTTGGGACCTCGATACTTGGCGGAACGCCTTCTCCCACCCAGATCTACCCAGATCACCCGCGCGAGCCAGGAGGTGAGGCTGAGGAGCCTCACGCCGAGGGAGGCCCGGAGGGAAAAGACTCGAAACCGGGCCTTCTCGGCAGTGGCTCCTCGCCTCTGGAACAATCTCCCTCCTGAGATTCGCGCGGCCCCTACGCTGGGTACATTCAAAATCCAACTAAAAACATGGCTTTATGTCCAGGCCTTCCCTCCTGCCAGCATTTAATTTAATTTATTTAATTTAACTTTTTCTTTTTCTTATCTATCATTTATTATTTTTAGTTTTTTTTAGGCATCCTTCAGTCTCAAAAGACTATGGTAGCGTGCTCTGTATGGAGGGCTTGGAACAGCGCCTAGTGTGGCTGAGAAGGCCAATTCGAGAGTGACAATCCCTTCCACACTGAAGACAAATCCAGTCTGTCCCCTGTCCGGCTCCCTGGTTTTGCTGCTTTTGTGACTTCCTCTTTGCCTTGGCCTGCTGGGCAAGGGTCTCTTCAAATTGGGAGAGGCCGTGATGCACCGCCTGCCTCCAGGCTGAACGCTCAGATGTCAGGTTTTCCCATCTGTTGAGGTCTATTCCTAAGGCCTTCAGATCTTGCTTGCAGATGTCCTTGTATCGCAGTTGTGGTCTCCCTCTGGGGCGCTTTCCCTGCACTAATTCTCCATAGAGGAGATCCTTTGGAATCCGACCATCAGCCATTCTCACGACGTGCCCGAACCAACGCAGACGTCGCTGTTTCAGTAATGTGTTCATGCTGAAAATTCCAGCTCGTTCTAGGACTGCTCTGTTTGGAACTTTGTCCTGCCAGGTGATGCCAAAAATCCGTCAGAGGCAACGCATATGGAAGGTGTTCAGCTTCCTCTCCTGCCGTGCACAAAGAGTCCGTGACTCACTGCAGTACAGGAGTGTGCTTAGAACACAGGCTCTATAAACCTGGATCTTCGTATGTGTCGTCAGCTTCTTATTGAGCCATACTCTCTTTGTGAGTCTAGAGAACATGGTGGCTGCTTTGCCAATGCGTTTATCCAGCTCGACATCTAGAGAGAGGGTGTCAGAGATGGTTGAGCCGAGGTACACAAAGTCATGAACAACCTCCAATTCTTGTGTGGAGATGGTAATAGAGGGAGGTGAGCCCACGCCCTGACCCATGACTTGTGTTTTCTTCAGGCTGATTGTTAGTCCAAAGTCTTGGCAGGCCTTGCTGAAACGATTCATGAGTTGTTGGAGGTCTTCAGCAGAGTGGGCAAAAACAGCTGCATCATCTGCGAAGAGGAAGTCCCGCATGCATTTCAGTTGGACTTTGGTCTTCGCACTCAATCTAGAGAGATTAAAGAGCTTTCCATCTGATCTAGTCCGGAGATATCATTTATTATTTTTAGTATGTTTGTTAATAATGGATGTTCATAGATTCATCTTGTTTTAATTGTATTTGTTCTGTTGTCAGCCGCTCAGAGTGGTATAATTATACCAGATGGGCGGGATATAAATCAAATAAATAAATAAATAAATATGAAGAGCACAGGAAACAATGACTTCGAAAAAATTAACCCGGAAAATGAAAAACAAGGATGTAATCATCATAGAGAGACCTTCTGTGCATTAAGATACTGTATTCTTGATGGCTTTCACAGCTGGGATCTGATGGTTGTTGTGGGTTTTTCAAGCTCTTTGGCCGTGTTCTGAAGGTTGTTCTTCCTGACGTTTCGCCAGTCTCTGTGGCCGGCATCTTCAGAGGACTGGAGTAGGAACTCACACTCTTGCACAGAGCATGGACTGAGTTCCTACTCCAATCCTCTAAAGATGCCGGCCACAGAGACTGGCGAAATGTCAGGAAGAACAACCTTCAGAAAATGGCCAAAGAGCCCGAAAAACCCACAACAACCATCAGTTCCAATACTCTTTTATGTTTTTCATGACTTACTTGGCTGGGATGCATGGATTACAAAGACCATACCAGAATTTTTAGAAAGACAATTTATAAAACAGTAGTGCAAAAATGTCATGGGAGACACAATGAAAACCTGAGACTGCAACCAGTTTAATAATATCTGTTGATTGCTTTATTGGCCTAAGTTCAGTTGCACAGTTACAATTCCACCTTTACACAAATAAGGATCCTTATTGACAACACACTTCTTGAACGTTTATTCAAGAATTGCACAAGTCACAATATTCTTAAGAGGTGATGATGAACACGAAGCTCTGTGGGTTCAAGTTTTCCCATGAATTCCATGCATCTCTTCTTCTTAGCTGACCCCAGTCTGGTACCGATAAAAAGATTCAATAAGCAGCATGTATGCTGCAGTATCTCAACATTTCACTGCCCCACAAATTTAGGTAAAAAATATCAATAATGCATCTCTCTTTCTGTCAAAGGAAAGGAAAAGCAAAACCTTTCATCGTTTTGAGAGAAGATGAATTCCTCAAATAGTTAGACATTTTATGGCAACAGTTTCATTTAAACTAAACTGCTTCTGCATTAAAAATCCATTAAAACCTGACTGAAACCTCCCTGCATAAAAGCAAATACCAAGGGATTCAATTACTCAGATTGTTCATAGTCAGCTTATTCAAACTGTAGGCCTTCTCTCCCCCTACACAATCATACCTGAGATTGCCTAGGGGGAAAAGTGCCACTAAAATATGATAGAGAAAAAAAATATCAGTGTTTTAGTGCACCAGAAGGCTTTTGAAACCAGGTTGAAATCACATTTAAGCATGCATTTGTGGGAGAGGGTCCATGGCCTCATAGACTTACTTTTGCTCCCATGAGATTTTGCAATTAACCAAGTGGAATACCAGTGTTGCATACTTGCTTGCAACTTGCCATTTCTAAGTTCAGTAGTTCTCCAAAAAGTAAGTCTGAAATAAGGCATATGTACTATCTTCAGACAAATATACCACAATTGACCCAATTACGGATGCTCTTTGGGGCCACTAAGGGGCAGGGCAAAGAGACTCTGTTCACCCTCGAGGTGGAGCAACACCCCAACAGACATGAGATTATTGGAGTTCAAATGCATGAATATTAAAGCAACAATAAAGTTTAATGGCAATGTGGCATTCTTGAAATAACCACATGCTGCTTCTCTGTTTAGCCTTCCTCTCTTTCCCTCGTCTCCCTTTCTCTATCATAATTTAGTAGCACTTGTTTTACTATAAGCACCTTGAGGCATGTTCTCATATAATTGGCAAAGCATCATGCACGTTGATGGAACTAAATTAACAATAAATAACTTTCCCAAATTACTATCTTCTAGCTGTGGCAAGGATAGCATCCTATTTCCCTCATTTTGTACCACACTGAAAATAATCATCTTCTTCTTGGGAGCAAAGATACTGTACCAATGTTCTCAAAAAGTGACCATCACAAACAGGTTGCTCATGTACTTTGCTATGGAGGTTGGCTGAGGGAGCTTGAATAGCATACATTGCTAACTTAAACCTCTTCATACACTAGGTAAAAACAAAATAAAAGTTCAATAATAATAATAATAATAATAATAATAATAATAATAATAATAATAATAATAATAATAATAATAATAATAATAATAATAATAATAATAATTATTATTATTATTATTATTATTATTATTATTATTATTATTCTTATTCTTATTCTTATTCTTATTCTTATTATTATTATTATTATTTTTATTTTTATTTTTATTTTTATTTTTTATTATTATTATTTTTATTATTATTATTATGCAGAATACATCATGCGGAAGGCTGGACTGGAGGAATCCCAAGCCGGAATTAAGATTGCCGGAAGAAATATCAACAACCTCCGATATGCAGATGATACCACTCTGATGGCAGAAAGTGTGGAGGAACTAAAGAACCTTGTAATGAGAGTGAAAGAGGAGAGTGCAAAAAACGGTCTGAAACTCAACATCAAAAAAACTAAGATCATGGCAACTGGTCCCATCACCTCCTGGGAAATAGAAGGGGAAGATATGGAGGCAGTGACAGATTTTACTTTCCTGGGCTCCATGATCACTGCAGATGGAGACAGCAGCCACGAAATTAAAAGATGCCTGCTTCTTGGGAGGAAAGCAATGACAAACCTTGACAGCATCTTAAAAAGCAGAGACATCACCTTGCCAACAAAAGTCCGCATAGTCAAAGCTATGGTTTCTCCTGTCGTGATGTATGGAAGTGAGAGCTGGACCATAAAGAAAGAATACCACCGAAGAATTGATGCCTTTGAATTGTGGTGCTGGAGGAGGCTCTTGAGAATCCCCTGGACTGCAAGGAGAACAAACCTATCAATTCTAAAGGAAATCAACCCTGAGTGCTCACTGGAAGGACAGATCCTGAAGCTGAGGCTCCAGTACTTTGGCCATCTCATGAGAAGAGAGGACTCCTTGGAAAAAATCTTGATGTTAGGAAAGTGTGACGACAAGAGGAGAAGGGGACGACCGAGGATGAGATGGCTGGACAGTGTCTGCGAAGCAACCAACATGAATTTGACACAACTCCGGGAGGCAGTGGAAGATAGGAGGGCCTGGCGTGCTCTGGTCCATGGGGTCACGAAGAGTCGGACACGACTAAACGACTAAACGAATGAACGAACAACAACAACAACAACAACAACAACAACAACAACAACAACAACAACAACAACAATAATAATAATAATAATAATAATAATAATAATAATAATAATAATAATAATAATAATAATAATAATAATAATAATACAAACACGTGTGCCATCTGAAAGACTAACTGTTATATTTTGTAATGTGAACTTTCATGGACAAGTCCACCATGTCAGACATAAGAGAAAGAGATATAACATGGCAAATACTTATATATGGCATTAAAATACAGATATCTAAATATAGAGATTATGACTAGTTGGTAAGAAAGTCAGTGGGTATTGAACATTGTGGTGATAGCATCTTTGTTATGCAGGTATTTCATTGGAGCTTGTGCTGTAAAGCATGTGAGAACCTTTGTCATAATATAATAATGGTAGAGTAACATGAATGTGAAGTGTGAAGGCAAGAGGAGAAGGGGAGGACAGAGGACCAGTGTCATCGAAGCGACCAACATGAATTTGACCAAACTCTGGGAGGCAGTGGAAGACAGAGGAGGGCCTGGCGTGCTCTGGTCCATGGGGTTACAAAGAGTTGGACATGACTTAACGAATAAACAATGAATGTTATTCAAACAGTTTTATAGTTGCTAATGAACTTTCCTCCACTATAACTGTTCCCTTGTAATCAGTTGCAATTGTGTGTGAATTACACAAACAGTGGATGAGCAGAGTAAAGAATCTGTCTTACCTTTGGAGTTTGTGAGGTGGATCTGTTAGGCAGGAAAATATCTGGGAGATGCAATACAGTACAATATTTATGGTCTCTATAGCTGGTAGTGCCCTAAAAACCTTGCCTTATATTAAGTCCATTGATGTGTGTGTCTAGCATGCGTATATATTCTATCTCATCTGTTTCTCTCTGTCTTGTAATTTCCCTTTTTTTTAGGAAAACATACACTAGAACGTCTAACTTCTAAGAGGAAACTACATAGCCCTGTCTCCCTCCATTATCATATTCTCCATACAAGTAACAACCTGAAGAAGTGAAGTTGAGACTTACAAGAAGGCTCTGCATGTAAGAAGGAACCTGGAAAATCTGGATCCTTGCTCTGCCCAGAGCCCATACATGAGCAGGGACCTCTCCTCTTCAGATTTCTCTCATCACAAGAATAATCTGAGAATAGAAGGGGCAGAGAGAAGTGCTGCCATCTAAGTGTGTTCTGGAAACTGGATGTTCTAGTTCCTGAATAAGGCTGGAGTGGCAGATGTTTCTGAGTCTTGTTTTCACCCAGCCTTCAGGGTACTGTGTGTGCAAATAATGGTGTGAATATTGGCATGACTTTGCGTTGGTCTTGCCACTATTTCGATGTTTTCTTCCTATTATGATCAAGTTTATATGAGAAGGAGAAAAGCAACTGGCCTTGCCTATCTTGCAGAACAGTGGGTCCCTACCTTGGGTCCTCAGATGTTCTTGGACTGCAACTCCCAGAAGACCTTGCCTGCACAGCTAGTGGTGAAGGCTTCTGGGAGTTGCAGTCCAAAAGCTGCTGCTGTTGAACAATACAGCAGTTTTCCTCAAAATGCGAAAGTCATTCCTCCAGATGTTTTAGGATAAGACTTCAATCAGGTGTAACTAACATGACCAATGTTCAATGAGATGGAAGCTGTACTCCAAACCAGAAGATCCAGACTCAAAATTTCAACAGTTACACCAAGAACAATCACGTGTCCTTATTCTCTTGCGGACTAGTCCATCAGCAGGTTTGCATCAAACACAGAACAGGGAAGGCAAGCTATCTGGACTTTGTTGTACCCTATGCAAAAAGAATAGGAGAAGGATCGTGATAGGTCAGGGTAAGCAAACTAGAAGCCTGGAAACCATTTTTCCATCCCGACTAGGGGTTCTCTCATCTCCTCAAAACATATTTGGACATTAGAAAAAGGTCACTTCCAGGTTAAAACACTATTGGAAGGTATTTCTTGAAAATGATATTTGGTTAAATTAAACTGTATAAGGCCCAGATCTCATTGCGCACGAGAACCACACACCCTAAAAGGTCTGTTGATGGGTGAGACTTATAATAAGTGAACATTTCACCTGCTGGTGGACTTTTGGCTTTCAAATAGCTCTTGGTTCTCAAAATTGCTCTTGGAGGTCAGATGAAATCTATGTACCACATGATTTCTTGTGGTTAATCCTGAGATTACCTCAAAACGATATGCATCGCATGTGAGTTGGTAGAAACAGGAAGACGCATTGCAACTTGGGGTGATTTTTTTCAAAACGCCAAGCCTGGCTCCAGTGGTATTGTTCACCACTAGCACTACTGGAAAATTGTACCCCGAACTTCCTAAGAAACTAGCTGAAATGCTTATATATGTTTGCAGAGGCACTGAGCTGAATTAAGCAACATAATTACATGAGCAGTGGCTCGCCACAAACTGGGTGAGGTTGTAATTTAAATAAATAAATAAATAAATGACCTAGTCCGATGCATTAACAGGCAGGGAGAACTATACTTCACAACCCAGACTATACTGATCCATCATTGGAAAACACTGCCTGTTGAGTATTATTTATTTATGTATTTAAAATATTTATATGCTGCTTTTCTTCCATCGGACCCAAGGTGGCTTACAGTACTTAAAAGAAACAAAGGTAAAAAAACCAAAATAATAAATTATTGCAATATTATTTTAAAAAATCATTAAACAACAAGTATATTAAAAACTCATTATAAGAACAATAATAAAAACACAGGTGAAACACAGGATAAAATGCTCCCTTAAAAATCCCCTTGGTCAACCTGCCGTTTAAAGAAAACCCTGCTTGAGGAATTACTATAAGAAAGAAAGAGAAAGAAAGAAAGAAAGAAAGAAAGAAAGAAAGAAAGAAAGAAAGAAAGAAAGAAAGAAAGAAAGAAAGAAAGAAAGAAAGAAAGAAAGAAAGAAAGAAAGAAAGAAAGGGCACCATATAGCTGTGGATTAAAAATAACAATAACTAAATAGAAACAACAACCAATTTAATCCAGAGTTTGGGGTCCTGTCACATGAAACACCAGGAATGACTGTAGATTGGGAAAAAAAAGATGAAAAGGAATGTATAAATCTAGCCCAGGAGCTGCTTAAGGAGAAAGGACACAGATTAGTAAAAAAAGCACGATTTGGACAGAACCTGAAATTCAAACTGCATCAGCCATGTTGACATCTATTAGTATAGGGAAGCAGAAAGACTAGATTCAGTTCCATAGTGAAACAAAGTAAATTTACAAATAAATTGGGATTTGAGGCACACATCTAAGTGGATGGGACACTTACAGCTTCTCAAACAAAACAACATTTAAAGGTGCAACGTATGCAAAACCCTGAACATCTAAAAACTGGTCAGTTTCTGCTCCTCTTTAGGATCCTGGTCTCAGATTTGATGTACTTAAGTACAACAACAACGAGGTTAGACCCGTTTGTTTTTCCAGTGCTGGTCATGATTTTCCTAATGTACAAATTGACTCAGAATCATAGCCCGAATCAAATTAGATTAGCACACGTCTCACTGGACCAAATTGGGGTACATCTGAAAGCCCCGGATTGAGAGCTCCCACACCAAACTCTAATGTCCAGGTTCATTTCTTGGGATCTCCATGTAGGTATCGAAAAAACTTCTGCCTGTAATGCTAGAAAGTTGCTGCTGATGAGTATTGATAGTACTGAATAAGGCGGACTCCTTGTCTGTCTCAGGATACAGTAGCTTTCAGTCCATGGGTGCAGAAAAACTTAAACACTTCTCCCTTGAATTGCACAGGTTTGAACAGCAAAATTTTAGTTATGCACTCGTTATTTTTTTTCAATAAATAAATATTTAAATCAATAAATATTCAATAAATAAATTTTCAGTAAATACCTTGCTGCTATTCTTCTCTAGGAAGTGGCCTGATAAGGGCGGGTCACAGACTTACTGAGGCCCCTGTGGCTGGCAGCGTGGCAGTCTCCAATCTGATGGTGGGGGCCCCTCTTCTGGCATGACAGCTCCACCTAATATGGCTGTGGAGGGTGCTGGGGCATGCTGGGAAGCTGACACAGTTTGGGGAAGGTCACAGTGGTGTGATGCTCTGATGAGGGGAAAGAAAAGAGGTTGCACCTCCATTACCCCCATGTTTATGCTTTATAATTACTTTTTTTGAGGAATAAGACTTATACGGCAGCGTTAAAGGGAGAATTAATTAATTAATTAATTAATTAATTAATTAATTAATTAATTAATTAATTAATTAATTAATTAATTAATATCCTGCCCATCTGGTCTGGTCGACCACTCTGGGCGGCTTCCAATAAGGTGTATACGAAAATATAAGAATTTTACAAACAGTCCATAACACATACAATAATAAAACAAATAATAAATGAAAGAAAAAAAAATAAAGAAATAATTAAATATTGACAGGAGGGAAGGCCTGAACATATATAAAATCACATATACAGTGGTGCCCCACATAGCGACGATAATCCGTTCTGGATAAATTGTCGCTATCCGGATTCGTCGCTATACGGGGCAAAAAAACCCCCATAGGAACACATTAAATTCTGTTTAATGAATTCCTATGGGGGAAAAACTCACCGCTAAGCGGAACTCCTCCATGGGGCGGCCATTTTCAGTGCCTCTAAAGTGAGGCAACACAGCAGGCAGCCATTTTGGAACCACCGATCAGCTGGCTGAAAATGGGGCCTTTGGGAGGACCGCGGCCAAGGGCTCCCCACGGTCCTTCCAAAGCCACCGCCGGCATTCCCCTTCGGAACGGCATTTTCACCCAGCTGAGCAGGAGCCCTGCCGCTCAGCTGGGGGAAATGCTGGCGGTGGTGCCGGCGGTGGCTTCGGAAGGACCCTTCCGAAGGGTCCTTCTGAAGCCACTGCCGGCATTCCCCTTTGGAAGGGGCATTTTTGCCCAGCTCAGCAGAAGCCCCGCCGCTCAGCTAGGGGAAAATGTCGGCGGTCGGTGGTGGGTCCTTCCCAAGCCACCGCCAGCATTCCCCTTCAGAATGTCGGCGGTTGGCGGTGGCTTCGGGGTCCTTCAGGGTCCATGGCTTGGGTTTCCCGGCGCATCATGGCTCCAAGTGGTGGCGGTGGCAGGGGGGGTCCGGATGCCTTCCAGTGCTTCACCTGGAAGGCATCTGGACCCCCCTACCCTGGTCTTGCTGCCAGTAGCTGCGCCGCACCCACCTATCCCAGCCATGCTTGGACTCCCAGGCTGGGAAACCGGGTGCGGCGTGGCTCCAAGCGGTGGCGGTGGCAGGGTGGGAGGGGTCCAGATGCCTTCCAGTGCTTTGCCTGGAAGGCATCCAGACACCCCCTACCCTGCCACTGCCGCTGAGAGCCTTTCGAGCTCTCGAAGGGCTTTTTCCAATGTCGGGGGGAAAGCCCTTTGAGAGCTCGGAAGGCAAATGTCGGCGGTCGGTAGTGGCTTCAGGGTCCTTCCAAAGCCACCGCCGACTGCTGACATTTTCCCCCAGCTGAGCGGCAGGGCTCCCGCTGAGCTGGGCGAAAATGCTCTTTCCAAAAGGGAATGCTGGCGGTGGCTTCAGAAGGACCCTTCAGAAGGGTCCTTCCGAAGCCACCACCGGCACCACCGCCAGCATTTTCCCCCAGCTGAGCGGCGGGGGCTACGAAGCTCCCACCACTCAGCTGGGGGAAAATGCTGGCGGTGGCTTCGGAAGGACTGCGGGGGAACCCTCCCCTGCGGTCCTTCAGAAGCCACCACCAGCATATTCCCCCAGCTGAGGGGCAGGAGCTTCGGAAGGACCATGGGGGAGGGCTCCCCCGCGGTCCTTCAGAAGCTCCCGCCGCTCAGCTGGGCGAAAATGGGGCTATGGTGAAAAATCGCAAAGCAATTTTTCCCCATAGGCAACATCGCAATGCGATCGCAAAAGCGATCACAAAAAAGCCATCGCTATGCGGATTCGCTATGCGGCACCACTGTATATAAAATCACATATATATTCATCACATATGTGTGTGTGTGTATCATCTATCTATCTATCTATCTATCTATCTATCTACGCACACACACACATATATGTGTGTGTGTGTGTAGATAGATAGACACACACACACACACACACACACGCACACACACACACATATGATGAAGGTGAACATTTTGCCAACATGGTGAGACAGGCTAAGATGGCTACTTCTTTGGAAATGCTCTGTGCATGCTTATTGCTATATTTCTGCATAATGGGCTCATATTGCTAGATTGGATGGTTTTGGAATACTCAACTAAGGCAAAAAGACAGTGAAATGTAGTGGAATAACATGTTTTTTGAAGTGAAATAACCTAACTCACACTTTTGGGTCCGATTCAAACAGCAGAAGATATTCAGCCTTTAGATTTCATATATCTCAAAATTTTGCAGTACACTTCTTGGCTGACAAAATGATCTAGCATGTGCATGAATATTTTTAGGTTAAAATGTGTGGAAATTTTTTTTCTGGGTCAGATACATAATTAAATGTGCTATGTATGTCAGTGTCTCTACTTTGAAATAAATACAGGGATATATTTATATACATACTATAATTATGTTTGCACTTTAATGCTGAAAATGAAGAATGAAATTTCAAACATTTTGTGCAAATAAATTCATTCAGCAATCTAAATGGAGATTTCAGCCAAGAAATTATAAGAAAGCATGAGTATCAGAAAGAAGCGGTGTGATAACCTTCTCCACTCCTTTCCACATGTGGAGAGTTGTTGTGCATTGGACAAAAGGCTGCTGCATGTAAACACTCTCCTCACCATCTAGAACCTTTAGAAAAAGGTTTCAGATGTGATGGGGAGACTGCATGTCTATAGGATGCTGTTCCGATCTAAATTTCCATATGTGGAGAATGAGGAGGGAGACAATGGGGCAAAGCAGGTTTGCCCCCCCCCCCGCTTACTTTTTAGTTAACTCTACCCTGAGACACTGCTCACTGTAAGGAAAGATCGTGAAGATGAGGCTCCAATACTTTGGCCATCTCATGAGAAGAGAAGACTACCTGGAAAAGTCTCTGATGTTGGGAAAGTGTGAAGCCAGGAGGAGAAGAGGACGAGATGGCTGGACAGTGTCATTGAAGCTACCAACATGAATTTGACCCAACCCCGCAGGCAGTGGAAGACAGGAGGGCCTGGCGTGCTCTGGTCCATGGGGTCACGAAGAGATGGACACAACAACTAAACAACAAAACAACAACCCTGAGACATATGAGGAACAGACAAGAGTCAATGGAAAAGGTAGCAGTGCTAGGGGAAGTTGAAGATGGATTCACTCAGTAAAGAAAAACACAGCCTTGAGTGACCAACCAGCCAAACAGGTCAATTGATGAGAGGATTGTTGGAGGTGCCAGTCATTCACAGGGTCATCATAACATGGAAGCAACTTGAGGGCACATTGCAACAACTCTGGAACAGGACTGAATAGGCCTTCAGTGTATGTAGAGCTTATGGTGTCAGTGGCTAATTTCCTATACAGTTTCTCTTTACTTTATCTGACTCTGATCAGTTAGAACTTGGAAATCTATTAAAATATTAAAACCATTTCCAATGGTCAAAAACCTCCCACCCCTTGATTAAATATTGTTTCATCCATAGTTTTGCCTCTGTTGTTTATCTTCTATGTGTTTTTACTTTCTGTGTGTACATTTGCGTGTCTGCCTGAAGGGTGCTTAAATGTCTTATGATTTCACATTTTTTGTCAGCTTCTCTGAGTGGTGCATGGGCACTAGAAGGATGGAATATGAATGTCTATGAAAAGAAATAAAATAATTAAAACAGCCGCTGGTCCCGGGCTGATGCAATGAAGTAATGTTTTTGCGATTGCAGGTAGAAATGGTGTCTGACAGAAATATTTCTGAGAAAGAAGGGGTCATTGGTCCAAGCCAGGTTGACATTGTAGGCCTCAGTCTCTCAGTACATATTTCTAAATGCTGGGTTGTCATTTCTGTATGTGTGGCAGCTGGACAATATATTGTAACGTCTGGTACTGACCTTAATTACTGCATCAAAACTGAGTGCCTTAATATAGTGTCAGATATTTACATCACTTAAAAACAAAACAGTGCCAATTCAGTTTATTGTTGTTCAAATTTTCATCCATATGCATGAACTCTCCTTATAATATTTGCCATTTATGAATTAATGTGATTGCTACAGTTCTTTATTCATTCATATTTATACATATAGACAAAAAAAGCGCCAGTCTTTCTTGATCTCAGCAACACCTTTGTGACCTGTCATTACTGTTTGTCATTAAGAACAGGCTCACCTTTAACATGCTCTCTTTTGCCTTAATTAGTTATTTTCTAGTCGGTTAAATTGCTTGACCCTTTAATTTTTTGAGGCCATTTTTATCTTTTCCCCCTTGCCTCAAAACATTCTACCTTCCGTGGAGGTGGCAATTAATCATAACAATTCTGTTGGTGGAGGATTGCTTGGTCTTTATAGAAAATCTTGTGAGTCTTTTTTTTCTCCTCACCTCATAGCTCTCTATCAGTTTGAATATATCTAGTTGCAGATAGCTCAGAGGAGGGATGATAGAAGCCAGCTTCCAGCATTCACTATAAGCTAAGTACATAGTATGTTTGGTGTCTAAAAAGCTAGCTGGAAAGGGGAATGAAGCAGATTTTTTAAATTAATTATTTTCACATAGAAAGTCACAGAAAGAACCTGTGTAAGGAAGGAAAAAGCTTGCTTGCTTGCTTGTTTCAAAATAGGTTTACCCCATCTTTCTGTACAGCAGTCTAAGAACTGATGATAATAGATAGATAAAACTTTATTACGGTCAAAAGACCAGCCACAAATAAAATATCAAAAATATTTAAAATATATAAATATACAGAAATATACAAAAGTATTGGGATTGAATGCAAAGCAATAGTTAGTTCTGAGGTAAACAACAACCGTGTCAATACATCTCCCCTGAAGCAATTCCAAAATGTCTAACAAACCATGCTCTTACTACGGACAAACTGATGAGAAGCAGTGTGTGGCTTGTGGGGACCCCCAGTACAGCTCCCTAAACATCTCCACATACTTGGAACTCCCCCCCAAAGATCTAACAATGTCTCCCCAAATTGTGGAAACTGTGCCCCCCCTACCACAGACCTCTGGAGAGTGAAGGTTGCATTTTATACTGAATTTCACACTCAGAAGGTTGTTTTAAGCCTTAAAAGACCTTTCGTGAAAACTGGTAGTGAGCACACAAACCCCAATGAGGTGAAATTTGGATTCAGGGCACTTGCGGGGGACAAGGTGGTTGGAAAGGACATGCAGCCTCCCACGGTCCAGGGAAGGACCAAAATGTACAACCTGTGATGATCCAGCATGGTGATATAAAATGGAGGATGCGCTCCTTAGACCCTTCACAGTTTGTCGTTGTCATTTAGTCATGTCCGACTCTTCATGACCCCATGGACCAGAGCACGGCAGGCCCTCCTGTCTTCCACTGCCTCCCGGAGTTCTGTCAGATTCATGTTGATTGCTTTGATGACACTGTTCAACCATCTCAGTTACCTGCCCCTAATGTCAAGGTCCTGTAACATCAGGAAGTTTGAGGCATACAGAAAGATCTTATGATGTAGTGTCTCTCTAAAAAGTGGTGCCTCGCTTTACGATTACCCTGCATTACGACGAATCCACTTTACAATGATCTTTTTGCGATCGCAATATGATGGTCTAAATGGGGGAATTTCGCTTTGCGATGATCAGTTCCCTGCTTCGGGAACCAATTCTTCGCAAAATGACATTTTTCTAACATCTGATCGGTGGTTTCAAAATGGTCACCGGGTAATTAAAATGGCTCCCACTGTGTTTAGGGACGGATTCCTCGCTATACAGGCAGCGAAAATGGCCGCCGTATGGAAGATCTTCGCTGGACGGTGAGTTTTTACCCCATTGGAACACACTGAACGGGTTTCAATGCGTTTCAATGGGTTTTTTTATTTCGCTTTACGATGTTTTCGCTTAACGGCCATTTTCCTGGAACAGATTATTGTTGTTAAGCAAGGCACCACTGTACCAGCATTAACATAGTTCCAAGGTTGGGTGATGATGTTATGGGAAGGAGCTTTTACCCTCCTGTGACAACAGGTACATAGCTTGCTCTGAATGTAATATGGAAATAGACCCCAACTGTTAGTTCAAAACAATTCCTTTCAACAGGAGCTGTTTTAGACATTATGCTAAGCAATCTTTATTTAAAGATAACATAACGGAGGTATAACCCCAATGCAAAAAAAAGAGATGATACCTTTATAGACCACTAAAAATCATCATACGATAAACAAGCTTTTGTGGACTAAACACCACTTCATCAGGATTGCACCAGTGTGAAGAACGTAAAGTCCAAAACTGAAAGTCCAAAACCACATGGCAAGATGGGTTTTTGCCAGGAAGGTTGCTCTTAGATGTTGAGTCCAGCAGTTCTTGGCAACTCTCCCAGTCAATCAGAAACATGTCCATTTCAAACAAATGGCAAATGGAGAGATGTGTGTACACATGTGCCTGTGTTCCTTTGTTTCTAGAACTGGCTGCCTAAATGGCAGCCCTAAAACAACAATGAGACTCCTCATCACCATCTAAGAGAGAAAAGCTTGGCAAAAAATGCTGGACATCTGGAGCAAGTTCAGAGGGGGGCAACAAGGATTCTCAGGGGGCTGGAAACCAAGACTTTTAAGGAAAGACTGAAAGAACTGGACATGTTTAGCCTTGAGAAAAGAAGACTCAGGGGATACATGATAGCACTTTTCAAATATTTGAAAGGTAGTCATACAGAGGAGGGGCCAGGTTTCAGGTGAGTATCAGGAAAAACCTCTTAACTGTTAGAGCAGTACGACAATGGGAACAATTATCTTGGGAGGTGGTGAGTGTTACATACAGCACTGATGTTACCTGTCTGTCATGGGTTTGGAGGGAAAGTTCCATCCTATGGAGAGTGGAAGGCGGGACATCAGGAGGAGGGGCTGTACTGTATATATATGTGATGCGTGTATGGAGGAGAGGAGACGCTGGGATGTGACGAAGCAGCAGCTGGGAAGAAGAAGCTGGTGTGGGAGTCTGTGTGTCAGACAGGGTACTACTGTGTGTCAGAGTACCAACCTGATAGGTTCAGGTGTCTGTTGGTTAGCCAGAACTGATAGGTTCAGGGTCTGTGCTTCAAGTTAAGGGTTCTGTGTGAACCAAACTGTATGCATGTATGAATGAGAATAAGCCACGTTACTTTATCTTATTCACCTGATTGTTTTATTTTTCCCTGTGTGTATTTAAATAAACCTTATTCTTTTATTTGTTTAAAAATCCATCCCTGGTTTGTGTGACTTCTTATAGGGAATGGTTGGTGGCAGCTTAGTAAACGTGTGGCAGATCCCAGTAGGTCTGGGTTTGTCACATTGATTGGTGTCCAGCGTGTGGGATACGACTGGTCCAGTTGTCCAGCGGTCCAGCAAAGCCTTGGCAAGTGTGCCCAGAGCAAGGGGGGTCTAGTCAGGGACAATCTGAGAGCACGTAGGTAATCTTCTAGGTGTACCTCAAGGGGAGGTGCGCTAGTAGAAGAACGTGTAACCTCAGATTGGGGACTAGATTAGAGTGCTCTGAGGCAGCCTGGTTTTGGCGGGAAAAAAGCTGAGGCAAAACTGTGTAGTAGCAGTGATTTAGCCTGCCAGCTGAGAGGCCCAGCAGAGGGGGGTAGTCTCTAACTCGCTACAGTTGCAAGTAGTGCTGAAGAACAGCAGCAATCTATAGAAAGCTGGTTCTGAGGCAAAAGAGGAAAAAAGTGGTCGTTTTATTTTGAGGCTTGACTTTTTAAAGCAGCCTGTTCTGAGGGGGGATTATGCCCTTGACTCGAAGCCAAATGGCAGAAATGGGTGAAGTGAAAGACCCCCAGGTTGACCAAGGTTCTGAGGATGAATTTGGCTCAGTGCAGGGTGACAGCACGGGAGAACAAAACCCAGAACTCAGAAAATTGCTCATAGCCCAACAGCATGAACTGAGGGTGAGGGAAATGGAGGAAAGATTAGAGAGAGAGAGAATGGAAAAGGAAGAAAGATTAGAGAGAGAAAGAAGGCAATTTGAAATAGAGAGATTGGAAAGAGAAGAAAGATTAGAGAGAGAGAAAATTGCTCTGGAAAAAGAAAGGATGGCGTATGAGTTAAGAAAATTGGAAATAATGAACCAGAACAATAATAACAATAGGGATTCTGAGGGAGGCCAGTTGTCTAAGGCTGACCTGAAGAAATTCCCTGTGTACCACAAGGGAGATTGTCCTGAGGTATTCTTTTCCTTAGTGGAAAGAGCGTTTGTGGACTTCTCAGTGAGGGAAACTGAGAAGATGACCATCATGCGATCTTTAATCAGTGGTAGCCTGGCTGAGGTCTATGCCGAGATGCCTGAGGAACTGATGAAAGATTTTGCAGAGTTTAAAAAACTGGTGTTTGCCAGACATGGGATAAATGCGGAGCAGCTGAGACAAAGATTCAGGTCCCTCACAAAAAAACCAGAGCAGACTTTTACCCAAGTGGGGGCCCAATTGGTGAGGCTGCTTGAGAAATGGTTATCTCAGGAGGGGACAGAGACCTATGAGCAGCTTAAAGACTTGATAGCACTGGAACAGTTCTATTCAGTCCTGCATGGGGAATTGAAATTCCAGGTGAGGGAAAGGAAACCAAAATCTGTGGTGGAAGCTGCTGAGATCGCAGATTTTATTTCGCAAATAAGAAAGCCCTTGGGTGAGGGGAAATCTGTAGGTAAACCCAAAGAAACCTACAGCAAGTACTCTCAGGGACCAGGGAAAAGCCAGCAAGGGGGAGGGGCCCATGGTGAAGGGAAGCCCTCAGACATGAAACCAAGACCTCAGATTTTGGAGGGAAAACCAAAACAAGATGAGAGAGAATCAAAATACACCAGAAAATGTTATTTCTGTCAGGGAAAGGGCCATCTAATCTCAGAGTGTGAGAAATTAAGGCAGCTAAAAGGAATGGTGCCTCAGGATTCTAGTGGAACCAAGCCAAAAGCTGTGTTCTGTGTCCAGAGAGAGCAAGGCTCATTGTCACTGAGGGAGCCTGTTGCCATGGCTGCTCAGTCTGGAACGGCTGCATCTGCTGATCAGGCTGAGGAAGGTGGTCCTCTTGTGGAGGTCAAGCGATGCTTGCTCGTGAGAACAGATTCTCAGTTGTTTGAGACAGCAGGGGTGGACGTAGGAATACTTGGCCGTCAGTATCGGGGGCTGCGGGACACTTGTTCTCAGGTGACCCTGTGCCATCCAGATATTATTCCTAGGGAATATATAATCCCGAATGAGAGCATAAAGGTAGCAGGGATTGAGGGGCAGATAATCTCACTCCCAGTCGCGGAAGTACCTGTCAACTTTCAAGGCTGGAGGGGAGTTTGGCGGCTAGCGATTTCATCGACTCTGCCAGCAGCCGTGCTCGTGGGAAATGACCTGGCTGAACATGTGAAAAGGGTGCTAGTGATTACACGCTCACAAGCCACCACGGGGACAGTTCAAGGGGGTAATGATGAGCCAGAGACGGAAGCAGAGGGGAGTTCAGAAGCTGTGGTGGAAACCTTAACCACAGACAGCAGATTTGGACAAGAGCAAAAGGCAGACGCCACTCTCCAAAAGTGTTTTGAACAGGTGACTGACGCCCAGCTAACACCTGAAACCCCAGTGAGATTTCTGGAGAAAAAGGGGATTTTATATAGAGAGACACTGAGGAATATCTCAAAAGGGGGAGATGGGATCAGAAGTCAGCTGGTGGTACCTGAAAAGTATCGCCCCATGATCTTACAAAGGGGGCACTCTGACATGTTTGCTGCACACTTAGGGGTGACCAAAACACAGCAGAGAATCACACAGAATTTTTACTGGCCTGACATAGGGAAGCAGATCAGGGAGTTCTGTAAACAATGTGATGTGTGTCAAAGGCAGGGGAATAGCCGCGATAGGACCAAAGCAAAGTTGTGCCCTTTGCCTGTGATTGACACTCCGTTCAAATGCATAGGAGTGGATATTGTGGGACCTTTGCCCAAGGCCACAAAGAGGGGGAACAGGTTCATTCTCACAATTGTGGACCATGCCACAAGGTACCCTGAAGCCATACCCTTGACTAACATTGAAACTAACACAGTGGCAGATGCCTTGGTGGGGTATATGTCCAGGATGGGATTTGCCTCAGAGATAATCACAGATTTGGGCGCATCATTTACATCAAAGCTCATGAAACGCTTATGGCAAATCTGTGGAATTAAGCACAGGGAAGCCACTGCATATCACCCTGAAAGTAATGGGTTAACTGAGAAGTTCAATGGGACTCTAATGCGCATGATTAGGGCTTACTTGGCAGAGAATCCAAACAATTGGGACCAGAAGCTGCAATCCCTTTTGTTTGCTTATCGATCAGTGCCACAAGCCAGTACCGGGTTCAGTCCATTTGAACTTTTATTTGGGAGAAGGGTGAAAGGGCCCCTTGATTTGATCAAACAAAATTGGGAGCAGATCACCCAGGATGACCCACAAGACGTTGTGACATACATAGACACCTTGATAAATGACCTAAAGGGAAACCTAGAG